>NW_025964223.1:58123752-58468752 GCF_023055435.1 Haliotis rufescens
AATCCATGTGAAGGAGGTGAGTAGGTGGAGTTGGGGATCTGTGCTGAGGAGGTCCAGGATGATAACCTTCCTCTTTGCTAAGTAAAGACCTTGAAGGATTAAGTGACAAACAGAAATGCAAAGGACTAAAAGAATAGCCCTGAAATATTCCCCTTCTAATAGAAATGGGTTTCGAAGTCACCACCTGCCCCTGCCAATGCACCTCAAGTTGATTTGACCAGTAATTCCTTAAAGACCTGACTAAAACGAGTAGTTGCTCGGGGAGGTCAATCCATTCCGATGAGTTCAAAATCCATTCGTGTGGTACAAAATCATAAGCTTTTCTGTAGCCTTTCTCCCAATGAGAGGTTACCGACGGTGGTAAATTTTAGCCTCTTCGAGGATCATTTTCTGAACTAACACTTGACCCTTTCAACCCCAATATCCCTTTCTGGTTCCTTTCTGATCCATGTCAATCTTGTCAATCCCATTAGTGCCCAAAGGGATAAGAAACTCAACGATAAAAATGATTTCATTGGATCTATGAAAAAGGGCAAGATCAGGATTGTTGGCTAAGGTAGTTCTGAGGTTGTATCGATAGGCCTATTCCAAAGAATTTTGTTTCAATAATTATAAGTATTAATAACGAGGACGATTGAGCGCCATCTATGATCTAACCTCATCTGCTTGGACAGTGCGGACGAGATACCAACAGAAAGTGGCATTTTTCTGCCTGCTTCAAACTGTTTCACCAATTCAGGAACGGAGCCCATGACATTCGGATGTGACAAATTCTGAACATTGTAAACTCAATACTTTGTGTTTCGATGCAATTTATTATTAACTGATCTTTTTATTTACATACTCTACGTACTGATTTCTTCGTTAACCTTCGCGTTTCAACTTGGGATTCAACAGGAAACAGTAGACAAACTGCCTCATCTTACGTCAGGACCAGCGTCTGATCCCCTGTCAACACATACAGTTGCTGGACATGTTATACGAACATAACAGAACATATGCAGATCATGTACAATTTATTGAATACAACACTATCATTTAGGATATAAGTAGGTAGTACATCAAGTACTATTTTCAATAAAAATAACAATACTATTAAACATAGTGGCGAGAATATACGAATATACATCGAGCAAATACATTGTTTAATTATTCAGTGATGCCGAAGACAGCAATATTGCAGCTGTATGACTGAGGCATATAAATAAGAGAGTATGGGCGAAACAGAGCAACGACTGTGGTTCCACGAGATGTAATCACTTAAGCCACGTCACCCGGAACCAGACTCTTCACAACGCCACCAACTTGCTTATTCTGGTAGTAATAAAATATGTCATATGTTATTCACAGTTTAACAGTTGAATTGCCATTCACATTTTAACATATATTAAACGACTTCCACAATCATGAATGGCCATTAAAAGACTCCGGCTACATCTATATCCTGAGCATTTAGCCTGACAATTTAAGACGGTCCTCTCACCTGGGCATGCATTGGCATATGTCGTAGCAACTAACTTATTAATTGTTGTTTGCTAATATAGGTACAAGAACATGATGGAATTTTGCCAAACTGTATAGAGGTACTGGCATAAAATCTAGTACTACACCAAATGGTATAACTTGATACACACATATTCACTTGCATTATGCTCACGCACTCTCAGAGATGGTTGACATCGTTGTCTGAGACTCCGGGTAAGAAGAACCTCCCTTGTACTTCTGTCGTCTGCAGATCGTCGCCATGAAAGGAAGTCGTCTGAAGAAGGTTCGTCGGTAGGCCCTGCTCAATGCAATGTAGAACACGAAATCGGTGGACAGACTGAACATGATCAGAACATTGTTGACCTCTTTCATCATCATGTTGACGTAATGTTCTCTTTGGTTCACCTGATAGTCAGCCACGAAGGCCTGGACCATCGTATCTGTCGCCAGAGGGAGTGCCAGAAATGTGAAGAGGAATGTCGACGTCAGGATGGTGATTGTCGTCTGCCTCTCTCGCTTTGCCGCCTTCTCTTCGTCAACTGTCGTGTTCATCTTCTGTCTGTTCCTGCTGTGTATCCTGAGAGCCAGGAGGACGCACAGGTTCATGATGAGTCCGCAGGCGAGGACGATGTAAGTGTAGAGGATCGTGTTGGTCATTGTAAGGCCAGCAAGGAGCTCCCTGTTATTAATGTACATCGCCGATGGCTTGATGGTATAGTCTGTCGAGTTGGGTTTGGGAACGACATCGTATTTAAATGACCCCGGTAAATGACAAGATAAACAAATAGTCGTCACAGATATTATGAAGATAATTGGCGATTTGATCAGGCGAAAGTTCCTGGACTTCAATGGGAAGGCGACTGCTAGGAAGCGTTCCGTGGACACGAGAACAGTCATACAGTACATCAGGACACGGAGACTCGCCAAAACAAAATTGGATCCAAACATAGCAAAATAGAGATAGACTTGTTTCTTGATTGCATCAATGCCATACACTTGCCTGAGGATGTGCCTAACAGTAGACAATACAGCAAAGAGGAGTTCGTCAGTGGCGAGGGCAATCAAGTAGGTGCTGGTGGGACTCCTCATGGCGGGGTCGGTGTACACCATTAAGTTGAAGGTGTTTAGGAGAACTGCACTAGTAAATAGAGGGTAGAAGAGGTAAAGACAGACTTTTGCTCCTCGCTGATATTGTTCCTTGGAGAGTATTCCTTGTGAGATGAGGGAAATACGTGGCGGTTTTGGTACCTCACACTTATTCTTTGTCCCGTCATTGCACGACCCTGTGGTCCCACCGTCGGTGTCGTTGAAGTCGGGATGTACATCAACAGTGTCACACATCATCCAGTCAATATTGCCCCCAAGTACATCTGGATCTACAGTACAGTTCACTGACCTGAAAACAGAGTCCGTACCTGGACTTGATGTGTTAAATCCTCCCTGGTCACCATAGTCCGAGGTTGTCAATGCTTGCCCGCCCCGGACCCCTCCTGCACCGAGCAATAAAGTAAAGCAACAAATATAAACTGCAGGAACCGCCATCTTAAGCTGCCAGAGAATGCAAGCATGTGTACAGGTACGGTACTTATATACCAAGACGTAGGGTATTGTTGCCATGGTCAGAGTCATGACATCTTTAGGTATTGGACAGCGCCATAGGACAGGCGGAAACATCAGCTGCCAATAATCTGCCAACAATCTATTTCTAATAGAAAAAGCATCGTCATGGTTGTTGTCTTGATAAATCACACTACAAACATGAGAATGTCGGGTTCTTTATATAAGTGGACGTAACACTGAAGTAAAATTCATTAACATTGATTAATTGGTGAGCGCGTCTAGAAGCATTGAAAGCCTAGTTAATATCAGGCTTAAAATCGCCGAACATTCGACGCATTAGTTCCACTCAAGCATAATTGAACGTCCATTCATTCCTACTCTGCCCTGTAAATTGTAGCTCTTGGTAGTAGATTTCTTATATGCGCGCTCGTTTTTACTTAGAAGACTGCAATGGTTAGTGTAAACCTATTTTAAGCAGCACTGTCATCATACAAAACCCACTTTGCTTGTCTGTAACTCATGGATCATCAGGTATATAAAGCAAGCAGCCTAATTACACGCAGACAACGTTTCAGCCTTAAGCTGCTATTTTACATCTATGCTTTGACCGAATATGTAAAACAACTAGTGGAAAATATTTCTTGCCAAGTTTTTTTTCTAGTTATAGAAATGGTCAAGATGCACGAACACGGAACAATATTATGTACTGAACGGTATCAGTTAAAAGCATAGCGGTAAAGTACACATGCACAATACCATAGGTTTTGAGTGATTGTCAACGGCATCATGTGTTTAATCGGACTCGTTTTAAGAAACCAATTCATCGATCGATCATTGATATGGATATTTGACGAGGTCCAGATTGAGGGACCGCTCCCTTGTATTTTTACTGGTTATGTACCTTGAATGCTTATTTCCTTGTGCGTTTGTACTTACCCAAAGGCTGTAGCAGAATAACCGCTTGGGCCTACATTGTATATAGGACATGGTTTTAAAGTTCAAGCAATGCATCTTATTGTGGCAGACACAAGTGTTAACATACAGTTTTGTTGTACATATGTTTTATCTATTTGAGGTCCTTTAGGTTTATTATTGTAAGTTGTTAGGAAAGTAGGTTCTTAATTCAATATCTATTATGGGCTTCTGGATTAGTTTACTTATAATGTAGAGGGTGGTTGGGTTGGTCCATGTTTGTGTCATTGTTTCTTCTCTTTGTTCTAACCCAAGCACTGTACACTTATCATCCATCTTGCACTTGACACTATACCAATTCAGAAGTAAGTCAACAATTTGGACTTGGACAGATCTGGGATAAATAACTCGATTATTAAGGAGTGTGCTGATAGCTACATAGCTACCACGCAAGGCGGCTGCCTGGAGAGGACAAACACCCCAGTGTCACCCACAGGGGTGTCATTATTTTCTACTAAGGCAATAAAGACTCACACCCGTAGCCTGTGTTGGACCTTCTTATTGCCATCACAAACCCCGGTTACAGTATCATGGTGGTCTTATTACTCATGTTAGTTTAAATGCTAATCTGTAGCATCGGATTTAAGTTTGTCAACTAGATGTTCGAGGGAATTCGGACAGGATAAAGTTCAATCTCATTTAAATCAGATCTTAGTTCTCGCTACCGCTAAACAAAGATCTGAGGACATCCAATTAGGGGTCACGTCAGAACGACCTTTCATCCGACCAATCAGAGCGTCGCCTACCAGATCATGAAAGTGACAGTCGGAATGTGATTCCCGATCATGCAGCCTCGAAAACTTTAACACGGGGTATTCCGAACGATAGTTACGGGCTTAACGACTGAATCCATACAAGCTAGACCTTCTATTAGCCATCCCAGGATGTTCTTCTTATCAGTTTTAATTTTTTTAATCGAGAAGAAGTCAAAATATGTTTCGAAGTGTCGTCGCCAGTTGAAACTAGTGTCGTAAAGCTCGAGAAAGCTGCCTCTGATTGGCTAATGTCGATTTCTTGTCAGTCATTTCATTGGTCGGTCAAAATTCGCGAAAGGTCGTTCTGACGTGACCCGCAATGGGATGTCCTCAGATCTTTGTTAAGCGGCAGCAGATTGGGATAAAGTTCTGTCGACGGCTTTGATCTTTTTGAAATGCATCTTAGCAACACTATAAGATTGTCAATAGTCTTTAATACCATGGGTAGATGTCTGTATATTTTCAGAATTATGATTTCTCGTAAATTCTGTATGAAACAGCTTTTGTGATAAACGTGCATACAGGATATGAAAGGCAAGTGGATGGATCCCAAAACGTCACTGTGAGAAGTGACAGTTATGACGTTCGATGTGTTTGACTGTTCAATTCAAATGAAATATGTACATTTTCTTGTTTTCTTTTTCAAATTCAATATGTATAGATATATATACTTGTTTTTATCAGTAGTTTACAAAAGACGTTTGCTACGTTCATTTATGTACTAAAAATTAATGAAAATATTGTTTTCTGTTGAAAGAAAGGTGGAAAGAGTTCACAAGCAATTTTATCAGACGTTGTGTCATCTGTTTTATGTGAAAACTGATAGTTATGACGTCAGACGTGTTTGACTGTTTTTGTTAATTCGTCCCAAGTGCCACGAAATTGTTTTTTTGTCTCATGTAAGTATTTATTCTTAATAATTTTGACCGTAGGCTGAATAGAACGAATGCCAGTGAGGTTAAATTCACACAGTGGTGTAATGAAAATACTTGCCCGTGAAGAGATCACCCGTTTAATAAATATACAGCTGTATTACACATTGTGGAATTGTGTAATACAAAAACGCCTGCTTATGTACTGTCGGAACAAGTTTTACGAACAAATATTGAAAGCTCTCATCGTCCCTTGGCTTATTCAACGGCATTGCGTGTGGAGATGATTGATTGATTAGTAAAATGTGTTATAGGTGTTCGGGCAACTATAGGCCCATTTACACCTTGCCCATAATAAAGGTTTGCTAAGTACCTGGATATTTTATAAAGTATCAAAACTACCACACGCTTTAATATAAGTGAGAATGACATTCTGAACATCATGGTGAACAATATTCCTAGAACATAAAATACCAGACAAAATGAGATACATTATCAAGCTGATAACACACTGTACAATGTGCAGAAATGTCTTTATTAATAACATTTAGATAAGCACCAAGACCACAATGCCCAAGACGAAGTCTGGTTAAGAGAACCTCCTCTCTCCGATTATTTCTAGAAATGTGTAAGTTAGTGATAAGGGGATCAATGTCATAGAGATGACGTCCTTTTAAGGATGATGCAATCTCTGCCATTTTGTTTTAGCATGGGTCATACTGACGGTGCTTAACTCTGCAGGAGAAGGTAAAATTGTTTCATCCTGTTCTGATTTATCATATTCTAACGCAGCTTTTGCCAATTTATCAGCTTTCTTATTTCCAAGTAATCCAACATGAGCAGGGATCCATGAAAATTCAACATCTAACAGATCTTTACTTAAGTCTGGAGATGATAGATCACTGAGCTTTTGCACACTCGATGACCCCAGCAACCTTGTTGCTAGGCTGACGTCACATGGCATTGTTTCGCCGATGGATGTTGCAACAAAATTTCACAATTTTTCATCGGGTTGATGACATTCCACAAGGCGATCGTACTGTAGCGCAACGACAGTCGTTAGCCTAAGTTAAAGTATGTGAGTTGCGATAACCTTAGCGCTACCTTAAATGCTAAAGAAGGATCGATGTATCGCATTAAATTAATACGTTTCAACTTTTGGCGTGTTTGAAGTATTACTCTGTTAAACTCAATTGGATTAGGCCGTGGGTCTTGTTGGTGTCAGCCTATTCACACATGACAACGTTACCTGAATTCGGCGTTCTCCTGTTTTCGGCGATCATGTTTCTCGCGTTATTGTCCGAGAGCACGTGATGTATCAGAGGTCACCGGGTGATATTTTCGTCAGAAGGTCACTTCTATCCTCTCGAACAAAAATCGGCTCCATATGGCAATCAGGAAGATATTCATACCATAGTTCCATAAACGTTGTTGAAATATACTCTCGAAACTTATTACCAATCATATCTATTTAAAAGTGTTGAAAATCGCAGTACTGATCTAAAAATTCGCCTTTCGGCATCGTCTGCTAAGTTAACCTTGCTTGTCAACAATATATCACGTGACTGACGTCATCAGATGCCGCGCGCTTGGGAACATATGGAAACGTTTTCGGGACATATACAATTTTACCATTCGTTCCAATGGTTCTAAGATATTTCTTTATGTTCTTTCAGACCAGAACGACCGTTCGTGGTCATTATATATCAAATTACAGCATTGATGACCTGGATAATGCCTATAAACTTGTTACCGAAGAAAATGTATCTGCACCGAGGGCTGCAGCTAGGTGGGGTGTTCCAGTTTCAGCACTTAAAAAACATCCTCTTGGAAATCACGATTCGACCATTACTATCATATCACGATTCGATCATTACTATCATATCACGATTCGATCATTACTATCATAGCACGATTCGATCATTACTATCATAGCACGATTCGATCATTACTATTATACCACGATTCGATCATTACTATCATATCACGATTCGATCATTACTATTATAACACAATTCGACCATTGCTATCATATCATGATTCGCTCATTACCATTATATCACGATTACATCATTGCTATTATATCACGATTCGATCATTACTATCACATCACGATTCGACCACTACTATCATATCACGATTCGATCATTGCTATCATATCACGATTCGATCATTACTATTATATCACGATTCGACCATTGTTATCATATCATGATTCGATCATTACCATTATATCACGATTTGATCATTGCTATTATATCACGATTCGATCATTACTATCACATCATGATTCGACCACTACTATCATATCACGATTCGATCATTACTATCATATCACGATTCGATCATACCATCATTTCACGATTCGATCATTACTATCATATCATGATTCGATCATTACTATTATAACACAATTCGACCATTGCTATCATATCTTGATTCGATCATTACTATCACATCGTGATTCGCCCACTACTACTATTATATAACGATTTGATCATTACTATCATATCACGATTCGATCATACCATCATATCACGATTCGATCATTACTATCATATCATGATTCGATCATTACCATTATATAACGATTCGATCATTGCTATATTATATCACGATTCGATCATTACTATCACATCATCATTCGCCCACTACTACTATTATATCACGATTTGATCATTACTATCATATCACGATTCGATCATACCATCATATCACGATTCGATCATTACTATCATATCACGATTCGATCATTACTATCATAGCATGATTCGATCATTACTATCGTAGCACGATTCGATCATTACTATCACATCCCGATTCGATCATTACTATCATATCACGAATCGATCATTACTATTATATCACGATTCGATCTTTACTTTTATCTGATATAATTTGGCACGTATGCCAGCTTGAGCTAAGTGGTGGCAGTTAAAAGTCTCCCTGATTTTGGATCATCTTCGAGGCCCTCTCTCCCCCTTTAAACTCCGCTGCCTACCTCTTAACAGTGGCAAACAGAAGCGCATCATCCCCTTAAGTTGACACCAAGTCCGCATGGATTGGATAGCTGTTGGGGTTAGCCCTTTCAGTTGGACCGCCGTCATATAGCTGGACTATTGCTGAGTGCGGCGTTAAACAACAAACCAATCAATCAAACCTTTCAGTTGGAGATATTTGATAGCACAGTAGCCAACTATGTCCATTATCATCAACAGTCGACCCCTAGTAACTTTGATGCTTGCATGTTGCCAGGTTGTGTATTTGGTTGCTGCGTGTAAGAAAGTATTGTACTTAATGCATGCAAACAATTGAAGTGTACTACGAGTGAACCCACAAATCAATAGGTAAAATAATTCAGTGTGAAACCAACAAACAACAAGGAAATGGTATACAGTTAATAATTGTATCATGAAATAAACTAGGTTTACAAATCAATATAAACTACTGCAAAGTACACAATAGAGAGGTAATTCAAAATTCAATTGCAGTACAATTACAAAAGGAGTATAAAATATAAAACCATTGGAAATTATATTCACCTAACAGCAACAGTGGCCAAGCTTCCAAAATAGGCCTTGGCTGGATATTCAGGGTGAAAAGTGATCTTCACACAAAATCTGGCCTTGATGTAATGTGAGATGAAATGTGAGATGATATGGACACGCCTTTGCCCTAAATATCTTCCAGAAACATCTATACAATGCTTGACTAACCCAGCTGTACCAGAATATTCCAGAAGATTCTAGATTATACATGACCACACAAAGGAAACAAAGATACAACAGAGTCCGAAAATGTGGTTGAAATCTTTGTGTTAGATCTTATATAAAATGTAATAAATATCGATTTTGGTCATTAAGGATAGAAATGCCAAGTCACCGAAATAATTTATCTTATGTAGAAAGGTCAGGTTAATGTAGTGCGGGTTAATTGGACACTCCATGTCCAGTTACAGCTGGTCGGATCTGGTTTTATTTTTGTGTGGATTAACAATAGCTTTGTATGCAGCTCTAATGGCTTTAGCTTGAAGTTTCCAACACCTCTCTCCTGTACAAAAATACACAAATAGCTTCTAGATCTTACACTTATCACAAAACAATTCTGGAAATAATAATTAAACAACTGTATTCCAATGGCTCGTCAGCGTTTCTTATAATTCTATATGTAACAACTTTATTGTGAAAGCTTGTTGCGAATTGAGGTATTTCTTATTACAGTGACTTTTCTCAGTACTGCTTGTATACACGTCATCCATTTACCTAGTGGCAATTCGCAATTCGCGGTGTCCAGAGTTGCGTCCCTTGGGCACTCCGGAAATCTGTGTTTGTGGGTTCGAGTCCTGCTTCGCCCCGATTATGTTTCTAGTTTTATCAGCACCATATCTGCGCTCGTGGGTTTCACGTGGTACACGTCTGCAAATACTTCAGGCTTTTCTCCCACATCATTATGACTCGCCATGAAATACCAGAAATACTGTTGAAAGCATTGTTAAGCTCAACTCTCTCACTAGAAATCCCTGTGATGTACTAGTGACAAAATATACTATGTGAAGTAGAATGAAGGCACTGTCGTCTTCGTTACATGTTGATCCATAGTCAACACTTGCCTCATTTTGTCTTCTTCTGGATACGACGAGTATGTTTTGATTTGAGATGATGTTCACAGACTGCTGTTAATGTAAATATTCCCGGGGTGATGTGTGCAGATCGATGTTCAATTTTTCCTTCCTCGGATGAGACAAAAAAGACTCTCCTGGGACGCCATGCTGACAATCTGGACGTAGGGATAATTAACTGTTTCGACTTGATTCCCAAGATGCAACGCGTTAATCTAGAAATTAAATTGTGAAATCAGTTATAAACCACATTAGATCAATTAAGAATTTACAAATGATATTGAAGCACTTCTTTGATAGGCATTTAGAAGTTGGAGTACTAAGTGAGGACAAGAATTTATGGATGAACACGTGATGACTTGCTTGATAACGATGTTAGAACCTATACCGGAACGTCGCTCTTAATTGTAATAAAGAAGTAGTTTATCTATGAATTCTTATCCCTACTCTTTTGAAACACACAAGATAAGGTTTACAATCGTAAAAGGCAAACCAAGGGGTCCAACATGTTGCAGCAGCAATATATGCAAAGAATGTCGGTGCACTCTCGAGTATAGAGTTTGTCATAGTCGACTGAGGGGAGGTGGGGTAGCCTTGTGGTCAAAGCGTTCGCTCTTGACGCCGAAGACCCGGGTTCGATTCCCTTCATGGGTACCATGTGAGAAGCCCATTGCTAAAAGCGCCGTAAAACCATACTCACTCACTCATAGTCGAATGTATTGAATGAGTCACGTGCTCCCTTCTTGAATTTCAAAGAGCAAGGTAACCTAAGAAGAACATGCGCGTGCACGAATATTGGGTGGAATGATATATTTTATTGTAATTGATTTATGATGATTTACCTTGAATGTTCAAGTAACATTCTGCTGTTTCCGGAGAGAAGTTTATGAAGGAGTGAAAGGGAAAACCCAGGTCTGGATAATTTCGCAAGGAAAAACATGCATTAGGAAATTATTCCATTATTTCCAGCGGAATATTTTACCAGAGGTCAACAATATCCTCTTCCACACTGGGCAAGTCCATTAGATGCAAGTCAAGTCGTAGAAGGCCTCGAACCGCCCTTTGAATATCCTTTGGTATAAGAGCAGCCAGTCTCCTAGAAACTGTTACCCGGAAGTGTGGCAACAACAGTACTGTAAACACGCCCCTGACAGCGGGGCTTCCTAAACAGGGAGGGTAACGAAGATGTCAAGCGCTGGGATGGAGTTTGCAACCGTAACACCAGCCTGGATATAGCAACGTTAAGATCCAAGTGAGAATGGATCTTTATGCTTGTCGTGAGAGGCGACTAACGGGATAGGGTGGTCAGGCTCGCTGACTTGGTTCATGCATGTCATCGTATACAAACTACATAGATCGATGCTCATGATGTCGATCACTGGATCGTCTGCGGCGTTTAACAACAAACAAACGAATAGTCTATATAAACGAGCTTCCGAGAACCACTTCTGAAGCCTGAGATATTATAAGAGCCTCATATTTGCTGCCACTAACAATCATCAGAAATAAACTTACAACATATACACCCACATAACCAAAAAACAACTAATATAGCTTATCATTAACTTACATCTTTCCGAGGATGAGACAAATACTGTTGAGACGCTAAGTTGACAGTCAGGACATACTCGTTAACCAATACCCAGAAGGGCCGGCTGTGAAAAGGCCTAAGTATAAAACAGTACACCAGTTGCCCCAACAATCAAGATTTTACCATAAGGTCCAGTTTTTGACATGACATGGCTATAGTAGAGCCTTATCCTACTAGCTGTTTACTATAGTAGAGCCTTATCCTACTAGCTGTTTACTATAGTAGAGCCTTATCCTACTAGCTGTTCACTATAGTAGAGCCTTATCCTACTAGCTGTTTACTATAGTATAGTCTTATCCTACTAACTGTTCACTATAGTAGAGCCTTATCACACTAGCTGTTCAGTACAGTAGAGCCTTATCCTGCTAGCTGTTCACTATGAAAGAGCCTTATCCTACTAGCTGTTCCCTAAAGTAGAGCCTTATCCTACTTAGTGTTCACTAAAGTAGAGCTGTATCATACTAGCTGTTAAATTTAATAGAGCCTTATCCTACTAACTATTCACGTTAGTAGAGCCTTATCATACTAGCTGTTCACTGTAGAAGAGCTTTATCCTACTAGCTGTTCACGATAGTAGAGACTTATCATATTAACTGTTCACTTTAGAAGAGCCTTATCCTACTAACTGTTCACTATAGTAATCTCTTACACTAGTCACTGTAAAGAGAATCTCCGCAAAGCCTCGGAGTTTTAAACTTTTATCGACTCGTGTAGATGTATTTGATATCAAAAGACACGAGGGTAAGCTTCTATTTATCATTCTTTAAACTGTTTCGGTTTGTAAACAGTAATATGCCGCGTCTGAAGTGTAATAAGTACTGCCAACCAGCTTCAGTAGCAGCGATATTAGTGACGTTATCTCCATTGTGACGTCTGATTACGATGACGTCACAATAGTCTGCAAACATAAAGGTACATTTCATTGAAGCATATCCCCTGGGCGAGATCGCTTGATCTCACCCAAATGATATCTCCAGTGGGAGCAGTTGTGGACGATAAAGTAGAGCCTTATCCTGCTTATTTTACATTATAAACAAACAGAAGATTGCAACGCGCTAAATTGCAAAGAACACTGAAGAATGAAGCGTGGTTTATTTCACAATAAAACATTGTTGTATCGTCACATCATTTCTGGAAATTTGAATATGCGCTCGCAACTTGATGACGTCATATATTGGACGACGTTAGTTTTGAGAGGGGAGTGTCTATTGAGTTGTGAGATGTAGCTTGGCAACGCAAATAAACGCGATGGCCGAACGATCGCATCCAAAAGTGGGGCCCGGAGAGCGGAAGGTCCAGGGTTCGATCCCGGGCCGCGTCATACAAAAAGACGCTAAAAGATTGTACTTGTTGTTACCCTGTCTGGCGCTCGGCATTCAGGGGCTAAAACAAGGACTGGTCGGCTCGGAGTCAGTATACTGTGTCTGAGTGGGGTATTCATGTTAAACTGCGGCATGGTATCTCAGTGAGCTAGCACTATAAATCGGCATCAGTCCGGACTAGTACAAGCAGCCACACACACACATACACGTGCATGCACGTCGCTATATAAGTGCAATAATCTTGGACGCGACGTTAAACCCAATTTCACCTCACCTCACCTCACCAAAAGTGGGAGAGATATGACACTGCGCCCCTCATGGTTAATTCTCCCTGCTGTGTTTTATTGTACGATAAACAACAATGTTGATGCAGATTCTGTGAGTGTAGGTGTTCTGGTAGGACAGAACATGCTAACCTTTTTCGAGAACACATGGTTTCATCACTGATTTTCAGTGATCCATTCATACAAATGTCACCGCTATTTTGCCTTGTACGCCAAATGGAATCTGTGTCATACTCATACGTCCATTACGTTCCGAGTGATATCAGAACCTATAGGGGATATGATAGTAGTGATCAATTGAGATCATTTCAACAACAGAGCTAAGCTTCAACAGATTGAATTTTTAAACACTCGCTCTAAATAAGCACTCAGTACCGAATATCAAATAATACAAACAGACTTTAGTGGTAGTCCGCATTACCGGAGAAACCGTTTTGAGACGAGTAACGATTATTTCTTCTAGAACATTTGCTTTGAACAGAAAACGGTGTTTTCATCAACCTTGAATACATAAATGATTGTAGCCAACGTCTTGGTAAACAACTGATCAATGGAAAGATTAATCTACTTCGATTGATTATAAGAAGAAAACAAGAAAATGAACACAATTCTTTTGAATTGTATATCTGAAACACGTCTGACGTCCCTTTTCACGTAAAACAAATCACATAGCGTCTGATAACAAAGCTTGTGAACGTTTTCATAACACCACCTTTTTTAGAACAGAAAACAATATTTTCATTAACCCTGAGTACATAGATGGACGCAGCCCAACGTCTTTGAAAACTACTGATCAAAAGAGTGTATACATTTACTTGGATTAATTATAAAAAAAAAGAAAACAAGAACATGTACACATTTCATTTGAATTGAACAGTCAAACACGTCGAACGTCATCCTGATTTGCATTGATCCATTCACATTATTTTCAACGCTATTTGCCCTTTACGCCCTAAGAATCTGTTCAGGCAGATATTTGAGATTGATTATAACCAAGGTTTTTGACACGGCAACGTCTTTTCTATTCTACGCTTCTGCTTCTCTTCTACAGAACCGGATGAATGTGGTGGAAGTAATCTTTTGTGTTCGATCTTATATAAAATGTAATAAATATCGATTTTGGTCATTAAGGATAGGAATGCCAAGAAACGTATAAAGAAAGGTCAGGTTAATGTAGTGCGGGTTAATTGGACACTCCATGCCCATTTACCGCTGGTCAGATCTGGTTTTATATTTGTGTGGATTAACAATAGCTTTGAATGCAGCTCTAGTGGCTTTAGCTTGCATTTTCCAAGAACTCTCTCCTGTACAAAAATACACAAATAGCTTCTACCTCTTAACCTCTTAACACAAAACCATTCTAGTAATTAAACAAATGTATTCTCACGGCTCGTCAGCCTTTGTTATAATCTTATATATACAACACAACAACTGGACCAGATAAACCAGTGGGGGATGGGATCAACGACAACCCACACCATTACTGCACAGGGCGTTAATAGTAGTAGTAGTAGTAGTAGTAGTAGTAGTAGTAGTAGTAGTAGTAGTAGTAGTAGTAGTAGTAGTAGTAGTTACAGATTAAAATAAAAAATGCAGCAAAGAGGGTTTGGGGGATCTGGTAGGGCTCATTATCAGCTCAGGGCCCTTGCCCCCTCTACACAGGAAGCGCTGCCTAGTCAACCCCACCCAGAACTTTTCGTAGAATGTGAAGACTCACACTGCAGCCTTCTGCATTACACAGATTGTCAGAAGGGCTGTATACCTGGTAGCAAACCCGGGTACTCTCCAAATGTCAGTCAACAGATTGGGAGGTACCAAAGCTAAGGCACCGAGAACAATGGGGAGTCGGACAACTTGGTACTTGTGATGCAAGCGTGACATTTCGAAAGCAAGGTTTTTACTCAATCTTGTCAATCACATTAGTGTCAAAGTGGACAGAAAATTCAATGATGAAAATGATTTCATTGGATTTATCACAAAGGACAAGATCAGGTTTGTTGGATACGTCTAAGGCTGTAAATTCGCCTATTCCAAAGAATTTTGTATTTATCATTTTCCATGACGCCCTCTACATATTCCAGTTCGTACCATAGGTCAAAACCACAAGCATGGCAAAGACGGTAATAAAATGATCGAGCTACACAATCATATTGTTTAAGATACTCTGTTCGTGCCAAGGCTGGGCATCCACTGACAGTGTGTTGGAAAGTCTCATTAAATTCATTACATAATCTACATTTCATATATTTACACTTTGATGCAAAATCCACATTGACGGTTTCGAGTGGGAAGTGACTGGTCCTGAGAAGCAAACAGAAAGCCTTCTGTTTCACTTTTCAGGCCAGACGACTTCATCCATGTGAAGCAGGATTGCTGATCTTCTCAACACACTGCACATAAACTCGATGCAGTGGTCGTTCAGATAGCCTCTCCTTGAAAAACTGAGTCTGGGCCGATTTGATACGTCACTTCGCTTTGTTGACGCTCATTTCTGTACCGTCCAGCAGTACCATCAATAAAATCAACATTGACATTGAGATTATACCAAACATCCTTAGCTCATTTACGAAAACTGTCTGACATGCTTCACAAGACAAATCTTGATCAGACAAATAAATGTGTGCAAAAGTGGACAAAACAACTCTAACATGAAGAGCCTCCACAATAATCAAACCAGATCGTCCCATCATAATTGGTAAATATAAGCGATTGCTGGAGGAGCGAGGGTGATGGGATCTATTGTCTGACATGATTCTTCGTGTGAGGGTGTCAATACCCCGAATTTCTTCTTTCATCCAATCAACAACATCAAAAGAATACGAAAGGATAGGTACAGCAAATGTATTTGTTGCTTTAACTTTATTACAAGCGCTCAGCTCTGAACTCCAGATTTTCTTAAGTCGAAATTTGTACTCTGCCCGAAGCCTTTCCTTGATATGGGCATTCTGGTGTTTGTCTCTAACCTGCATCCCTAAGTACGTACAGGCCCGACCTTCCACGAGATGGTCAAAAACTCCTTCCCCAAGTAAACTGACAGATCCTCCCTCTTCTACCTTGCCACGTTTCAGATGACGAATGCTGCCATTGGCAATACGTTCAGGTAATCCATGTAAGAGGTGAGTAGGGGGTGTTGGAGATCTGTGCTGAGGTGGTCCAGGATGATAACCTTCCTCTTGAAAGATTAGTGACAAACAGAAATGCGAAGGACTGAAAGACTAAAAGAATTGCCCCTGAAATATTCCCCATCTAATACAAATGGGTTTCAAAGTCACCACCTGCCCCTGCCAATACACCTGAAGTTGATTTGACCAGTAATTCCTTAAAGATCTGAGCAAAACGAGTAGTCGCTCGGGGAAGTCAATCCATTCCCATGACTTAAAAATACATTCGTGATGTATAGAATTGAAGCTTTTCTGTAGCTTTTTTCACAATGAGAGGTTACCGACGGTGGTAAATTTTAGAACCTTCAAGGATCATTTTCTGAACTAACAATTGATCCTTTCAACCCCAATATCCCTTGCTGGCTCCTTTCTGCTCCATGTAAATAATCTTGTCAATCCCATAATAGTGTCCAAAGGGATAAAAATCTCAATTCTAAAAATTATTTCATTGGTTTTATGAAAAAGGACAAGATAAGGATTGTTAGCTTGGATAGGTCTGAGGTTGTATCGATGTTCCTTTTCAAAGAATTTTGTATCAATAATTATAAGTAGTGTGGTGGTCGACCATGTCCGCCACTCTTGCCGAAGATAACCGAGAGCCGCAGCCCGTGCCCGGGAAGCAGCAGGACCCGAAATCCTCCCAGCCAATCAGCTAGCCGGGAGCCCATGAGGGAATCAGTCGAGTTTCAAGCATTCAGAGTAAGTAGACGTCATATTGACCATTCACTTAACTTTGTCTATATAACCGACTCAGTATAGTGTCAACTAGTGCCACTGGTGCTATTATCGTCGGGATAGCACCGACATCAGTTATCACTATAATGGCGCTGCGAACCAATCCGTGAATCGGGGGTAAAAGTCCGACGAAGGGAACCGGTCGTCGCGCCTGTCATTTTTTCCCATCCGCCATCTTGGATGGAGAAAACATGATATAAGTAGGTTTCCACGTCATTTCAAACGCTTTTGAAATGTAAACTTCACGCATCTTGTTTCTAAGCTGCGCTCGTCATCTGCTCCGCACACCCGGGGCAGCTGTCATTGAAAATTATTAGTGAAAATCGCTGATTGTCGATCGGCGCACGTGGCTGTGTAAGCATCCACAGCCAACCACGTGCGTCGCGCCCAGGTTACACTGACATGTCAGTGTGGTGAAAAGGGCTTGAAGCGGGATTTTCAAACCAGTCATGTGTTTGTAATAACATGTGAGATTCATTGAATTACTACTGTGTGATTTCTGCGTATTTTGGAGTCGGACTCTGTGCTCTTCGTCTTCAAGCTACTTTGAAGAGGAATTCCGAAAAACATTGATTATCGATTGATTGACTGCCTTACAAGGATCGCCGACCCAGCCGTTGTGAGGGATTTTTTCACAGTGTGGCATTTCTAGGATTTATAACGGATTATTACCCAATTATCAAGGACTAATCAATAGTGACTTTTTATTCTGGAATGTGCTATTATGTGTAACTGGCTCACGCCACCTACAAGTATGGGTGAGATTCAGTAATAAGGACAAGATTGTGAATATTTCACTTCAATATACTGTGGAAACACGGATTTTAATACATCTCAGTGTATATTGAAGCCGAAGTGTACCAATTCTGCTATTAGCAATAAGTACAAGAGACTATTACTTCAAGTCCGCAACAGTGTCACAAATGTTGTAGTGTATACATCACATCACAGACCGTGTGCGGTAACAACAAAACTTTTCAACATAAGCATGGACACGCCGCCGGAAACGCCGGCCGTTCACAGGCCTACTTCGCCTGCTAGTGTGTCGTCGGCGCATTCACTACCACCGATCGATCGGACTAAAGGCTACACAAAGGGCAGGACGGGGAGTATTACATCAACTCCGGCCCAGGGGCCCCTAGCACAGGGCGGGTATTCGCCAGCCCCCCGGGGGCGCGGTTTATCGGACCAACACCATTCGCCCCCTCCGGAATACCATCGTCGTGAACTACCATCACGTCTGGAAGCTTCGACGTCAGGACGCTACTCCAACGCCCCACCACCCGTGTTAAGCGGCAGACACCACCCATTCCTTTCGGAAAGAACAGAGAGAACTGAATTTCCAGGTTCGCCCTTGGACAAGTACTCGAGGGACCTTGAAGTACTGCAATGGGAAAGGGACAGGATCTACAGAGAACAGTATCAATGGGAGATGTCCACACGCAGGCAGGAACAAGAACGTCGGGAGAGGGAGGAGGATTATCTACATAAATTAAGTAGAGCGGAAGAAGAGAGGGCGAGAGCGGAAGAAGAAATACTACGGCTGCAAGACCAGCTACGTAGGGCCGAGATTGGCAGACAAGAGGGAGGTGCTCAGATACAATCGGAGGAAGCGGAAATACGGGAACACCGGAGTATGGAATCACATCCAGAAGGGGACGAAGGACCGGAGTACACCATGGACCGGAATTTTGAAAGGGACTTGAACTCCATCAATGATGTCATCTCCAACTTTGAGGGAAGGGCTGCAGGACCACCGGGCAAGTTTGTACATCAACCTCCATTGGGGTATACAGGGCCACAAACCAGGTTTTCACGAAACAGTCAGTATGATCCGCCAAGAATGGAGCTTTCAGAGAGCAGTGAGACGACACAGGCCAGTGAGGTGGATCCCCCGAATAGAGTGGACAATAGGGAAGTGGACATCCCCGGAGTGGATTATCGGACCCGAACCGTCGAAGCCAACCGACAGAGACTGCCACAAGTAGGAAGGGAAGTTCAGACAGCAGGCCGCAGGGATCCACAAAATCTGGAGCACCGGCCGGGTCAAGATCGTGAACGAGGTGAAGCAAACCGAAGACCCCGTCAGGAGCGGCCCGACTGGGGAGCGGGCCTGAAAACCCCACCCATTTCGTATGGGGGGAAGGGGAGCTGGGGTGCTTTCCATGTCCAACTAGACACCTGGGCAAGAAATCATCGTTGGACTGACCAACAAAAGTTCGACACACTCTGCCTTTGCCTCAAGGATGAGGCCCTGGGCTACTTCGCCATTTGCAAGGGACGACAACCGGACATATCCTTCGAGGCCATGGCCTCGAAACTGAGGAAGCGGTTCGACAAGTCAGAATTACCCGAGACGGCCCAGATCAAATTCCAAACAATGCGTCAGGAGGCTGACGAGTCACTTGAAGCCTGGTCCGAACGCCTGGTAAATACAGTTGTAAATGCCTTCCCAGGCCTGCCAGATTATTATGTGGATCAACAAGTGATAACCAAAATCTGCCAAGGATGTTCAAACAAGGAGGCCAGCCAATTTGTTGCCAACCTACGACCAAACACCCTGGAGGATGCCATAGACAGAGTCCGCCATTTTCAACATCATGCCCAAGTCGTGTACGGGCGCCAACCCAGACGAGAGATGAGGCAAGTCATGGTGGAAGGGGAGCTGGCAAGCTTGAATCGGGTGGGAGAACCACGTACCATCGATCAAAGAATGGGGGAAGTGGAGAGGGACATGGAAGAAATTAAAAAAGAGACCAAAGAAACCAAGAAGGATGTGACCGAGATAAAAAACTTGGTGACAAAGTTGGCGGAGAACATGGCAAGAGCCCGCGTCCGTTCCCGGTCCCCCAGTCCGGGGCGCACTGACGGATGCTTTGCCTGCGGCGAGCGGGGACACTTTAAAGTCAACTGTCCGAAGAGAAGTCCCAACCCCGAGAAGAAAGTCAACTTCACAATTCCTCGATCAGATTTCCCAAACTTCCAGGGGATGAACAAGACGGCCTAAGTTCATCCCCAATCACTCCATTAGGCCAGAATACAAGACCACCCGATGTCAAAATAGACCAGTCGTGGAAACAACCCATGGAGGAATACATCCACTTAGAAGAGTCGGAGGGTCACCTATCTAGTTTGGAAGACCAGAGTTCGCTCAACCACTTGGGGGATACACTTGGCAACCCGCCACGCCCCCCGGATCCCACAGTTGAACTGAAACCGGCGGTTCTCCTCGCCCGAGAAGAAAAGGAAGGAGTGGGAACAGGACCGACAGGAGCAGGCCAGAGTTCGCTCAACCACTTGGGGGATACACTTGGCAACCCTCCACGCCCCCCGGATCCAACAGTTGAACTGAAACCGGCGGTTCTCCTCGCCCGAGAAGAAAAGGAAGGAGTGGGAACAGGACCGACAGAAGCAGGCCAGAGTTCACTCAACCATCTAGGGGATACCTTGGGCAACCCACCACGCCCCCCTGACAGGACATTTGAAGAGAAGCCAGAGTTTTCCTCATCCGAGGAGGAAGCTGAGGGATTGGAAACAGAAATGGTGGGGTCCGATCAAGTCGCACCATGGACAGCGGATCCAACGATGTTATCACACCTGGGCCTTCCTAACACATCCATAAAACAAGTAGGGTATTACACTGATGAAGAAACCGGCCTCCCAATGATTAACATTAGCACCTTGACCCACAGAGCCTCAATCATGATCACCTTGGAAATAGAGGGTTGCTCAACGGAAGCTGTGATTGACAGTGGCGCGGAAATGACAGTTATATCTGACAAGCTGTTCCGTAAATTGACGGACCAACCACCCACCGTACAAGAGGTCGTGCTGAAGAATGCCGGGAGAGACCTCAAAATGAAAGGCTTCATAACGGATATGACTAGAATACGGATTCAAGGGAAGACCTATCGATTGCCCATATGTGTGGCGCCAATAGAAGACAACATGTTACTGGGAGCAGATTTCATCCTTCGCCATTGCAATAGCATTAACCTGGAGGAGCATGTTTTAGTTGTCGGTGGAATGGAAGTTCCTATGATGATCAAGTCACGAAGGGGTCCCGCAGTGTGTGGAATCAGGATTGCATCCAAGACTAGTGTTCCCCCAAACTCCGTGCGAATGGTCCAGTGTGCGCTCACCGAGGAGCTACGCCAGTATATGACGGAGCCCGATGAGACCATCTTGGGAAAAGTTCTTATCCCCTGGATACTACATGGGCCAGGCAAAGAACCAATCATATGCATGATAAATCCCACCGAGAGTACTGTCAAGCTAAGTGAAGGACAAGAGGTAGGCTTAGCCTCAGAGGTGGAGGAAATCAACCCGGATGAAGATTCCCAAGGCCAGGGCTGGAGTGAAACCACTCATCAGGATGAAAGGGATGCCGACTCCGAGACGGACGATGAAGGTGGCACCTCGACTCCATTCCCGAATCCACCACAACATTTGGAAGACTTGTACTATCGTTCGTCCACACTTCTCGAATTACCAGACAGAAGGAAGTTTGCCGAGCTGTTGATTGAGTTTCAAGATGTCTTCGCTAGAGATGAATTAGATCTAGGCAACTTCAGCGCCCTAGAACACACCATTGATACCGGGGATGCCAAGCCGATCAAGCAGAGGATTCGAAGGACACCTCTTGGGTTCGCGGAGGAGGAAGAAGCACATCTCACCAAAATGCTGAAGGCAGGAGTCATTCAACCATCTACTTCCGAGTGGGCCGCAGCACCGGTGCTCATACGCAAGTCTGATGGAGGGGTACGTTGGTGCGTCGACTACAGATCGCTGAATTCAGTTTGTTCGAAGGATGTCTTCCCTTTGCCGCTGATAGATGAATGTCTCGACACTCTCGCTGACAGCCAGTGGTTCTCCAAGCTGGACGCCAACTCCGCCTACTGGCAGATAAAGATCAAAGAGCAAGATCGCAAGAAGACGGCCTTCGTTACCAAGTATGGGTTGTTCGAACACGTCCGGATGGGCTTTGGCCTTTGCAATGCCCCAGCCACCTACGCCAGGGTAATGTCCTTGATTTTGAACGGACTGAATTGGGACATCGTTCTGGCCTTCCTCGACGATGCGGTAGTAAACGGCCTGGGCATACCAGGGCACTTTGTCAACCTGAAGGCGGTTTTGGAGAGGTTCAGGAACTACAACTTGAAACTGAAACCCAAGAAATGTGTTCTATTCCAGAGGGAAATAGAATTTCTAGGCAGAATTATCAGCCCCGGACAGATCCAGATCAATGTGGAGGACCTGACAGTGGTGAAAGATTGGCCTACCCCAAGAACGACCAGGGAAGTGGAAAGTTTCCTGGGACTAGCAAATTATCACAGAGTGTTCATAAAAGACTATGCTAAGATGGCCGTTCCCCTCTACAACATCACGGGAAAGAAGCCATTCAACTGGGGGAGTGAACAGCAAGAGGTCTTTGAAGAGCTGAAAGAAGCCCTTATGACCCCGCCGGTCTTGGGCCTCCCCAGAAACACAGGTCGTTTCATACTAGACACTGATGCCTCTCAATACGCCATTGGGGCAGAACTTATCCAAGTACAAGATGAAGAGGAACGCACCATCAGCTATGGAAGCTTCGCACTATCCCCCGAGCAAAGGCGGTATTGCACCACCAGAAAGGAACTGCTGGCCGTTATCCGATTCACCCGACAGTATCGACATTACCTCTTAGGTCGTCCCTTCACCGTCCGAACAGACCACAGTAGTTTGAGATGGTTGCTGAACTTCAAGGCTCCTTAAGGGCAATTAGCCAGGTGGCTCGAAGAGTTAAGCCAGTATGACATGACGGTAGAGCATCGACCGGGAGCAAAACATCAAAATGCAGACAGCCTATCAAGGATTCCTGTTGAAGACTCCTGTGAACACTACCGCTCTACCATGGAAGTTGAATCCTTGCCCTGTGGAGGGTGTAGATACTGCCAAAAAGCCCACCAGAACTGGGGAAACTTTATTGAAATGGTAGACTACATGGTCCCGCTTGCTAGCCGGACCCCAAGGGTCAGATCAAATCAAGTACTTGAAGTACCAGGCTGTCCCCCCGGAGAGACATCCAGAGTTTTCTGCACCACCGAAGATCTGTTGGCGGAGTTCTCAAAGGGGGAAGGGAAGAGTATTGAGGACCTAGATACAAGAGTAGGAACTGTAGCCATCGAAGTGGATGGGGGAGGGGGCGTGACTGTCAGATCGTCAGTCGAGGAGCCCTTGAAAGGAAATGTGGAATCCTCACGCTCGTTTGGGTATTCCCAGGAGGAAATATTCAATGCTCAACAAGAAGACATGGACTTAAGATGGGTACGAGATGGATGGAAGAGGGAAAAGTCCCCACAGACGCTGAACTCTATCTATCAAGCCCCGCAGCCAAGTTTTACTGGATCAACAAAGAAATGTTTACAAAAGATAGACATGGTCTCCTGGTAACAAAAGAAGACCCAACTGAGCAGACCCCAACAAGGCTCATGATCCCCAAGGAACTGCAGGGGGAGATATTAAGGTGCCTGCACGACATCCCCACAGCTGGACACCTTGGGGTAGCAAAGACAAGAGAGCGACTTAAAGCTAGGTATTTCTGGTATCGCAGCTCTCAAGATGTTCAGGTACATCGCCACCTGCAGACAGTGTTCTTGCAACAAAAAGCCACTGAAACGTGTCAGAGCCAAGATGGAATGCTTCCATGCAGGAGCCCCAATGGAAAGGGTGCACTTGGATTTCGTAGGTCCACTACCAAAGAGTCAAAAAGGAAATGAGTATATCCTCATGATGGTAGATCAGTTCACCAAGTGGGTCGAGTGCATCCCCTTGCCATGTCAAAAGGCGGAAGAGACAGCTAGAGCGGCGGTTAATGAGTTTTTCGGCAGGTTCGGTTTTCCATTCCAGATCCATACGGATCAAGGAAGAAACTTTGAAAGCAAACTTTTCAGGGCCATCTGTGAGTTATTGAAAGTGACCAAATCCAGAACTACCCCATATCGACCATCCTCCAATGGCCAGGTGGAAAGGTACAACCGAACCCTCATGCAAATGGTACGATGTCACACCGAATTAAGCCCTGTAGAGACAGAGACTTGCCCATCTGGCTCCAGAGAAGGAAACCGGGTAGGCCGGTGGATGACTTGGGGTTAGACTGGCTATATGAGGAGCCAGATCAAGAGTCACCCGAGGGAGAGCTGTTCTGTGTGTGTCGGAGGCCAGATGACGGGTCGTTCATGATAGGGTGTGATAAGTGTGACGGGTGGTTTCATGGGGCCTGTGTCGGAGTGATGCCGGAAGAGGCCGAAACCATGGACCATTATGAGTGCCCACCCTGCAGGGTGGGGTAAGACGTAATTTGCTTGACCTGTAGGGGGATAGGTTAAGTAACCAAGATGCTTTCTCTTGCAGGCAGTTTTCAACGCAAATCGGAAAGGCAGGAAAACGACTACAAACCACCAAGCGAAACAATGTCAAGTAGTGAGAGTGAGGATCCCGGCCTGGATCCATATTACGAAGGAAAGCCCAATGTAACCATTGCAGACATCTTCGTTCATGGAGCGCCAGTGCCGGAAAGGTGTATAACCAGGACGGTGCTGGTACAACGAGAGCCGCCATCCACGGGTCAGGACGAGTCAACCGTAGACCAGGACAAGTTACTGGAAGTCCATGACAAGGCACCGGTGGGCCCTCTGGTCGATTTCTCCAGACCACCCCAGATGATACCCCGGGGAAGAGGGGTAACAATGGCGGATGTTGATAAGGTGGGGGGGATCGCCCGGAAGAGAGGCCGGGCGAGCTCCTCCAATGATTCTTGGGACGAGGGAAGCCGAGGCGGAGCGCGGAAGAAGTCCTTACAAGTATGGTGTCCTGCGGGAGCTGAGGGCGGGGAGCGCCAAGTGACAGGGGGATGGTCGCCCTCAAGGCGGCGGTCCTCCGTCAGGCGGCGTTCCGCTGTCCCTCGCCGCTCACAAAGTCAACCACGGCAGGAGCCAGAGTTCCAAGTGCCCGAAAAGCCCAAGAACGCTGCAACTTCCCCTTCCCCACGTCGGTCGGACGCCTCTGGAGTTACCCCACGTCCCCGTGGGGTGACCAGGGACCGCTGTTCGGCGTGCCCAGTGCCAGGCTGTGGAGTTAGATCAAGAAAGCTCAAGCAGCATGTCCAGATGGCCCACTTGCCCCTGTATTTCACGGGAAGTGGGAAGCTGACCAGAGAAGTGGCCCAGGATAGAGTCCGGGCCCTACGTCATCTGGCGTCACTCCTTGTTGGTCCTGGAGCCACATTAGAAGACCTTCAGGTGCGGGCTGACCGCGGTCGCCGGGTCCCTGCGGAGTGTAAGGTAGCCCCCGAGGCTGCGGAGGACTTGCGTGCCATGTGCCACTATCAAAAGTGGTTAATACCAAGGGAGTTCCGGTTGCGGCCGGTGAACTCACTTGCCTGCCTCGCCCACTGGCGGGTCCTGGTGGCGCTCCTGGCGGAGCTGGAGGGTCCCCGGAGGAATGAGTTCTGAACCCTGTTGGAGCCTGTGGGGGAGAGGAGCCGGCAAGAAACCCTGCGTTTCCAACGCCGAGAAGAAGGAAGGCAAGACAAAGGTCCACAGACAGATGGCCAGGTGGTCACCTGGTCCGCCAGTTCGGAGGTGGAGGCCACCTCGGAGGTAGAAGTCACCTCTGACGAAGACAAGGGTCTGGAGGCCATTGATGCCCATTTTCATTTGGATAGGACTGGAAGGGACCTGCTGGGGCAGCGGCGGGGCCTCTCGGTCGATGATATATTGGATCACCCACGAGCCAAACAGGATGTACAGAAGCCGGTCCAGCTGGTGGGAGGGGTCACTGTCTTCTGTGATCCGGCCCTCTACCCCAGCCAAGTTGACAATAATCCCAGGTGGAAGGTCGCCGTGGGAGTGCACCCTAAACACGCAGGTGACTTTGACCACCAACAATTGGGTCAAATGGTGGACTTGTTGACGTCCTCCCCAAATGTCCGAGCCTTGGGAGAGGTAGGGCTAGACCGAACGACCCCATCTCATACGTGGGCCCGCCAAGAAGAAGTGTTCAGGAAGGTGATAACGATCCCTACAGCCGATCAAATTCTGATGCTTCACCTGAGGGGGAGTAAAGGGGACCCCTATGGATCAGATGTACAGGGGCTGGCTCTCCGGCTCGTAAAGGAGGAATTACCACCTACTAAGGTGGTCCATCTCCATGGCTTTACTGGGAAAGCCAGTGACGTGACTGCCTGGCTGGCGGAGTTCCCCAGCACCTATTTCAGTGTCAACTCCATGGTACAGGGATTTGACAAATGGCAAAGGGAGGGTCTCCGGTCGATTCCTCGGAATCGACTGCTCCTGGAGACAGACTCTCCACATCTCAGCCCTGGGGGAGGGGGTATCAATACCCCCCACAGGATTGGGGATGTGGCCATGCTCGTGGCTCAGGCCCGAGGGGTTCCGGTGGAGGAGGACCTGCGCTGTTCCACCAGCAACGCCAGGGCCATCTACCGGATCCCCTAGAGTTGCGGGATGAGGCTAGCCCGACATTCTTGTTGGGCAGTGAGCAGTTATTTTAGCCCGGCATTTGTGTCGCGCAGTGAGCAGTCAGTGTGGCCCGGCATTTGTGTCGCGCAGTGAGCAGTCAGTGTGGCCCGGCGTTTGTGTCGGGGAGGGAGTAGTCACAGTAGCCCGGCAATTATGTTGAGCAGTAAGAAGCCAAATTAGCCTGGTATTTTTGATGTAGTTCTTGATAAAGGGCACTGTGTTTTAACGATGGCGGTCTGAATATCTTAATCACCTGAGCAGTCACAGTAGCCCGGCAATTATGTTGAGCAGTAAGAAGCCAAATTAGCCTGGTATTTTTGATGTAGTTCTTGATAAAGGGCACTGTGTTTTAACGATGGCGGTCTGAATATCTTAATCACCTGAGTGACTTCCGCATCCCTGATGTCCTGTAGAGGCAAGGACCTCGGTGTTTTCATCACCGGCTGGTGCACTTCGTTGATTGCCATGTTAAAGGCATGTCTTAGAGAATTTATCTCCAGCGTGACGTTATCTGCAATGATTTCGTCGTTTTTGGCTCGTATTGGATCACTACGTAGTAGGGATTTTCAGCGTCGGACTACCTGATGTAGGGATGTTGCTCCGGTCCGGGACGTCACTGTGATGCTGCTGGTGTCGTTGTTTTTGTTCCCCGAGGGGGCAGTGAGCTCACACACGCCCTGGACCAGTTCCTCATCCACATCATCCGAATCACCGTTTGGCTCTGGTTTTCGGACTCTGGTGTGCCTCAGGCGCCAGGGGGTATGTCCGACGATTTCTTATTTCCATGCTGACTGCATGATACCTTTGCTGGTTGCCCGTTCTCTTTTGTATCTTGGTGCCCTCATTTTCGATTTGTCTTTTTTGCTTCACCCGATCCATGCCTAGCGCTTATCAATTGCCTCCCCAGCTACTCTCGGGGGACTGGGGTCTGACAGGAGAGTATAGGTTTTGGCTTTCGTGTTCCACCACTGAGGTGTTCTGATCTGGCCAGCCAGGTGGCAGCAGAATGTGGGAATCTCCTGGATCTTTGCGACATAGGTTTTGGCTTTCGTGTTCCACCACTGAGGTGTTCTGATCTGGCCAGCCAGGTGGCAGCAGAATGTGAGAATCTCCTGGATCTTTGCGACATAGGTCTTGGCTTTCGTGTCCCACCACTGAGGTGTTCTGATCTGGCCAGCCAGGTGGCAGCAGAATGTGAAAATCTCCTGGATCTTTGCGACAAAGAGAAACTCTAGCGTGTAGTCCAAAAGTGGAACATCCATCACTGAGCCCGGTATTTTTGTTGGGCATCAGGTGCAAGGTCCAAGAGGCCAAGTAGTTTTACCGGGCCACAAGAAACCAGAACGTACAGGCATGGAGTTCTATCCAGAACAGAGGACAAGAGATCTTGCATGGAGGATCCCCATAGAGAATAGAAACTTAGGAGGAGACTAAGATTTTCGAGTTGAATCCAGGCCGAAAAACTAAGGCTGAAAATGGAGATCTAAGAAGTGCTTATTAGTCCCGAAGGGTTTTGGGACTCCGAGGTGGATATCTTTATAGAAGATGAAATGTTAACCTCGGAAAATCCCGGTAGTTTACCAGGGCAGAATATAGGGTCCTACCCCACCGCAGGTCCCAGAAGACGTCAGGTTCCTGTAAATAGGGGGGAGTGTGGTGGTCGACCATGTCCGCCACTCTTGCCGAAGATAACCGAGAGCCGCAGCCCGTGCCCGGGAAGCAGCAGGACCCGAAATCCTCCCAGCCAATCAGCTAGCCGGGAGCCCATGAGGGAATCAGTCGAGTTTCAAGCATTCAGAGTAAGTAGACGTCATATTGACCATTCACTTAACTTTGTCTATATAACCGACTCAGTATAGTGTCAACTAGTGCCACTGGTGCTATTATCGTCGGGATAGCACCGACATCAGTTATCACTATAGTATTAATAACGAGGACGATTGAGCACCTTCTACGATCTAACCTTATCTATAATACTTGGACACTGCGGACGAGATGCCATCAGAAAGAGTCATTTATCTGCCTGCTTCCAACTGTTTCATGAATTCAAGAACAGAGCCCATGACATTTGAATGTGACAAATTCTGAACACTGTAAACCTAATCCTTTGTGTTTTAATACAATTTGTTATTTACTGATCTTTTTGTTTAGTTACTCTACGTACTGATTACTTCGTTAACCTTAGCGTTTCAACTTGGGAATCAACAGGAAGCAGTGGTCTAAACTGCCTCAGCTTACTTCAGGACCAGCGTCTGATCTCCTGTCAACACATTCAGTTGCTGGACACTTTTTTCATACGAACATAACAGAATACATGCAGGTCATAGACAATTTATTGAATACAACACTATCATTTAGGATATTAGTAGGTAGCACATCAAGTTTTCAATAAAAATAACAATACCAACAACATAGTAGCAAGAATATACGAATATACATCGAGTAAATACAGCTGTGTGACTGAGGCCTATAAATGAGAGAGTATGGGTGAAGCAGAGCAACGCATTTGGTTCCAGAAGATGTAATCACTTAAGCCATGTCACCTGGAACCAGACTCTCCACAACACGACCCATCTGCTATTTCATCGTAGTAATAGTTGGTTGGTAGGTTGTATTACACCGCACTCAGCAATATTCCAGCTATATGATGGCGGTCTGTATATAATCGAGTCTGGACCAGACAATCCAGTGATTGACATCATAAACATCGGTCCATGCAATTGGGATCGATGACGTGCATCAACCAAGTCAGCGAGACTGACCACCCGATCCCGTTAGTAGCTTTTTACGACAAGCATAGTCGCCTTTTACGGCAAGCATGGGTTTCTGAAGACCTATTCTACCCCGGAATCTTCAAGGGTCCATAGTAGTTATAAAATATGTCATCTGGTATCCACAGTTTATCAATTGAATTGACATTCACATTTTAACAGAAATAAAAGCAACAAAAACGACTTCCACAATCATAAATGGCCATTAGAAGACTCCGACTACATCAATATCGTGAGCATGATGATACCAGGTGAACGTGTCCTGCCCTTCCAGTGGCAGCCGTCACAACAACACGTGTAACAACAGGTGAATACTGAATACAAATGACAATTAGTTATTGATGTCGTGATGCATGCATCTAGACACAGAACACGCGTCCTTGATGTATTAGAAATTATTGCTAATCTTCTACGACGCCAGTTTATCAATACTCATTGGTCAAATGTTATTATGGTGTAGCCTAGGTACCAATTTATAAGCTCATTAAAATTCAATTTCACATTATGCCCTGCAGTTTAGGTGTCTTACACAAGTTAAGGAAAAATGTTTATTGTTATTCCCAATAGAGATGTACAAAAGTTGGAAAGGGGTAGACAATTTAAGACGGTCCTCTCACCTGGGCATGCACTGGCATATGTCGTAGCAAGTGGCTTATTAATTGTTGTTTGCTAATAAAGGTACAAGAACATGATGGAATTTTGCCAAAGTGCATACAGGTACTAGTATAACAACTAGTACTACACCAAATGGTATAAATTGATACACACGTATTCACTTGCATCATGCTCATGCACTCTCAGAGATGGTTGACATCGTTGTCTGAGACTCCGGGTAAGAAGAATCTTGCTTGTACTTGCGCCTTTTGCAGATCGTCGCCATGAAGGGAAGTCGCCTGTAGAAGGTGCGTCGGTAGGCCGCGCTTAGTGCAATGTAGAAAACAAAGTCGGTGGACAGACTGAACATGATCAGGACATTGTTGACATCTTTCATCATCATGTTGACGTAATGTTCTCTTTGGTTCACCTGATAGTCAGCCACGAAGAGTGAAACCATCGAATCTGTCGCCAGAGGGAGTGCCAGAAACGTGAAGAGGAATGTCGACGTCAGGATGGTTATTGTCGTCTGCCTCTCTCGCTTTGCCGCCTTCTCTGCGTCAACTGTCGTGTTCATCTTCTGTCTGTTCCTGCTGTGTATCCTGAGAGCCAGAAGGACGCATAGGTTCATGATGAGTCCGCAGGCGAGGACGATGTAAGTGTAGAGGATCTTGTTGGTCATTGCAAGGCCAAGAAAGAGGTCCCTGTTATTAATGAACATCGCCGATGGCTTGATGGTATAGTCTGTCGAGTTGGGTTTGGGGACAACATCGTATTTAAAAGACCCCGGTAAATGACAAGATAAACAAATAAACGTCACAGATATTATGAAGATAATTGGCGATTTGATCAGACGAAAGTTCCTGGACTTCAATGGGAAGGCGACTGCTAGGAAGCGTTCCATGGACACGAGAACAGTCATACAGTACATCAGGACACGGAGACTCGCCAAAACAAAATTGGATCCAAACAAAGCAAAATAGAGATAGGCTTGTTTCTTGATTGCGTCAATGCCATACACTTGCCTGAGGATGTGCCTCACAACAGAAAATACAGCGAAGAGGAGTTCGTCAGTGGCAAGAGCTATCAAGTAGGTACTGGTGGGACTCCTTATGGCGGGGTCAGTGTACACCATTAGGTTGAAGGTGTTGAGGAGAACTGCACTAGTAAATAGAGGGTAGAAGAGGTAAAGACAGACTTTTGTTCCTCGCTGATATTGTTCCTTGGAGAGCATTCCTTGTGAGATGAGGGAAATAGGTGACGGTTTTGGTGCCTCACAGTTTTTCTTTGTCCCCTCATGGCACGACCCTGCCTTGGCCTCACCGTCGGTATCGTTGAAGTCGGGATGTATATCAACAGTGTCACACATCATCCAGTCAATATTGCCCCCAAGTACATCTGGATCTACAGAACAGTTCACTGACCTGGAAACAGAGTCTGTACCTGGACTTGATGTGTTTAATCCTCCCTGGTCACCATAGTCCGAGGTTGTCAGTGCTTGACCGGCCCAGCCAGCAACTGCACCGAGCAATAAAGTAAAGCAACAAATATAAACTGCAGGAAACGCCATCTCAAGCTGCCACGGACTGCATGCATGTGTACAGGTACGGTACCTATATACCCAGTGGTTGGTTAGGAGCTAATCAATAGAATCATCGGCTGGACGCCTGATGGTAAAATACCTGGTATTACTCAATCTTGTTAACAATCGATTTCCAATTGAATAAAATGAGTATGAAATGATATAGATATGTCACTTTGTTCAAAACACAGACAATGATGCTGACAGATAGGTGCAAACGCATTATTTAGTCAAGGCGGTTGCGAATGGAAAGGTTACAACAATCAAGATCTGCGCACAGTTTTCAACAAGGTTTTGTGGTAGATATGTGGATGACATTTTCACATTTAACGCATCAGTGACAAGAATGATTTCAGATTCAGTTCCATATTTTGACTTGCACCATATGGTCCCATGGGTATTTGTTTAGCTTAACAATTGATTTTCCTTTGCATGTGCATGGGGCAGGATACACTCACATTTCACGAACACCAGGAATCATCACTAGTTGGTAGTCATTCTTAAAACACATGCTTATGATGTAAAGTTCAAATAATTTACGAATATATACCGGTAGTCATGTGGATATTGTCAGAAATGACCGATTATGTCTTTGTTTTAATTCATCTTACATTGAGGATGGGTATCATTTCAAACTTGTCTATTCAGATTTCCCTGACTCAATAAAAAGGTTTATGCCTTTGTAGATGTAAATGTGCTATTATAGTCTTATATGTTAATGTCGAGTAGCAAGACGCTATTGTTCATAACATCAGCATGTTTGTCTCATTTTTGCAGTGGTTGTAAGGCGAAAGTAATTATGTTTGCAACTGTACTATGTCTACATATTTCTGTATAATGGCCGATGACCCTCTTCATCGTGGATAAAAAGTGATTGTAACATTGTACCAACCGGATACCAATTAAACAAAAGCGACAAAACTTATATTCATTATCATAACACATATCTGCTCATTGTAGGATTCCGACTACATCGTGACATGCCTGTGCAAGGGTGTCATCTTCGCTATTAAGTGACTATTTGGTAGTGATTCATGAACACATAAAACAGTGACCCACCGGTGACATCCATGATCAAACATGTTAAACTTTCGCCTGAAAGAAAAACTCTGACGCATGGATATGATCCAGTGTTTTTTTTTCTGAAATCAACAGTTTGTAATTGTTTGTTTGTGTGCTTGTTCTAAAACAACATTAACATACAAGAATACGCTGATAGTATGTGCGTATTTGAATTATGTCATATGGTGTAAAACACATGCATGCTGTTATATGGAAGCCCATTTTATTGTTGAACAATGATTGTAACTGTGTTACAATGTTTCTGTTGAGATTCGTTAGACGCTCGTTCCATTGTATTTAGGCAGCGATTAGTCGTCAGGAATGTAGTGCTATTTAATGTAAGCAGTCGTCTTAGCAGTTACTATATCAAATGCTAGTGTGATGTGTAAACGTCGGTATACCATGGACTGGTGTGGAATAGTCTGTAGTGTTCTGGTGCCGCTAGTTTGTGAGGGCACTGTGTAGAAGTTTCCAGCTGCTTGTTGGACTGTATTTAAGGGAACTACAGCGTGTCTCTCGCATCTCTCATGTATTTCCAATACATCGGGACCAGCTTTCATGTGAGGTTCACTCGGCATCCCTGAATTCCTGCCTAGCCGTTCTCGAAAACCTGATGGCTGTCGCCTGAATATATATTATTATCACTGACTTTTGCTATCACCACTGTATTTACATGTTTGATACTAACCACTGCCATCATAGTATATACTGTCATTGACTATTGTACTACAATTCTATTGTGCACCGCCAATGTAATTGCTGTGCAGTAATTTGTATTGATTTGTAAACCTAGTTAATTGTGTAAAACATTTGTTGATTGTATACCACTTGTTGGTTGTTTGTTGTTTTCACACTAAATTCTTTTACATGCAGATATCTGAATTAACATGTTGTTTCAAATTTGGATTCGACAATACCATGTTTTGTAACATTTCCTATAAATAAGGTCATGCTGATATTATGCTGATATTATTATGTCAATATTAAAGTAAAACATACATATTTACAACTGTTCCCCCAATTTCAAGGAAATTCCTACATGACATCATTCTATCCTGAGGACCCGTGAAGATCCGGGGTAGAATAGGTCGCCAGTTTCGCTGACTCGGTTGATGCATGTCATCGATCCCAATTGTGTGGATCGATACTCGTGATATCAATCACTGGGTTGATTATTTACAGACATATAGCTGGAATATTGTTGAGTGCAGCGTTAAACAAACAAACCAAACATTCTATCCTGAGTATGGTGTAGGACTCTATACCGGAACGTTGTCGTCCACGTGGGGAAAGGATGAATCCATAAATCCACGTTTTTTCCTCATTGAACACCAGCTCAGTGTTTGATTTCCAGAACGGATTGACGTGCGTGAATATTGATGTCCTACATTTCACATTCAAATCACTTGGCAATAAGTAAACAGCTGTATCTTTGCTTTTTATAAGCGATTTGTTTTATCCAATACAGCCTCCGGTATTTCAGTCGGCGTGTCTATATTAACATGCAACTCAGACACCAGAAATCCGATGTTGATCAATTTTAGTTCCTGTATGGAGACTGAGATTGTAGACTGAAATTCTTAATTACAGCCTCATAGCTCTGACGACAACGGAGAGAGAAATAAAACATAATTCATATGAAACAACATATTTTGTTGCTCACCATTCCTCGTATCTTCACCGGTTTTGCATGCAACTCATTGAATGAGTGAGTGAGTGAGTGAGTGAGTATGGTTTTACGCCGCTTTTAGCAATATTCCAGCAATACCACGACGGGGAACACCAGAAATGGACTTTACACATTGTACCCATGTCGGGAATCGAACTCGGGTCTTCGGCGTGACCACTAGGCTACCCGAGCGCCCCCAACTCATTGAAAGTTGGTGACATGTATCCACATTCTTTGCTGCACATAGGTTGTTTTTTTTGGTGCATGTTAAAAGTAACGTCACTTGCGGCTATATTTGATTTTCAGTTTATTTTAGTGGGCGTGTCTGCACCTCACTGAAGCACACACTCACCCTACTCCCAATCACGCTGTGTCAGCCCTCAATCGTGGGCACTAGCGTTGTTGCAAGATTCTACCATGACATTGATGAATGCTTGATTCTGATTGGTTAAAAAGAAAAACCCCTTTCAAATATATTAAGCCTTTTCACAAAAAACGTGCGCATGGATACATAGAAAGTCTACTTATCGATTCATAAAAATTGGCTGCCGATCGATCACCCCCCATATAAACTGTAAAACTAATCTTAATTTCCTCTAATACACGCTGGGTCTCTAATACCAGCCAGGTCTCTAATAAACGCCGAGTCAAAGGCTCTCACAAAATTAATAGACCGTGTAGAGTCAAATGGAGGGATTACGGTAGTTCGATATCGGATGTTTTGGGCGTTCTAGGACGCAACCCTGACTGCTTCGATGATGACATTAAATCATTTAACGAAGGCATATCTTTTGCATACAAATGAAATGTTTATGAAACTGTTAGAGAAATGTTCTATGGTGACCAGATTCGAAACAATTTAAGCTATTTCCTCATTGAAACAACCGACAATGAAAGTAAAATATAACATTATAAAAATTGTTTGAAAAAACTTTATTCATGACAACATGTTGTTTACAAACCTTTTACTGATCGATATTCATTGCCATCTCCGTCAACCACCACCGTTAGAATTTGGCAGGAGGGGATTTGAAAGTCCATCAGAAAACACTCCCCTTCGAAAGTCCATGAAAACAATGTCCCAGATGATGTGACAGCTTATCCCAATCAATCCCAGATAATCTACCTGTTAATGCTGAACCACATCCTGCTTCATTCTATAACACGTTACGGAGAATGTAAACACAAGATTGTCAGCCATTGACAGCTGTGAGGTGTGAGTAACCGTGATGTAGGTCAAGTTCTGCCACATCAAAATTGTGGCATTTATTAGGGCTCCAAGCCGAAAGGCTGTAGAGCCCTATTGTAATCGTTCGATTTATTATTATTATTATTATTATTTATTATTATTATTATTATTATTATTTATTATTCCGCCGATTTTTGTACCTGCCCTAGCAAAATAACCACTGGCTCGATTTTGTTCAAATTTTGTGTGTGTTTGTAGACCGTTGGGTACTAGTGCCCGCCAAAAACCCAAGGCCGTAGGCCCAAAGGCCAAGGGCAGATTACTGAAAAACAAGTATTTTTTGAAGATATATTTTGCCCTGTTGCTCCACAACCGTTTATCCGTTTACTTTGAAACCTTGCATGTATCTGAGACTTGAGCTGCTTGACATTTTTTGTTCTTTGACTTTGGTCATTGGTCACGTGGTTTGGCATCCATATTGGATTCAAGGTTTTCACAGGGTGTTTTGGGTACCTGTCTTCAAATACTATCTCCTCTGAATCCACTGCATGAAAAGCTTTCAAACTTTCTGAGAATTGTCTCCATACAGAACACAACAAATAGCCATAGCCGTTTTTGGATATCTTTTGTAGTTGCGGCCATATTTGATTTTGATTTTTACCATTTTTTTCACCGAAATATTACCTTTAAGATCATAGCTTGTAAGGTTCTTAACAGAAACTATTGAAAGTTTGCATGAAGTTTTGAGACTATATGTAGCTCATTTTGTGCTGGGTTGCATACTGAAAGCACCACTGCTTGGTGTGGTATTATTTGATTTAAGTAAAAAAATCAGACTTGAGTACAAATACTGAAGGAAGCGTCTCATAAATCTACCATACACCCCCATTCACTGGCTTTGCATATATCCAAGCGTTCTCCACAGTCTTGTTCTGTATTATGTGTACTACCCTTGACGACCAGGATTAGAATTGGCCTTTTTCAACCGATGCTTGTCTCAAGAGGCAACTTTGCTTGTCACAGCAGGCGACTAATCGGATTGGGTGGTCAGTCTCGCTGGCTTGATTCATTTCTCAATTGCCAATTGCTACAGTACCTTATTTTTGACGGCGTTGTTTAAAGCAAACCATTTGCGGATTAGAATATGGTCGAGGTCGGAAATTGGTTAAGTAGACTCTGGGAAACTGTGGCACACGCAAATTTGGTAGCGGTAATGTCCTGCAAACGGTGACTATCTTTTGACGGAGTTGGTACAAGCAAACTATATGCGGATTCGAACATGGTCGAAGTCAAACATGGGTTAAGAACACACTGGGACACATGTGGTGATGTCTCACAAGCGGTTCATTACATTTGACGACGTTGGTACAACCAAACCATTTGGGGATTCGAACATGGTCGAAGTCAAACATGGGTTAAGAACACACTGGGACACATGTGGTGATGTCTCACAAGCGGTTCATTACATTTGACGACGTTGGTACAACCAAACCATTTGAGGATTCAAACATGGTCGAAGTCAAACATGGGTTAAGAACACACTGGGACACATGTGGTGATGTCTCACAAGCGGTTCATTACATTTGACGACGTTGGTACAACCAAACCATTTGGGGATTCAAACATGGTCGAAGTCAAACATGGGTTAAGAACACACTGGGACACATGTGGTGATGTCTCACAAGCGGTTCATTACATTTGACGACGTTGGTACAACCAGACCATTTGGGGATTCGAACATGGTCGAAGTCAAACATGGGTTAAGAACACACTGGGACACGTGTGGTGATGTCTTGCAAGTGGTTCCTTACATTTGATGGCGTTGGTACAAACAAACCATTTGAGGATTCGAACATTGTCGAAGTTGGAAATTGGTTAAAACATCCTGGGACACCCAGGTCATTTTAGTAGTGGTGATGTCTCACAAGAGGTCTTTGACATTTGACGGCGTTGGTACAGGTAAACCCTTCGAGGATTCGAATATATGAACGAGGTGGGAAACAGGTTTAGCACTTTATCTCAGCAATGCGACAGGAACCTGGGGCCCCGACGAACGCAGAACGCTAATCCGTTTGACTGGAGCCCAACTGACAAAGAAGTTACGGCCTGTTAAAGAGTAACCAAGCCGAAAGGCTGAAGAGTCCCAGTGTTAGCGATTGATTTAATATTATTATTATTCCGCTGATTTTTGTACCAGAGCTAGAAAAATAACCACTGGCTCGATTTTGTTCAAGTTTTGTGTGTGTATGTGGACCGGTGGGTACTAGTGCCCGCCAAAAACCCAAGGCTGTAGGCCCAAAGGCCAAGGGCAGATAATTAAAAGAACACAATATTTTGAAGATGTATTCCACCCTATTGCTCCGCAACCACTTATCCGATTACTTTGAAACCTTGCATGCATCTGCTGCTTGAGCTGCTTGACATTTTTTGTTCTTTGACTTTGGTCATTGGTCACGTGGTTTGGCAGCCATATTGGATTCAAGGTTTTCACAGTGTTTTTTGGGTACCTGTCTTCAAATGCAAACAACTTTGAGTCCACTGCATGAAATGCTTTCAAACTTTCTGAGAATGGTCTCCACACATAACACAGTAAATGTTAATAGCCGATTTTGGATATCTTTTATAGTTGCGGCCAGATTGGATTTTGATTTTGATCATTTTTTGTCATCGAAATTTTACTATAAATATCATATCTTGTAAAGTTCTCCACAGAAACTATTGATAGTTTTACATGAAGTTAGTGTGCTATATGTACCTCATTTTTTGTTCTTCGACTTTGGTCATTGGTCACGTGGTTTGGCAGCCATTTTGGATTCAAGGTTTCAACAGTGTTTTTTGGGTACCTGTCTTTAAACGCAAACAACTCCGAGTCCACTGCATGAAATGCTTTCAAACTTTCTGATAATCGTCTCCATGCATAACACATCAAACTTAAATAGACGATTTTGGAATTCATGTTTAGTTACGGCCGTATTGAATTTTGATTTTGATCATTTTTTTCAACGAAATTTTGTTTTAAAGATCATATCTTGTAAGGTTCTCTACAGAAACTATTGCAAGTTTACATGAAGTTAGTGTGCCATATGCATCTCATTTATTGTTTTTAGTTGTATGCTAAAAATAACACCGCTTGGTGGTAATATTTGATCAATTTCGTAGCGGCGATTTCCGGTGACATCTTTTGACAGAGTTGGTACAAGCAAACCCTTTATGGATTCGAACATGTTCGAGGTCGGAAATTGTTTTAGAACAGACGTGGACACCCTGGCACACGCCAATTTCCTTGCGACAATACCCTGCAAGTGGTGACTACATTTGACTGATTTGGTTCAAGGAAACCCTTTGAGGATTCGAACATGGACGTTTGGGCACAGTGTTACTTGGAGCCCGCCATTGCTGCTTGCAGCTTTAATTTTGATTTTATTATTGTTTACTGGGGGTAATTGCTAACTAACAAATAACACTTACACATGTTAAATGTATAATAGAATGTTAATTCATAAAGTTTGTCGTAGAAATATATTCGTTTAACATTTTAAAACCTATTTCTATAACCCGTCACCCCTCGATAGAAATGATGGCATGTTCAATTTCCCAGAAATGACCTCTCTCGCAAAATTCCGAGAAATGACAGTCAGTCCACAGCGTACAACAGTGTACAACAGTTTGGTAGAAATTAAAACATCTCTCTTTGGGCTAAGTTTGGAGTGTTATTTGTCAACTTCTTTTGAAAAACTATGTGTTTTGAAAGCTTATTATGAACTACTCACGACGATGGTGTTTTTAATCTTGAACTTTAGTAATAATTGTTACATATATAACTAAAGCGCTCGGTTCAAAATTAAAATAAAGAAGTATCCATTCTACAGTGGGACTACATCAAATTTCAAAACACACTAGGTTTATCTCCTACTTGGCTTTTGGAAGACATAGTTTTCGAAATATGTGACTATTAATGCACGTGAAAATTGTATTTTCTTCATTACCAATCACTAGTACACACACAGCCGTCAGTCAGCCCCAAAACCTTAGCCCGTGAAGATTCCGGGGTAGAATAGGTCTTCAGCAACCCATGCTTGCCGTAAAAGGTGACTATGCTTGTCGTAAAAGGCGACTAACGGGATCGGGTGGTCAGGCTCGCTGGCTTGGTTGATGCATGTCATCGATCCCAATTGCGTGGATCGATGCTCATGATGTCAATCACTGGATTGTCTGGTCCAGACTCGATTATTTACAGACCACCGTCATATAGCTGGAATACTGCTGAGTGCGGCGTTAAACAACAAATCAACCAACCAACCCAAACCTTAAATTGAATGGCGAGGGTTTACAGTTTCCTTCATAAAATCAGCCCCAGGCAGCACTTTCATTCTGTGTGTATATTTGTCTGTGTCACATGTTCGTCAAGCCATTACACTTACTGAAGTATATGCTTTCCTTTGTTTTGTCTGTTTGTTGTTTAACGCCGCACTAAGCTGTATTGCAGTTGTAGGACCACGGCTTTAAATAATCTGTGTGGACCAGACAATGGTTTAAGGTATATTCAGTATGTATTTATATACCAGATCGTATCAACTTATTGACACCTGCCAATCAAAGATCCGAGCAAACAGTGTTGTGACGAATCTCTTGTTTGTATTTGGGATCACTTTAACATGCATAATAAGACATAATGCTACTTGTAATATACTAAAACTAGTCAGGAGGCCTAAGCCACAAAATGCAAAGGACACACCATAGCATATGTTCCATTGTGCGCTGCCTTTATAGAATTTAGGAAGGCCTCCGACTTGTCTTATAAGGACAAATTTTGTTCTGTTCAAAAATAGTTGCCATGGTAACGTTTACAGCAGGCATTAATTATGTAGGAAAATAAAATCGACGAAAATTATTTGAGTCCGTTGTACGTTTCTGACTTTATCATAAGCATTTATTTATGAATCACTATCAAACAGTGATTATACCAGGCGTTCACGAATCGGATGCTCAGACAAAATATAATTACGGCTCGTTCAACACTGGTCTGTTTACACAAACTTTCATATATATGCTGGATGAGTGAGTGAGTGAGCATCGCGGCGCCTTTGACAAAGACATATAGAGATGTATGTACGTCTTTGCAAAGTTAATATTTCAGAACAACATATATTATATTAATCGGTATAAAAAAAATTATTTTATTTTTTTAATGTTTTTACTGGGGTATTGGCTCTCTGGGTCTGCTAATTACAATCACATGTGTGGAACTGACAATCACCAATTTTCCACTTTTTTTAAACAAACGCATATCATCCAACGTGGACGTCATACCTGTGTTACACACTTTTGACATGGTCCATCAATACTTTGAAAAGTATGAATGACCTGAGCACATTCACCAATCTCTACAGTTACAGGTCACAAAATGAGTGAATGAGTGAGTTTAACGCCGCTTTTAACAGTATTCCAGTTACATCACGGCGTGACAGCTTAATGTGGGAGGAAAGCCCGAAGTGATGCAGGTCACAGATGTTTACCTCTTCGGTGAAACCCACGAGCACGGGTATGGTGCTGACAAACCTAGAAACATAATCGGCGCGAACCGGGATTCGAACCCACAATCATAGGTTTCTGCTTACTGTAACATCATCGCGAGTGTCCACACGAGATATTGTAAATCATTTCTGAGAGTAAACAAGTATACTTATAACAATATGGTCCTGTGAGAGTACTAGTGTAACAGTGTATCCATGCAATAACGCCATACCATAGACCTCCCAACCAAGCATATAAAAAGTTGAAAACTCTTGATGATAATGGTAAAAATACTTGGGCATATCATGTAAGAAATATTTTATTTAGATATGGTTTTGGATATATATGGCTGGCTCATGATATTGTTTGCATCTCATCAGTAATGGTAATCTTTAAACAGAGATTTTATGACTGCTTCTCTCAATATTGGCCTCACTCTCTCGATGCTTCATCTGAATGTAATTATAACATCCTCAGAAACCTATTTAACTTGTGATTTTTATTTATCAACGGAAAATATTAACCATGTCTCGGTGTAATAACTTCAAGCTTGCTGCTGACTGCGACCGCCATACAAATCCCCCACATAACGAGCGCTTCTGTTTGTTCTGCCATGCCAGAGGCTCTGGTTATGTTGAGGAGGAATCACATGCGTTGTTGATCTGTGACAGCTATTCCCAACCGGGAAGAGAATGTGTCACTAACCATCTCATAAATCCACCAATAACTGAAACCTTTGTAACTTATGTCAAACGACAATATCCATATTATTAAATGTTTGATTAAATTCCCTTGTCACGTACTAAAGATAAGAGGCAAATCACCTTTCCCTGTAACCTAAATTGTACTTTCCAGCCGTTTATTCATATTCAGCATGTACATGTATTGTACATTTATTTATTTTATCCATCTAGTTTGTATTATGGGCCTAGGGCCTAAAGTACTGAATAAAGTCTGTCTGTCTGTGACTAGGCTACATATGAGCTGATAAATCTCAATGTCTTGTCTTTTTCAAGTAACGCACGCCAGCAACAGATATTTTACGCCCGTATCCTAAGGTTCATAGAAAGTATGTTTGAAGCATAAAATGTTGATAAATATTGTTTTAAGTTTCTTTTTCGGTTTATAAGTTAGATAAAACACTTCCCCTCGGATTTCTATTGCGCGGATGCGGGTTTTAAATATCATAAAAAACATCAGACGTTCTTTATCATACACATAGTTAACGGTCAATAGCCGAGGTGTGTCGTGCCAGGACAATGCGCATTGTATTAGATGTTCTCTCTTCAAACTAAGAAAAACTTTGTAAACCACCTTCTAAAGTTGGTTTTGTTAAAGATGTTTATGAATCTTTTATATATTCGGCATTATTGACATTTTAATTTCAAATAAATACCACAAAACCACTTAAATAATCATAAGAAACATCTTCTAAAAGCGAAATCCGTTGAACGATTCCGACTATAGCATGGGCGTGCGTGTATGGATCACAATCAAAACGTGATGACACCAGGTGTTCACGAAAAGGTGAGCGTATCCTGCCCCACGGGCGGCACCCATCACATGCAAAGGAATCCTTTGCTTTGGTTTTGTCTCTGCAACAAATTGAGGAGTATATCTGAACTACAAAGTATCCAATGGACGTGTTCACTGATCACAATACGCTGACATTTTTTCGTAAGATGAAGGACAAACAATCAGAGATGGATGAGGTGGAGTCTGCAAGAGTTTAATCTTGAGGTCAAGCACGTCAAGCACCAGGACAAGGTCACTGTGGGTGCTCTTTCTAGAGTCAGTTGGGGCGGTCGGGTAGCCTAGTGGTTAAAGCGTTCGCTTTTCACGCCGAAGACCCGGGTTCGATTCCCCACATGGGTACAATGTGTGAAGCCCATTTCTGGTTTCCCCCGCCGTGGTATTGCTGGAATATTGCTAAAAGCGGCGCAAAGCCATACTCACTCACTCACCCTCTAGAGCCAGTTGAATGCTTGTTTGCTAATTATGCAGGTGGTATCATGTATTGTACATTGTATATTCTTTAAGAGTGTGTTGAGTAAACACAGTTGTCCATTTTAAAGAAAATGTTCACTGTACAACCATATCTACACACTGCAGGTGTCTGAGAGTGCCGGGCACGTGTAGCAAGGGTACAACTGTATCTACACTGTGCACGTGTCTGAGAGTTCCGGGCACGTGTAGCAAGGGTACAAGTGCATCTACACACTGCAGGTGTCTGAGAGTGCCGGGCACGTGTAGCAAGGGTACAAGTGCATCTACACACTGCACGTGTCGGAGAGTGCCGGGCACGTGTAGCAAGGGTACAAGTGCATCTACACACTACACGTGTCGGAGAGTGCCGGGCACGTGTAGCAAGGGTACAAGTGCATCTACACTGTGCACGTGTCTGAGAGTGCCGGGCACGTGTAGCAAGGGTACAAGTGCATCTACACACTGCACGTGTCTGAGAGTGTCGGGCACGTGCAGCAAAGGTACAAGTGCATCTACACATTACACGTGTCTGAGAGTGCCGGGCACGTATAGCAAGGGTACAAGTGCATCTACACACTGCACGTGTCTGAGAGTGCCGGGCACGTGTAGCAAGGGTACAAGTGCATCTACACACTGCACGTGTCTGAGAGTGTCGGGCACGTGTAGCAAGGGTGCAGTGTGTAGATGCACTTGTACCCTTGCTACACATGCCCGGTACTCTCAGACACGTACAGTGTGTAGATGCAGTTGTACCCTTGCTACACGTAACTACGAGTTAGTTACGAGTATTTACGAGTCCTTACAATTTTCTGCCAAAAAATATATAGATCCTGCAAATTTCAATGTATCATCATTCGACAACTGACATCCAGAGAGACAACATGGCATATGAGAGAAACAGATTGCAGTTATATATTTCAAAGAGCAGGAGACTTCTTGTTGACTGCCTTCTTCTTTGGAGCCATGCTTGTTGATATTGTAGAGTAGATATGCAGAGATGTGACTTCTATGACTTCTCAATAACAACTGAAAATGAAGCGTTCGATTTTGCAGGTTATGCACCCTACACATACACGGACTTTTCTAACGAGTCCTTACGGATCGCACAAATTCAAGGATCCTTACGATTTGGCAACATTTACGACCGATTTAAGAGTTGTTACGAGTTATTACGTGCTATTTACGGTTTATTACGGATTATTACGAGTTATTACGATGTATTTACGCCAAAATTCCACGAGTTGTTACGAGTTGTCACGGATAACTACGAGCAACTTACGGGCATTTTTACGAGCTTTTTTACGGCTTGTTATGAGTATATTACGGAATGTTACTAATCATCGAAGCTTTAACGTGTTAGTTACGATCTGTTTACGTGTTGTTACGTTCGTTACGAGTTAGTTGCTAGTACTTACGGGTCCTTACGATTTTTTGCCAAAAAATGTATAGATCCTGCAAATCTCAATGTATCATCATTCGACAACTGACACCCAGGGAGTCAACATGGCATATGAGAGAAACAGATTGCAGTTATATCAACAATTTCTACAATTGCTCCTTCAACTAGCCCAGAATGAAGAGGACGAGGCCAAGCAGCTACCAGATATTCCTCGACCGATATTGTAGAGTAGATATGCAGAGATGTGACTTCTATGACTTGAAGTCTTAATACAACTGAAAATGAAAGGTTCGATTTTGCAGCTTTTATACCTTTCCCCAAATCGTAAACAATACGTAAGAATACGTAAAGTATACGTATCTATTCGTAAAGTACTCGTAACTACACGTAAAGTGCTCGTGATAATTCGTAACAATCCGTAAAGCCATCGTAACACGACCCGAATAATATCGTAAACAACACGTAAGCACTCGTAATAATCCGTAAATAATCCGTACACAAATCGTTAACTAACCGTACCAAATCGTAAAAATAATTGTTACGAGTCATTTACAGATCCTTGCGAGCAGTTTACGGATGGTTACGTGTTGTTGCGAGCGGTTTACTATACTTACGGATTGTTACGAGTAAATCAATCCGTGGACAATCGTAAGATGATTTTTGACATGTCAAAAATTGTGCCTCTCCTTTCACGGATGTGTCTGCGAGTTGTTACGAGTCGTGACGAGTTATTTACAGATGCCAGCGAGTAATTTACGGATGCTTGCGATTGACTACGAGTTGGCGATCCGTAAGGACTCGTAAGAAAAACCCGTGTACGTGAAGGGGAAATCAGACACCTGCACAGTGTAGATGTACTTGTACCCTTGCTTGACTTGCCTGTCACATTAATGTACGAACACACACACACACACAACTATTAACATCCTCTTTTCTCACATGCCAACAATTCAACCTCTACATACAAGTTTGAAATACGGATATCCCTGGCATAATCAAAACGCTTTACTAAGTCTAGCTCAAAACGCAAGGTTTTCCATACTGATGACGGCCTGTGTTTATTACACCAATTTCGCTTGCTTGATTTGTACTATAGCTAGCAAACACAGATCCGTAAAAGTGATGTACATTCTTCCAAGATATAAGTGATCCTTCCAGATATGAAAAGATGCTCCAAGGAATTCACGGGAAATGTTTTGCTTTTTATTATCGCCGCACTGAGCAACATTCAATATCCACTGTGTCGCTTCTGAAATTGTGACCTGGAATCCCAGGGAAGGGAACAATAGAGACATTGACACCTGCATCTCGACCACATTGCCTTGATAAAAGATGTAAACTGCCGGGTAAAGGAAATTTACACACATGCATGATGGTGGCTAAAAATGAAACAATTAGAAATGGTCATTCGATGGTGATGTATTTGATACGGGTGTCTAAGTTGTGTTTTGGGCGTTAAGTTTCAGTGTAACATCGCCTGTTTTCAGTCTAGTAACGTTTTGATTACATCTATGCTTTCTAGTGCCCGACGGTGTAATATTAGGGTGCAGATATAGCCCTGCAGTCGTCTGTAACTGAGGATAAGTCGATGTGGTCTGGAGGTTTCCAGTTAGCGAGGTTTCAGTGTTAGCGAGGTTTCAGTATATATTTTACACCGATAAAAACATTGATTTTCAATCATCGTTACTGTACTTTATTCGTATACAACATGTACGGCACATAGTCAAACATGAACGTTTGAGATGACTTGGGTCACCCCCATGATTGGTCCAACATTCATTTACACAGCGTGGCATGGTCCGAATATATCTGCCAATGAAAATTTGAGGGAGTCTTGTCCACTCATCTTGCAGCAAATAGCCACGCGATTCTGTACAGAATACATGCGTAAACATTAGCAAATAGCCATGCGCTAATGTAAGGAATACATACCTAAACATTAGCAAATAGCCACGCGATTCTGTACAGAATGCATACCTAAACATTAGCAAATAGCCACCGGCTAGTGTACAGAATACATACCTAAACATTAGCAAATAGCCACGCGATTCTGTACAGAATACATACCTTAACATTAGCAAATAGCCACCGGCTAGTGTACAGAATACATACCTAAACATTAACAAATGGCCACGCGATTCTGTACAGAATACATACCTAAACATTAGCAAATAGCCACGCGATTCTGTACAGAATACATACCTTAACATTAGCAAATAGCCACCGGCTAGTGTACAGAATACATACCTAAACATCAGCAAATAGCCACGCGATTCTGTACAGAATACATACCTAAATATTAGCAAATAGCCACGCGATTCTGTACAGAATACATACCTAAACATTAGAAAATAGCCACCGGCTAGTGTACAGAATACATACCTAAACATCAGCAAATAGCCACGCGATTCTGTACAGAATACATACCTAAATATTAGCAAATAGCCACACGATTCTGTACAGAATACATACCTAAACATTAGCAAATAGCCACGCGATCGATACTGTACTGAATATATACGTAGATATAGCAAATAGCCACGCGCTACTGTACACAACACATATCCAACATGAATCCCCCACTGTGTCACATTATACTCCGACTCGGCTAGTCCTGGTTCAATCCCGTAATGCCTTGCACCAATCAGGAAAAGTACAAGTACAACTTTTGTAAACACACGCACAACTGTACAAAATATATACGTTAACTTCAGTAAACAGGCATGTGCACCGGTACAGAAAATATAGGTTAAGATAAGCAAACAAGAACAAGAACATATTTGACCTTTGAACCTTTCACTACTTAACGTCGCCTTGAACAGTATTTCAGCGCTACAGTGTCGAAGGAACGCCCAAAGTAGCGTCCCCTTGAGCAGTATTTCAGCGCTACAGCGTCGAAGGAACGCCCAAAGTAGCGTCGCCTTAAACAGTATTTCAGCGCCACAGCGTCGAAGGAACGCCCAAAGTAACGTTGTCTTGAACAGTATTTAAGCGCTACAGCGTCGAAGGAACGCCCAAAATAACGTTGTCTTGAACATTATTTCAGCGCTACAGCGTCGAAGGAACACCCAAAGTAGCGTCGCCTTGAACAGTATTTCAGCGGTACAGTGGCGAAGCAACGCACATAGACACGTTGCCTTGAACAGTATTTCAGCGCTACAGCGTCGAAGGAACGCCCAAAATAACGTCGCCTTGAACAGTATTTCAGCGCTACAGCGTCGAAGGAACGCCCAAAGTAGCGTCGCCTTGAACAGTATTTCAGCGCTACAGCGTCGAAGGAACGCCCAAAGTAACGTTGTCTTGAACAGTATTTCAGCGCTACAGCGTCGAAGGAACGCCAAAAGTAACGTTGTCTTGAACAGTATTTCAGCGCTACAGTGTCGAAGGAACGCCCAAAGTAGCGTCGCCTAGGGCAGTATTTCAGCGCTACAGCGTCGAAGGAACGCCCAAAGTAGCGTCGCCTTGAGCAGTATTTCAGCGCCACAGCGTCGAAGGAACGCCCAAAGTAGCGTTGCCTTAAACAGTATTTAAGCGGTACAGCGTCGAAGGAACGCCCAAAGTAACGTTGTCTTGAACAGTATTTCAGCGCTACAGCGTCAAAGGAACGCCCAAAGTAGCGTCGCCTTGAACAGTATTTCAGCGCCACAGCGTCGAAGGAACGCCCAAAGTAACGATGTCTTGAACAGTATTTCAGCGCCACAGCGTTGAAGGAACGCCCAAAGTAACGTTGCCTTGAACAGTATTTAAGCGCTACAGCGTCGAAGGAACGCCAAAAGTAACGTTGTCTTGAACATTATTTCAGCGCTACAGCGTTGAAGGAACGCCCAAAGTAACGTTGCCTTGAACAGTATTTCAGCGCTACAGCGTCGAAGGAACGCCCAAAGTAACGTTGCCTTGAACATTATTTCAGCGCTACAGCGTCGAAGGAACGCCCTAGCACGCACACTAGTAACGATTACAACTTTGAATTACATCCCTTGCCGAATATGCAGCTGACAGATCGAAATAATTAACTCTGTTCACTTGGACGTTTACCAGTTACTTATTTCATCACGGCTACTATTTCATCCTGCCATCGGCTCCCTATACATTATAGATTTATGAATCTTTACTGCAAGTCTCAGACAACGTCGACACCTGTGTTTGAGATTGAGTCCCAAATGAGTTTTGCACATATTGCTGTCGTCTGCAGATCGTCGCCATGAAAGGAAGTCGTCTGAAGAAGGTTCGTCGGTAGGCCTTGCTCAATGCAATGTAGAACACGAAGTCAGTGGACAGGCTGAACATGATAAGTAAACCGTTGACCTCTTTCATCAGCATGTTGACGTAATGTTCCTTCTTGTACACATTATAATCAGCCACGAAGGTCTGGACCATGGAATCTGTAGCCAGAGGTATTGCCAGAACTGTGAAGAGGAATGTCGAAGTCAGGATGGTGATTGTCGTCTGCCTCTCTCGCTTTGCCGCCTTTTCTGCGTCAACTGTCGTGTTCATCTTCTGTCTGTTCCTGCTGTGCATCCTGAGAGCCAGGAGGACGCACAGGTTCATGATGAGTCCGCAGACGAGGACGATGTAGGTAAAGAGGATCTTGTTGGCCGCCCCAATGCCGAGTAGGAGGTTCCTGTTGTTAATGAACATCACCGATGGCTTGATGGTATAGTCTGTCGAGTTGGGTTTGGGGACAACATTGTATTTAAAAGCTCCTGGTAAATGACATAGAAAACAAATCGCGGACATCGCCACTATGAAGATAAGAGGTGACTTGATTAAGCGAAAGCTTCTTGACTTTAGCGGGAAGGCGACAGCAAGGAAACGTTCCAGGGAGACGAGAACAGTCAGGCAGTACATGAGGACACGGAGACTTGCTAAGACGAAGTTAGAAACGTACATGGCGAATGTGAGATACAGCTGTTTCTTTACAGCGTCGACACCGTAAACAGCCTTGAGAGTCGATCTCAAAGTGGATAAACATGCAAAGAGGAGTTCGTCAGTTGCAAGAGCTATCAGGTAGGTGCTGGTGGGACTTCTCATGGCGGGGTCGGTGTAAACCATTATGTTGAAGGTGTTGAGGAGAACTGCACTGGCCAGAAGTGGGTAATAGATATATCTGCATATTTCCTCCGCTATTATGTAATTGGCCTTGCTGAGAGAACCCAGAGATATGACTGAAACCCGTTTAGTGTTCGTTCTTTTACAAATAGTTATGTTACCTTCTTCGCCCTCTTCTTTACACATCACAACGTTGCTCTCGATGGCGTCAGTGTTGTTGCTTGGGTCGTCTGACGGATCGTCAACACAGGCGACAGAGGCATTATTCCCAGTTGGACTTCCACCAACGGTACATTTCACTGGAGTAGAACCCGTACTCGCGCTGTCCAGGCCATCACCACTCCTCAAATCTTTCGTTGTAGAACTTCCATGGAAACGAGATGCTGTTGTCACATGCTGAACTTCAGGAGACGGTGTTGTCTGTATGTGGCCATCCGTAGTCAGACCAACCACAGCCCCCAACATCACCACAACGACAACGATGATGACTCTACATTCAGCCATGGCGACCCGGAGACAGTGACACCGTGGTATGTCTCAGTAGCTTTTATACCCCTCCCAGAGGCTCAGACGTAAGGGCGTCACAACAATCAATTCGTAGAAGACGTGCCACCGATCAGCAGTAACGGATAATTGAAAGGACAGGAAGTGCGCAGTGTTTCGTTATACGATTACTGTATTCTACATCGATTCCGTTCATGGTCCGTTGCTAAGGTGGAGAGCTCTCATTCTGAAAACAAACTGAAATGAGCAAAAAGGGTAATACTATTATTATTCATCTTCAGTAGCTTGCGGACACACAGAGTGTCTGGTTTTAACGTTTACCATACGGTTTCTGACACTGGTGAGAGTAAAAGGTGAAGTGTGGAGGCAGTTTTGATTTGATGAAACTACACCATTAGAAAATTTTGCAAGGAATTATTTTCACAAATCACCAAGAGTGTAATTGGCAGAATCAGGCGCGTAACGCTTATCCCCTGCTTCTATTAACAAGTTCTACTGACCACCTCTATTGACGAGCTCTAGCGACAAGTTCTACTGACGACCTCTACTAACGAGCTCTAGTGACAAGCTCTAGTGACGACCTCTACTAACGAGCTCTAGCGACAAGCTCTAGTGACGACCTCTACTAACGAGCTCTGGCGACAAGTTCTACTGACGACCTCTACTAACGAGCTCTGGCGACAAGCTCTACTGACGACCCCTAATAACGAGCTCTAGCGACAAGTTCCACTGACGAGCTCTAGCGACAAGTTCTAGTGACGACCTCTACTAACGAGCTCTAGCGACAAGCTCTACTGACGACCTCTACTGTCGAGCTCTAGCGACAAGCTCTAGTGACGAGCTCTAGCGACAAGTTCTAGTAACGACCTCTACTAACGAGCTCTAGTGACAAGCTCTACTGACGACCTCTACTGTCGAGCTCTAGCGACAAGTTCCACTGACGACCTCTAGCGACAAGTTCTAGTGACGACCTCTAATAACGAGCTCTAGTGACAAGCTCTACTGACGACCTCTACTGTCGAGCTCTAGCGACAAGTTCCACTGACGACCTCTAGCGACAAGCTCTACTGACGACCTCTACTGTCGAGCTCTAGCGACAAGTTCTACTGACGAGCTCTAGCGACAAGTTCTAGTGACGACCTCTACTAACGAGCTCTAGTGACAAGCTCTAGTGACGACCTCTACTGTCGAGCTCTAGCGACAAGTTCCACTGACGACCTCTACTGTCGAGCTCTAGCGACAGGTTCCACTGACGAGCTCTAGCGACAAGTTCTAGTGACGACCTCTAATAATGAGCTCTGGCGACAAGTTCTAGTGACGACCTCTACTAACGAGCTCTAGTGACAAGCTCTAGTGACGACCTCTACTGTCGAGCTCTAGCGACAAGTTCCACTGACGACCTCTACTGACGAGCTCTAGCAACAAGTTCTAGTGACGACTTCTACTAACGAGCTCTAGCGACAAGTTCTAGTGACGACCTCTACTAACGAGCTCTAGCGACAAGCTCTACTTACGACCCCTAATAACGAGCTCTAGCGACAAGTTCCACTGACGAGCTCTAGCGACAAGTTCTAGTGACGACCTCTACTAACGAGCTCTAGCGACAGGCTCTAATGACGACCTCTACTGTCGAGCTCTAGCAACAAGTTCTACTGACGAGCTCTAGCGACAAGTTCTACTGACGACCTCTACTAACGAGCTCTAGTGACAAGCTCTACTGACGACCCCTAATAACGAGCTCTGGCGACAAGTTCCACTGACGAGCTCTAGCGACAAGTTCTAGTGACGACCCCTAATAACGAGCTCTAGCGACAAGTTCCACTGACGAGCTCTAGCGACAAGTTCTAATGACGACCTCTACTAACGAGCTCTAGCGACAAGCTCTAATGACGACCTCTACTGTCGAGCTCTAGCGACAAGTTCTACTGACGAGCTCTAGCGACAAGTTCTACTGACGACCTCTACTAACGAGCTCTAGTGACAAGCTCTAGTGACGACCTCTACTAACGAGCTCTAGTGACAAGCTCTACTGACGACCTCTACTAACGAGCTCTAGCGACAAGTTCCACTGACGACCTCTACTAACAAGCTCTGGCGACAAGTTCTAGTGACGACCTCTAATAACGAGCTCTGGCGACAAGTTCTAGTGACGACCTCTACTAACGAGCTCTAGTGACAAGCTCTAGTGACGACCTCTACTGTCGAGCTCTAGCGACAAGTTCCACTGACGACCTCTACTGTCGAGCTCTAGCGACAAGTTCCACTGACGACCTCTACTGTCGAGCTCTAGCGACAAGTTCCACTGACGACCTCTACTGTCGAGCTCTAGCGACAAGTTCCACTGACGACCTCTACTGTCGAGCTCTAGCGACAAGTTCCACTGATGAGCTCTAGCGACAAGTTCTAGTGACGACCTCTACTAACGAGCTCTAGTGACAAGCTCTACTGACGACCTCTACTGTCGAGCTCTAGCGACAAGTTCCACTGACGACCTCTACTGACGAGCTCTAGCGACAAGTTCTAGTGACGACCTCTACTAACGAGCTCTAGCGACAAGTTCTAGTGACGACCTCTTCTAACGAGCTCTGGCGACAAGTTCTAGTGACGACCTCTAGCAACAAGTTCTAGTATCAGACTGTTTTGATGATGAGTTCTAACAACACGTTCTAGTGTCAGACTGTTCTGATGATGAGTTCTAACAACACGTTCTACTGACCAGTTCTTGTGACAGCCTCTACGAACGAGTTCTAACAACACGTTCTAGTGACAGACTGTTCTGATGATGACTTCTAAAAGCACATCTTAGTATCAGACTGTTCTGACGATGAGTTCTAACAACACGTTCTAGTGACAGACTGTTCTGACGGTGAGTTCTAACAACACGTTCTACTGTCAAACTGTTCTGACGATGAGTTCTAACAACACGTTCTAGTGACAGACTGTTCTGACGATGAGTTCTAACAACACGTTCTAGTGACAGACTGTTCTGATGGTGAGTTCTAACAACACGTTCTAGCTACAGACTGTTCTGACGATGAGTTCTAACAACACGTTCTAGTGACAGACTGTTCTGACGATGAGTTCTAACAACACGTTCTAGTGACAGACTGTTCTGACGATGAGTTCTAACAACACGTTCAAGCTACAGACTGTTCTGACGATGAGTTCTAACAACACGTTCTAGTGACAGACTGTTCTGACGATGAGTTCTAACAACACGTTCTAGTGACAGACTGTTCTGATGGTGAGTTCTAACAACACGTTCTGGTGACAGACTGTTCAGATGGTGAGTTCTAACAACACGTTCTACTGACAGACTGTTCTGATGGTGAGTTCTAACAACACGTTCTAGTGACAGACTGTTCTGATGGTGAGTTCTAACAACACGTTCTAGTGACAGACTGTTCTGACGGTGAGTTCTAACAACACGTTCTAGTGACAGACTGTTCTGATGGTGAGTTCTAACAACACGTTCTAGTGACAGACTGTTCTGACGATGAGTTCTAACAACACGTTCTAGGGACAGACTGTTCTGATGGTGAGTTCTAACAACACGTTCTACTGACAGACTGTTCTGACGGTGAGTTCTAACAACACGTTCTAGTGACAGACTGTTCTGACGATGAGTTCTAACAACACGTTCTAGTGACAGACTGTTCTGATGGTGAGTTCTAACAACACGTTCTAGTGACAGACTGTTCTGATGGTGAGTTCTAACAACACGTTCTAGTGACAGACTGTTCTGATGGTGAGTTCTAACAACACGTTCTAGTGACAGACTGTTCTGACGGTGAGTTCTAACAACACGTTCTAGCTACAGACTGTTCTGATGGTGAGTTCTGACAACACGTTCTAGTAACAGACTGTTCTGATGGTGAGTTCTAACAACACGTTCTAGTGTCAGACTGTTCTGACGCTGAGTTCTAACAACACGTTCTGGTGACAGACTGTTCTGATGGTGAGTTCTAACAACACGTTCTAGTGACAGACTGTTCTGACGGTGAGTTCTAACAACACGTTCTAGTGACAGACTGTTCTGACGGTGAGTTCTAACAACACGTTCTGGTGACAGACTGTTCTGATGGTGAGTTCTAACAACACGTTCTAGTGACAGACTGTTCTGACGGTGAGTTCTAACAACACGTTCTTGTGACAGACTGTTCTGACGATGAGTTCTAACAACACGTTCTAGTGACAGACTGTTCTGATGGTGAGTTGTAACAACACGTTCTAGTGACAGACTGTTCTGATGGTGAGTTCTAACAACACGTTCTAGTGACAGACTGTTCTGACGATGAGTTCTAACAACACGTTCTGGTCACAGACTGTTCTGATGGTGAGTTCTAACAACACGTTCTAGTGACAGACTGTTCTGACGGTGAGTTCTAACAACACGTTCTGGTCACAGACTGTTCTGATGGTGAGTTCTAACAACACGTTCTGGTCACAGACTGTTCTGATGGTGAGTTTTAACAACACGTTCTAGTGACAGACTGTTCTGATGGTGAGTTTTAACAAGACGTTCTGGTGACAGACTGTTCTGACGATGAGTTCTAACAACACGTTCTGGTCACAGACTGTTCTGATGGTGAGTTCTAACAACACGTTCTGGTGACAGACTGTTCTTATGGTGAGTTCTAACAACACGTTCTGGTCACAGACTGTTCTGACGGTGAGTTCTAACAACACGTTCTAGTGACAGACTGTTCTGATGGTGAGTTCTAACAACACGTTCTAGTGACAGACTGTTCTGATGGTGAGTTCTAACAACACGTTCTAATGTCAGACTGTTCTGACGATGAGTTCTAACAACACGTTCTGGTCACAAACTGTTCTGATGATGAGTTCTAATAACACATGCGGGTTCTTGTAGCGAGTTACTCAAATACTGATACACAATATAATGTTGAACTAGTTTGAAGTAATGGTTATATTTCTACACCCGTCACAATATGTTTACCAACCGCCCGGTTACGACGGGTAGAAGCACCCGACATACAAGCTGAGCCTATACTGTGCAGGAATATGTACCCTGAAAACAAGGATGATTCATTAATTCAGTTAAACTTAATGGCAATAACTACCCCAAACCATGGAAGCACTCAACCCGGTCGAAGAGGAGAAACGGAAGCCGATCAATAAACAACCCTTAGTGTTTGAGACATTCTGTTTATGCATGGTGTCCGTCAATGAGAAGAGAGAAATAGCGCACACTAATGGCAATATAAATCTCAAACAATGATGGCCGTGGGAAGAAGACAGTTTGTCTAGCAAAGTGCGGATAATAACGTTATGGTCTGATAAGCACACAGAATCATTTACACCATTAAAGCATAATCTGCACTGTACGCCCTTTATTCTATATTTTGTATCACTAATGATCGCCATTGCTGAACTTCTGATGTATTCCGGTGTCACGAAATATTTTCGCCCCCTGAATAATATCTCCCCCGGGCGAATTTATACCGGTACAGTTCCGCCCCTCTCGAAATAAACTCTCCCCAACTCTACGAAATAAAATTTCCCCCCAGAATATTTCCTCCCCCGGTCGTTTTATAAATACTTGCCCTGCAGTTCAATAGTTTTAATGTGTATTTGTTTATGTATTTTTTTATGTATTTTTTTCTCTCCTTTATTTTTTCTGGGTTATATATTTATCTAAATATACATTTAGTTTCTTGTGTGTGTGGGGGTTTGGTTGGCCCAGTCGTCTCAGGCGCCGCGATTCGCTGTGCAGAGTTGCGCCCCTTAGGTACGCCAGAGACCTATGATTGTGGGTTCGAATCCCGGTTCGCCCCGATTATGTTTCTAGGTTTGTCAGCACCATACCCGTGCTCGTGGGTTTCACCGAAGTGGTAAACGTCTGAGACCTGCATCACTTCGGGATTTCCTCCCACATTAAGCTGACACGCCGTGATATGACTGGAATACTGTTAAAAGCGGCGTTAAACCAAGCTCACTCACTCACTCTGATTGGAGGGGTATTTTAGCAGGGTGTCTTTCAACTACGGTTTGAATGAAGCCATTGAAGCAAAGTGGTCCTCAATATTTATCATGAATGGACACCCTGGACAAACGAGGAAGCCCACAAAGAGGAACACATACATGCTTCGAGACAACGAGGTTTCGAGACAGAGTAATAAATGTTGATATGTGAAATCTCAAGCGGTCTTTGGCTTACCTCGAAGTTATGGATATGTAATATAATAGATACTTGGATATAATCGTCACTTCGACGTATCTAGAACCTGAAATGATACGTGATAGATCATTTGAAATACTCGATATTTCGAGATATTCAGATGAACGATCTCTTGCCTGAACCTTTGTACTGTCGTAACTGTTTGAACTGAGGACGAGACTCGGAACAAAGTTGTAATCCCGTCGGTTACAAATAATAGATCACATACTCCAAGTATTATGTCGTTCTTGGACCCAATAACGTATCGATAATGTGTATGATACATTCAGGGTACACTGGACATTCTTCACTTTGAATTGGGTAAACATACACGTGCAACTATACAGAATACATACTTTAACTTAAGTAAACAGGCACGTACAACTATACAGAATACTTTAATTGTAGTAAAAAGGCACGCACAACAATACAGAATATATACATTAACTTCAGTAAACAGGCATGTGCACCGGTACAGAAAATGTAGGTTAAAATAAGCAAACAAGAACAAGAACATATTTGACCTTTGAACCTTTAGCTACTTAACGTTGCATTGAACAGTATTTCAGCTGTACAGCGTCGAAGGAACGCCCAAAGTAATGTCGCCTTGAACAGTATTTCAGTGCTACAGCGTCGAAGGAACGCCCAAAGTAGCATCGCCTTGAACAGTATTTCAGCGCTACAGCGTCGACGGAAAGCCCAAAGTAGCGTCGCCTTGAACAGTATTTCAGCGCTACAGCGTCGAAGGAACGCCCAAAGTAATGTCGCCTTGAACAGTATTTCACGCTACAGCGTCGAAGGAACGCCCAAAGTAGCGTCGCCTTGAACAGTATTTCAGCGTTACAGCGTCGAAGGAACGTCCAAAGTAGCGTCGCCTTGAACAGTATTTCAGCGTTACAGCGTCGAAGGAACGTCCAAAGTAGCGTCGCCTTGAACAGTATTTCAGTGCTACAGCGTCGAAGGAAAGCCCAAAGTAGCGTCGCCTTGAACAGTATTTCAGCGCTACAGCGTCGAAGGAAAGCCCAAAGTAATGGTGTCTAGAGCCGTATTTCAGCGTCGAAGGAAAGCCTACACTAACATCGACTTGAACAGTATTTCAGCGGTACGGTGTCGAAGGAAAGATTAAAGAAACGTCGCCTTGAACAGTATTTCAGTGGAAGGGCGTCGAGGGAAAGCCTAAAGTGACGTCCCATTAAACAGTAATGCAGCGGCACAGCGTCGAAGGAAAGCCCACAGTAACATCCCTTTAAACACTAATGCAGCGGTACGGTGTCGAAGGAAAGCCCACAGTAACGTCCCTTTAAACAGTAATGCAGCGGTACGGTGTCGAAGGAAAGCCCACAGTAACGTCCCTTTAAACAGTAATGCAGCGGTACGGTGTCGAAGGAAAGCCCACAGTAACGTCCCTTTAAACAGTAATGCACTGGTACGGTGTCGAAGGAAAGCCCACAGTAACATCCCTTTAAACAGTAATGCAGCGGCACAGCGTCGAAGGAAAGCCCACAGTAACATCCCTTTAAACAGTAATGCAGCGGTACGGTGTCGAAGGAAAGCCCACAGTAACTTCCCTTTAAACAGTAATGCACTGGTACGGTGTCGAAGGAAAGCCCACAGTAACATCCCTTTAAACAGTAATGCAGCGGCACAGCGGCGAAGGAAAGCCCAAAGTAACATCCCTTTAAACAGTAATGCAGCGGCACAGCGTCGAAGGAAAGCCTAAAGTAACATCCCTTTAAACAGTAATGCAGCGGCACAGCGTCGAAGGAAAGCCCACAGTAACGTCCCTTTAAACAGTAATGCAGCGGCACAGCGTCGAAGGAAAGCCCACAGTAACGTCCCTGTAAACAGTAATGCAGCAGTACGGTGTCGAAGGAAAGCCCACAGTAACGTCCCTTTAAACAGTAATGCAGCGGTACGGTGTCGAAGGAAAGCCCACAGTAACGTCCCTTTAAACAGTAATGCACTGGTACGGTGTCGAAGGAAAGCCCACAGTAACATCCCTTTAAACAGTAATGCAACGGCACAGCGTCGAAGGAAAGCCCACAGTAACGTCCCTTTAAACAGTAATGCAGCGGTACGGTGTCGAAGGAAAGCCCACAGTAACGTCCCTTTAAACAGTAATGCAGCGGTACGGTGTCGAAGGAAAGCCCACAGTAACGTCCCTTTAAACAGTAATGCACTGGTACGGTGTCGAAGGAAAGCCCACAGTAACATCCCTTTAAACAGTAATGCAGCGGCACAGCGTCGAAGGAAAGCCTAAAGTAACATCCCTTTAAACAGTAATGCAGCGGCACAGCGTCGAAGGAAAGCCCACAGTAACGTCCCTTTAAACAGTAATGCAGCAGTACGGTGTCGAAGGAAAGCCCACAGTAACGTCCCTTTAAACAGTAATGCAGCGGTACGGTGTCGAAGGAAAGCCCACAGTAACGTCCCTTTAAACAGTAATGCACTGGTACGGTGTCGAAGGAAAGCCCACAGTAACGTCCCTTTAAACAGTAATGCAACGGCACAGCGTCGAAGGAAAGCCCACAGTAACGTCCCTTTAAACAGTAATGCACTGGTACGGTGTCGAAGGAAAGCCCACAGTAACGTCCCTTTAAACAGTAATGCAGCGGTACGGTGTCGAAGGAAAGCCCACAGTAACGTCCCTTTAAACAGTAATGCACTGGTACGGTGTCGAAGGAAAGCCCACAGTAACATCCCTTTAAACAGTAATGCAGCGGCACAGCGTCGAAGGAAAGCCCAAAGTAACATCCCTTTAAACAGTAATGCAGCGGCACAGCGTCGAAGGAAAGCCCACAGTAACGTCAGTGTAAACAGTAATGCAGCGGTACAGCGTCGAATGGTGGTCTTCAGTCACACGCGCTGGAGACATTGACAATTCTGGATGGAATCACTTTGCCCGGTATGCAGCTGACAGACCGATAATAATTATCGCTGATAACTTGGCCGTTTACCATGTTGCTCATCTTATCACTCAGGCTTTTTTTCCAGCCTTCCCTATACATTATACGTTTATGCACCTTTACTGGATGTTTCAGACACCGTCGACACCTGTGTTTGAGATTGACTCCCTGATGAGTTTCGCACATATTGCTGTCGTCTGCAGATCGTCGCCATGAAAGGAAGTCGTCTGAAGAAGGTTCGTCGGTAGGCCTTGCTCAATGCAATATAGAAGGCGAAGTCGGTGGACAGGCTGATCGTGATAAGTAAACCGTTTACATCTTTCATCAGCATGTTGACGTAATGTTCCTTTTTGTAGAGATTATAGTCAGCCACGAAGGTCTGGACCAATGAGTCTGTCGCCAGAGGGAGTGCCAGAACCGTGAAGAGGAATGTCGACGTCAGGATGGTGATTGACGTCTGCCTCTCTCGCTTTGCCGCCTTCTCTGCGTCAACTGTCGTGTTCATCTTCTGTCTGTTCCTGCTGTGCATCCTGAGAGCCAGGAGGACGCACAGGTTCATGATGAGTCCGCAGATGAGGACGATGTATGTGTAGAGGATTCTGTTGGCCATTCCAATGCCAAGTAGGAGGTCCCTGTTATTAATGAAAATCGCTGATGGCTTGATGGTATAGTCTGTCGAGTTTGGTTTGGGGACAACATTGTATTTAAAAGCTCCTGGTAAATGACATAGAAAACAAATCGCGGACATCGCCACTATGAAGATAAGAGGTGACTTTATTAAACGAAAGCTTCTTGACTTTAGCGGGAAAGCAACAGCAAGGAAACGTTCCAGGGAGACGAGAACAGTCAGACAGTACATAAGGACACGGAGACTTGCTAAGACGAAGTTAGAAACGTACATGGCGAATATGAGATACAGCTGTTTCTTTACAGCGTCGACACCGTAAACAGCCTTGAGAGCCGATCTCAAAGTGGATAAACATGCAAAGAGGAGTTCGTCAGTGGCAAGAGCTATCAGGTAGGTGCTGGTGGGACTCCTCATGGCGGGGTCGGTGTACACCATTATGTTGAAGGTGTTGGGGAGAACTGCACTGGCCAGAAGAGGGTAATGGATATATCTGCATATTTCCTCCGCTATTATGTAATTGGCCTTGCTGAGAGCACCCAGAGATATGACTGAAACCCGTTTAGTGTTCGTTGTTTTACAAATAGTTATGTTACCTTCTTCGCCCTCTTCTTTACACATCACAACGTTGCTCTCAATGGCGTCGGTGTTGTTGCTTGGGTCGTCTGACGGATCGTCAACACAGGCACCAGAGGTATTATTCCCAGTTGGACTTCCACCAACGGTACATTTCACTGGAGTAGAACCCGTACTCGCGCTGTCCAGGCCAGCGGTTCATCAACCACATCAATTGGTGTTGCGTCTTGTACAGTGTACAACCTTTCGTAAAACAACTTCGTATCGTTACATGTAAGTATTTCCTCTGTCAAGTATAGCAGTGCCATCTTTGTTTTCCAATTCAATGGAATATTGTTTCAGAAAATACCTACAGTCTAATTTTATAAAGTATTTGTATGGCTTTCTTCATGTTTAATCCGTTTAGCCTCCAGATCTTATCCACATACCGTATAGTTGGGTAGGAAGAAGGGGGTATTGTGCACCCCCCGGAAATCAATTTCTAATTGGTGTTTCTAAACTGGAAAAATGTCATAGAAAACGATTTGCTATGTTAAAAAGTTGTCAAAATGTCCCACGTACCATTTTTATGCAAATTAGTCGCCATTACTGGAAAATGCATATTTCGTCATATCTCAGCCCATAGTGCAGATAGCTCAATACTTAAGGTGTCTAAACCCATGTTTTGAGGGTCTAAGAGCGTTATAAAACTATTCTTGAAATGATCAGATGTGTTATTATGCAAATTATTGCAGCCATTAGTGAAAACTCTATTTTTCGCCATATCTTGGCCAATATCAATGATAACTGCAGACATAGAGCGTATGGACCTATGTTCTGCAGGTCAAGGAATATAAAAACATAAATACATGTATATATATTTTAAAACAAATTTATTTTCTGATGGTTCAAGAACACAATAACACTATAACACAATAACACTATAAGTGTCCTAGTACATGTAGAATGTATGCTAGCATGTCCAAGCATGCTAAGTATGCAACAGAACAGCTAGGACTGGGCCATACAATTCTGTAAGTTACAGTCAAATTCTTTACTCATCACTCATCATCACTTTCATCTAAACTGTCAAACTCATCATTTTCATCGTCATCTTCATCAACAACATGTTCATCTCCTTCCCGATCACCAGCATCCAGGAGATCAACCAGCGAGGTTGGTAGGACAGGACCATTTGACCACATTGGTTCCAGGACTCCTTGGTCAGTTCTCATCCACCCCTGCTGCTCCTCGTAAGGCTTGGGTTTCTCCACAAAAGATTGGTCAGCTCGCTTGTACAAAGCAACCCGATGGTTCACACGCTGAATGTGTGGCTCCAAAGCAGATTGGCATGGGGGAAGGCGAGCTAGGTCGACCTTAGACTTCGAAGTGAGTTTCTTGTCCTCTCCCACCATTTTGCGGAGCAGCTTGACACGGACGGCGTTCACAGAAGACTCACGACACTGTCCGTACATCAGACATGTGAACTGCTCTAGCTGCTTCATCACCTGAGGCTTGACGTTCCAGTCGTCACCCAGTTGCCTGAAGGCCTTGTGGAACCTAGGATTCTTTTCCAGCTTTTTCAGTGGCCCAACCTTTCCCTTGCCTTTAAAGGAACTTGTGCAATCCTCTCCACTGAAGACATAGTAGGCAAGGAGAGTTGCACAGTAGCCTTCTCCTAGAGACTCAGCAAGGTCAGATATCTGTCGATAAAAGTATTCAAGATATCAGCAATCATTAGATAAGAACATAAGGTTATGGAGATTCATATCAAAGTTCTACAAACCTGGAATAGTTTTGCCCATCGAATGCAAAGAAGAGTGCCGCCATCTCTCCATTACACTTGTGAAACAGCTGGATGTTGTTAGTCTTCACGGAGTGGAGGAGCATGAAGATTAGGTGACAGTGTCTGATAAATGACATCCAGAAAGCTGCCGTCTTCCCCAGGTGGCCATTGAGAACCTTTCCCTCATATGCGTGATACCTGTCAAGAAATGTTCCAGTGTGAGGGTCATTGAGGGCTTCGTTGAGGCTCTGTCGATTGCAAGACTGAGTCATGTTCAGAAGAGCAACCGGGTCACTGAAGGTGATGTTCTCCTCCTCTGCAAATTGTTCAATCAACAGCCTCTCCATTGCTTCACACACACTTTTGAGACAAAAAATAGACTTGGCATAGGCCTTCCCACTGAGAACACCCTTGAGGGATCCACTTGTGACCAGCTGTGCCTCAAATAGAATCTCTGTATATCCTGAGCCAGCCATTTTGTGGCCGGTGAGCATACCGATGTAATTCATAGACGTTAGGAATGGCCCAATCGTGACAACGTGACTAGCGAATTCATCTGGCCATCGCCAGATGATGGGTAGGGCTTTCATGCAGACACCTAGATCGAATGTATTCAGGACCCACGTCTGACCCACTTCAGCCGTGGCTGCCTCCGACCGCTTCAGTAGCTCGTGGACGACGCAGTTATCCGTTATAGGTTGATGGATGGGTGTGAAGTAGTCCACTGTTGATTTTCTTGGTGGTGGGGCACCGGTTGCAGAGGTGAAGCCCCCTAGTCCTGGTACAGGCTGCTTGCCACTGCTTCCGATGTACCTGCTGAACAGCCATAACTTGTACTCTTTCATCTGAGCAGCATAGACTGCGTCTTTCCCTGCAGGGTGTGTGTATGATGAGCCTTCGGGAAACTTTGGGCCAATGCGAGTGAAGTGCAGCGGTGGGAGAGTTTCTGGCGTGTCTACCTTCAGGCTTCGCTGCTGTGACTTGCCGATAATAGGCAAAGTTCGGACCCTAGTGCTCTCAAATCCAGGCCTGACCTCCTGCACCATGATTCCCCCAGCACTGTTTACAATGTTGCTGCCATGCACATTTGTTGTGGTCTTGTTCAAATTGTCCTACTCTGAATGGAATACAACGTTTCCTTCTCCTGTCACAATCTGGGGTGTCAGATGGGTTGAGGCTGCATCCGTCGCCTTGGCCAGTGCAGTTTCCAACTCCAAGCCAAAGTCATAGCTCTCAGAGTGGCCAAGCCGATGCAATATCGTGGTGAGCTGCTTGCTTCTGAACAAGTGCCTGACAGTCACACAGAGAAGCACGTGTTTTGGTAATTTCCACTGTCCCTCTGATACAGCATGGCATAAGTCTTGCCCGATGGAGAACACTATACGATTCAACTTCTCCTGCGTTTCCACTTGTTCTTTGCCGGCCAAAACCATGTTAAGGAATCGGACGAGGTCTGGAGGCAGGACATTTTCGCAACTGAGTTCCATATTGTCGGATGTTGGCGGCCACAGTTGGTCTTTTGAATCTTCGAAAGCCTGCAGAATGTTACGACGAAGACGGAGAGCGACGTCCCGGTACTTGTCTGCACTTCCAAGGACGTAAGCTTGAGCAAGAGCATCGGCAACAGTGATAACCGAACTATGCACAAGCCAGAATGAAAAGGCATCCTTTGTGTTGTCCGGGACCTTCGTGAAGTTGACCTGATTTTTGATCGGGTTATTTTGAAGCCGTTTCAGCAACTTCTCAGAACGATAGTTCTGGTTCTCATAGCCATTGCGTTTCAATTCTTCGGCATATAATAGGCGCAAGGAAGACAGCAGTAGGACCTCATTCTGTTGGACAACATGCATTTGAATGTTCTCCAGTACGAAGTCGAGTGCCTTTTCATGTGCAGCTGACACACGGGCATGCTCCGTATCCTTTGGCCCTTCAGCCCTGCGAATCCCACGTTCATAGTTAGCAAATGCTGTTCGGAAAGATCTCAAGCTCGATGGATGGTGTTTGGCCTCAACAGCAAAGAGATCCTTGTTTTTCACCAGTCGATGAAGTTGATCTAGACCCATTTTCTCAGCTCGTGATTCGATTTGCCGCCATGCATTTTCTTTGTTCTTCCAGGACGAGAACAGCTCAGCTCGTTCAGTTTTACGGTCACCATCTTTGACCTCTAGTTTGTCACAGAATATGCACTCTGGGGGGAAAATAGGTCCAGTGGAAGACCTTCTACGAGGGGAATGATGTTGTTGCGAGGTTGATGCTTGCGATTCTGTTTGATCTCCCAGAAGATGGAGGTTGCCAGTAAACCGCTGATAACACTGTCGATGATATCCAACACTTTGCAGGTCATCTGGCAGAGATGCAGGGATGTGGTCGCACACTGCTTGCATACGATACGGGGACCCATGTGGTTGGCGGAGACGTCTCTCACGGATTGTATGAATTTGCCAGAGTTTTTCAGCAACAGTTCCTTTAACATTACTGAATGGTGTGAATCGACCATGATCAGATAAAGATGGCACATGAAGGATGCATGCAGGTGGAGCGTGTTTGGAAGGTCCAGGATCTGCGATCTTTTCACGTTTTCTTTTAGACATGGTTGCTAAATGTCTTCACTGCCACCACCACTGTTAATCTGCAATCTGTAATGTCTACTACCTCTACTACCACTGTTTATTATAAGACCTGAAAAATACCACCACACATGCTAATCTAGAATTTCTACCACCTCTACTACCACCTCTACATGTAGTAGTAGAAGTGGCAAAAGCCACCTCTACTACTACATGTATTTCTACCACCACCGACATTAATGTGGAATGCAAAGCAAAGCTGAAACAACACCAAAGATGCAGTACACATGCTGTTATGTTGCATAGAGACATGCAAAGGACATATTAGATCACCCCGCGAGTAGTTTTATTGTGTTCTTTGACCCTTTGAACATAGGTCCGGACACTTAATGTCTGCTGTTATCATTAATATGGGCTGAGATATGGCGAAAAATTGATTTTTCGCTAAGGGCGGCAATACTTAGCATACTCACATGTCTTAGACACATCTGATCACTTCAACAATAGTTTTATAATGCTCTTGGACCCTCAAAACATGGGTTTAGACACCTTAAGTATTGAGCTATCTGCACTATGGGCTGAGATATGACGAAATATGCATTTTCCAGTAATGGCGACTAATTTGCATAAAAATGGTACGTGGGACATTTTGACAACTTTTTAACATAGCAAATCGTTTTCTATGACATTTTTCCAGTTTAGAAACACCAATTAGAAATTGATTTCCGGGGGGTGCACAATACCCCCTTCTTCCTACCCAACTAGTACGTTCTGTGACTATGTTTCATGTCCAAGTTTTCTTCACATTTTATATTTCCTTTAAAATGTGTTTCTAGAAATTTCATTGTCTTATTCAAACTTTTTTCTGTTGTTTCTAATTCAGTTTCCCTTGTTTTCTTTTATTTTAAGAATTAATCATCTTCAATGATTGTGGTGTTGTGCAAATATGTATCATTGAACCGTATCTTCTGTGATTGCGTAGCTACGTGAATACGTAACATTGTTGCTAATCTTTAATGTTTGCTGTCTATAAATAATCGATTTTGGACCAAACAATCCAGTGATTGTCATCATGAGTGACGCTTTAAGCAATTGCGATACGATTACAAGCATCAAACAAGTTAGCGTTAGTCGCCTCTTACGACAACCAAGGGTTACTGAAGAATTCTAACACGGATCTTTACAGGGGGAACATGTGTTTGGAATTATCGGCGTCATCGTCTGTAGGTTGCAGAGTCAGTTTATCTTTGTCCAGATAATACGAGTAAGTGGACGCAGGTGTTAATTATTTCCGCCCTCTTATTTACGTTTTTATTGCCAATTAAAGAAATCGTTTTGTTTAATGGCTGCTTTTGACAAGTAGAAACATCGAAGATGTGTTAGACTAACATTTAGTCCCAGAAATAAAGTTCTCTTATTTAAAAATATAGATCTACAAAATTACGAAATACAATCCAAATGAAGCCCAGAACAATGCTCAATTTCAGGCCTGAAGCTGAGACCACTTGCCAAATCTTTCTAGTGAGTGAGTATGGTTTTACGCCGCTTTTAGCAATATTCCAGCAATATCACGGCGGGGGACACCAGAAATGGGCTTCACACATTGTGCCCATGTCGGGAATCGAACCCAGGTCCCGGCGTGACGAGCGAAGCCAAATCATTCTAAACATTAATTGGATTCATATTTTAATCTTTGCCCAGGGACTAACGTCGACACAGATATAGTTATATAACATAACCAATGCACGTGTGCACATTGTTGAGTAAATGACTCATCTTGAGATCCCTTAGTCGTCTTGAACTGTATGTTCGTTACCAAACTGCGTGTGTCGTTTTTCGATTGCAATATAACTAAAGTCAATCACAAATGAAAAGTGAACACAATTCTTTTAATGAATGCGACTTTGACAACGTACAATTCACAAATACTTTCCAAGATGAATGCCCAGCTACAATGTCCAGAGCCAACACCATGCCTCCACACTCATACTCACTGACAACAGTTCTACCTACTACAATACTCCCTATCGTCTAAACAGCCTCTGCAGTCTGCGCATGAATCTCGTGCGAGGAGTGTTGGTATTGACAGGTGCCCGGTTATCAATGTTATCTACACGGGCCTGAGTCGCTCGACCATCGTGCACAAGCGCTGCGCAGAGCTGGAGCTCGGACTCTGTGAGAGGCTGAGCCGCTTGGTTGTCGGTGGCCGGGGCAACTGTGGGTACATTCTGGGCATTCTCCTCGGTACCTCCGCCATCCTTGGCCTGTAGATCTTCTTTACCGGCGGTGTTCCAGCCTTTCTCTGCCAAGATCTCTAATGTTTTGTCATAATCTGTAAAATCCTTCTCAAACATCTGTGAGTGCCATCTTGTGGCTCGCCTTGCCTTCATATCAAGATACTCTACAACTCTCGTTTCATTCCCCCGACCGTGTTCCCGGATGAGGTAGTCCTTCACTGCCTCGATGCTGGTGATTGGAGCTTCGAACCACGTGATTGGAGGCTTCTGCAATGTTTGCGCATGTGCATTTACGTCTGTGGACCAACCAGATTTCTGTCGCTCTTCCTTGAGAGCTGCGGCGAGTTCTTTGATCTTCATAGACAGCTCATAATTCTTCGAGTGATACAAAAGCATCTCCTTTGACTGTTCTTGAAGCCGACTCTTCAGCGTGGAGCTCTGTTGACAAAAGGATTCAATGAGTTACGCATGTACACCGTATCTCATATTAAATATACATTTCCCTTTACACACGTCTGTTTTTAAATACAAGCTTAAGGAGGTAAAATAACTGCTTCTCTCAATGTCTCAGTCCTAAAGTGAGTGAATGTTATTTTACGTCGCAATCCCTAACATTTCAGCTGTATCGCCGCGGCCGTCAATAATCCAGACTGGTCAAGGAAAACCAGAGGCTGATAGCACGAGCAACAACCCACTTTGTTTGGATACAATGACACGTTACAGCTATCCACTCCTTATTTCACTTAGATTTTACGACAAGCATTGGTATCTAGGAACCTGGTCTGCCAAGGATTGTCACAGGCGATGGAGTAGTAGTAGTAGTATTAGTAGTATTAGTAGTAGTACTAGTAGTAGTAGTAGTAGTAGTAGTAGTAGTATGGAGTAGTTTGGGCTGGGGCATATTCTACCCCGCAATCCCTACGGGGCTCTACCTCGCGCAAAGACAAAACAACAGAAATCAACTTATGCTCATAGCTAAGCACTTAACCTGCCCTCAAATGTTCAGAGGTACATACATTGACCTTCATCGGGTTCTCTGCAAGAGTTCTTTCCCCTGGTTTTGTGGATAGAGCACTGGCTTGATGTCCTGGCCGCGTCATACCAAAAGACGTTGAAAGATGGTACTTGTCGTTACCCTGTCTGACGTTGGTCATTATGGGTATAAAACAAGGACTGATTGGCTCGGAGTCAGTATACTGTGTCTACGTGGGGTACTCATGTTAAACTTCGGCATGGTATTTCAGTGGGTTGACAGTATAAAACCGGCTTCATCCGGACTAGTACAAGCAGCCACACACACTCACCTCACCTCACCTCACCTCACCTCACCTCACCTCACCTCACCTCTTCATGTCAAACTGCGGCATGGTATTTCAGTGGGTTGGCAGTATAAAACCGGCTTCATCCGGACTAGTACAAGCAGCCACCTCACCTCACCTCACCTCACCTCACCTCACCTCACCTCACCTCACCTCACCTCACCTCACCTCACCTCACCTCACCTCACCTCACCTCACCTATTCATGTTAACTGCGGCATGGTATTTCAGTGGGTTGGCAGTATAAAACCGGCATCATCCGGACTAGTACAAGCAACACACACACTCACCTCACATCAGCATCAAGGGGTTAAAACAAGGACTGGTCGGCTCGGAATCAGTATACTGTGTCTAAGTGGGGTATTCATGTTAAACTGCGGCATGGCATTTCAGTAGGTTAGCAGAATAAAACCGGCATTACTCCGGACTAGTACAAGCAGAGACACTAACACGTACATGTACATCACATTTGATTGAACTAATCTTGATCGCGACGTTAAAGTCCATCTCACCTCGCCTTACCGATCTCCCTTACAAGAACAAAACGCGTGCCAATGTGGACGCCGCCTTTGGTGGTTAAAAGTCACGAGGGTTCATCGTGTGCATCCTACTGATGACATGCATATAGGGGCGTGTCGGAACCTCGTTATCGGCATTTTCTCTACAAAATGATCACGATGTCATTGAAGAGTATTATTCAGAATAAATGAGCTTGCCCAAGCAAAACGCCTTAATTGATGTGATAAGAATGTGGAATTTAAGACAAACATGCAATCTCATTAATATCGAGCTGTTTTCTGTATAATTGTAAGGCCCGACCATTTGATTTTCTGGGTGGAGCTCGGATCTTATTCTTTCGGTATAATCTGTTACCGAAAATGCCATCTTCTCAAGGCAAGGGAGTTAACTGACTGCAGCCGAACTAGGTTGGAATTTCTAGGCTCGATCGAAACGCCACCAGTGGCTATAACGAGTTATGTCCCGTCTATGTCCTTTCTTGACCAATCGGATTCCACCTCTCATATCACTTGCATTTGTTTCAAATAAAATGGTGTCGCCCTGTATTGTAATAAAAAGAGTCTTACTTCTAGAAGTGCATCAAATCACGTGAGCATCTTGATTAAAAACGTTAAAAGATTTGGAAAATATCTGTTGACACCGAGTTGGTGGTACACATGCTTTGCAAATCCTGTAATCGACCGAACGGGAGTTTACGAACCGGATGTCGATTTCGCTACGCGATTTTGATTGGACTATGCACAGAGTCGTTAGTCAAGCCTAAATATAACTCAATAATTGCAGCCTATTTCGGCAAGGGTGGGAACTGGACTTTTATAGTCAGTTGACGCCCTTGCCTCGGGAAGATGGAAAATGGAACTGGATTATTGTGTTCCTATTACAGGCAAGTAGGGCGCTGCTGGCTACTGTTACCTTGCTGGTGAGATCCTCCGTCTCTGCTATCAGTTGTTCATACTCCTCATCACTAGGCAGAAGTTGCTGGACGGCACTCGACATTGCGTCTGTTCAAACATCACATTTTAACTTACTTTACACATGAATGTCGAATTGCTGAGACCTATTCTATTATTTTCAATGTACCCGCTATCATGTAAGGTACACTTCTAATGATCCCCGCTCGAACTGCCGAAGTATTGGCATAACCTTTGGAACATATACCAACCGCAATTTTGTATCTCGAATTAAATATGTATAGCTCCATTCTCCCGATATTTACGATATTTTCCGAATGAGATAAATCGAGGGGAATAACTTTAGGTTTGTTTTCTGTCGTCGGCTATAAATACTTAACTGGGATATTCTTACCGATTACTAGCGATTCATATTTGAGGCTGCCAACCTCCTTTTGGTACGCGTGATAAGAGGGTATTAGGGACTCAGCAATGCGGCACGAAGGACGCAAATACAATTATCGTACTTAGTGCGCAGATTCAACATTTAAAAAATATTTATGGTGTCCTTAAAAGTTCCCATTGAACTATGATAGTTTTTCGAAATTACTTCAGAAATTTAACTTCAAATTTCACCATTTTCTCAATGCCTTTGAAATTTGTGTTATGTAGTGTTCGGGATCCAGGGTTGAGTTAGGAGACTCAGAGTGACAAATTAGATGGTGTTCGGGATTCAAGGGAGGATGGAGGTGGCACCCTCATATGTTGGTGGCTCACCTGGCTTGAAGGACATCATTGTGTTCCTGGTGACATACGCCTCTTTGATGGCCGCCTTCAGACTCAGAATCTCTTCTTCCTGTTCTTCCTCGAATCTGCCCCTGACTTTCTGTGATATACATAAAGTTTGCTGCTTGTTGGTTTGCCTGTTGTCTAACGCCTCACTCAGCAATATTCCAGCTATAGAACGGGGCTCTGGGCCAGACAACCCAGTGATTGATATCATGAGCATCGATCCACGCAATTGGGTTACGATCGCATTCATCAACCAAGTCAACGAGCCTGACCACCCGATCCCGTTAGACGCCTCTTACGTCAAGCATAGTCGCCTTTTACAGCATGTTTCTACATATATAGGGCATGTCATTTATGGAAAACATTTCAAACATTTGTGGTAGGGTGGCCATGTGGGTTATGCGCAGTTCACACCGATATACACAGGTTCTAATGGGAAGGATACATTAAGTATAAGGACCCCCAGATTCACATGACGCTTAATTACCACAGGCTGAACCCGAAAAAGCATCCTATCAAGTATCTCAACAATCCGAATACCTCGATATAGCGGATGCTGTCGTCATTGTCTTCAATTTGATATTTGATGTTTTTCTTTCAAATATCTAGTTTTAGAAAACTGAGTTTTGCTAAAAATAAGACGCTATTCTATGAAGAACCTGAGCAATCCGAATACCTCGATATAGCGGATGCTGTCATCAGTGTCTTCAATCTGATAGTTGGTGGTTTTGTTTTACTTTTAATTATCTTTTTTTTCAGGAAAAAGGGAATTTCGCTCAGACGCTACTCTATGAAGTACCTCAGCAATCCGAATACCTCGATATAGTGGATACTGTCGTCAGTGTCTTCAGTCTGATATTTGATGTTTTTCTTTTTCCTTTAAATATCCATTTTCAGAAAACTACGTTTGGCTAAAGATAAGACGCTATTCTCTGAAGAACCTGATCAATCGGAATACCTCGATATAGAGGCAGCTTTCATCAGCGTCCTCCAGCTGATTTTTGACGCTCTTGAGTTCCACAAGGATGTCCCTCAGACGAGAATGCAAAGTTCCTGCAAGAAACACACTTTTACTTGACAGGGGATGTGTGGCCATGACAAAACTGTAATACGTGTAATCTAGATGAACTTAACAGGCTGATTAGGCCTTACGCCACATATTGATAACAAAACGTTATTCCCATGAAGAACACCGATTTATAGATAACCAGGAGAAAGCAGTGTTTTATTGAAATCAGTGGCCCATCCTAGTGACTCACCAGCCTTATTAACACTGATGCTTCGTTCGTTATGTCCCGTCCGTTTCAGTAAGTGTATGTTAGGTATCGACTGGGGTAGGGGCCGGGCCTCGGGGTGTGTAGGGGGTGGGGGAGGGGAGAGGGGGAAGGGGGGGGGTTAAGGGGACCCTTCCTTCACACGACTTTACCAGAACGTGCCAAGGCCTGGTTACGTGTCGTCAAGGCTACCAATCAGCTATATTATTAATGTGCTTAAATACGTACTGACGTGACCTTCTGATAGATATTCTTCTCCTGAGTTGGAGACAGTCCACCTTGCGATACAAAAGCTCCCACGTGCTCACTCCCAAATTTAATGCCTCTCTAGTTCATCAGTGTTTCTGAGCGGAACTTTAACCTTATGTTTAGACAGCATGCTAAAAAGGCACCGGGGCTGCGAACAGTCTACCTGTCGCCTGTATGTCTAAACATGCCCCGAGGGTGCGAACAACCAACATATCTCCTATATGTCTAAACATGCCCCGGTGGTGAGGACAGCCTACCTCTCGCCTGTATGTCTAAACATGCCCCGGTGGTGAGGACAGCCTACCTCTCTCCTGTATGTCTTAACATGCCCCGGGGGTGAGGACAGCCTACCTCTCTCCTGTATGTCTAAACATGCCCCGGTGGTGAGGACAGCCTACCTCTCTCATGTATGTCTAAACGTGCCCCGGTTGTGAGGACAGCCTACCTCTCTCATGTATGACTAAACATGCCCCGGTGGTGAGGACAGCCTACCTTTCTCATGTATGTCTAAACATGCCCCGGTGGTGGGGACAACCTACCTTTCTCCTGTATGTCTAAACATGCCCCGGTGGTGAGGACAGCCTACCTTTCTCATGTATGTCTAAACATGCCCCGGTGGTGGGGACAACCTACCTCTCTCATGCATGACTAAATATGCCCCGGTGGTGAGGACAGCCTACCTTTCTCCTGTATGTCTAAACATGCCCCGGTGGTGAGGACAGCCTACCTCTCTCATGTATGTCTAAACGTGCCCCGGTGGTGAGGACAGCCTACCTCTCTCATGCATGACTAAATATGCCCCGGTGGTGAGGACAGCCTACCTTTCTCCTGTATGTCTAAACATGCCCCGGGGGTGAGGACAGCCTACCTCTCTCATGTATGTCTAAACGTGCCCCGGTGGTGAGGACAGCCTACCTCTCTCATGTATGACTAAATATGCCCCGGGGGTGAGGACAGCCTACCTTTCTCCTGTATGTCTAAACATGCCCCGGTGGTGAGGACAGCCTACCTCTCTCCTGTATGTCTAAGCGTGCCCCGGTGGTGAGGACAGCCTACCTCTCTCATGTATGACTAAACATGCCCCGGTGGTGAGGACAGCCTACCTCTCTCATGTATGTCTAAACATGCCCCGGTGGTGAGGACAGCCTACCTCTCTCATGTATGTCTAAACATGCCCCGTGGGTGAGGACAGCCTACCTTTCTCATGTATGTCTAAACATGCCCCGTGGGTGAGAACAGTCTACCTCTCGCCTGTATGTCTAAACATGCCCCGGTGGTGAGGACAGCCTACCTCTCTCATGTATGTCTAAATATGCCCCGTGGGTGAGGACAGCCTACCTCTCTCATGTATGTTTAAACATGCCCCGGGGGTGAGGACAGCCTACTTCTCTCATGTATGTCTAAACATGCCCGGGGGTGAGGACAGCCTACCTCTCTCCTGTATGTCTAAACATGCCCCGGGGGTGAGGACAGCTTACCTCTCGTTTGCTTTAACTCTTCAATCTGCTCAGTGTTTCCGGCAACCCTCCTGTCCATCTCGACTGTGTGGTAGGCATTCCATTCCGACTTTTTGGCGTAGTTCGCAAGACGACAGCTGCTGAACTCTGCCACAAGTGGAATCAGTTTTATCTCGATTACTTCCAAACTTTTTCACAATATTTACCGTGGGCTAAATTATTCAGAATAGTTCACAAACATGCAGGGGAATATAATGAATAAGTGCGCTGTAAAAATGTGTTTAGATCCTAGACACAAACCTACACACGTTCATTGTCTCATAATTCTGATGGTCTATCGTAGTAATCAGATATACTTTCATTGTCTTCACTGCAATTCCCTGTATGAGAGAAAAATATTAGTCATGCAGCAACAAGACATTCATGAACACAACTCTTTTAAAACCTCGGCGGGATACGAATCTACAACCCCTTGACTCCAGGCTACCACCTGTGCTACGGAGACAAAATATCAATTTTCTAGTCTCCATTAACCAAGCTTGGTCCATTGTACATTTTTATGTTAATATTGTACACGGTTCGTTATAAGCCCTGGAAGTATACGCGTTATGCAAGTGCCCGTGAATCTGATTTGCACATCTTTTATTATACATAAGACATTTTATCCACATTTAACTTAATTCTCAATTATATGCACACTATTTAAGCATGCTTAGAGTATTAGGATGATACATAATGATATGCATTTTGTCGTAAACATGTTTAAATTCTTACCGTGTAAATTCTGAACATGTTTAAACGGTGTTTAAATTCTAGACATGATTAAACACTAAACATGTTTTAATTCTGAACATGTTTAGTATTTCAAGATGTTAAAATTGTAAACAAGTTTAGATTATTGCGATGTTGTGTTTAGATGGTGTTTTGGCTGAGACGATTGCTCATTTCATATGTTTAGAATGTGATCAGATAGAACACACTAAATGTGTGTTCCGTTTAGGATTTAAACACAATCATTAACATGTTAAGATCGAGTGAGTGAGTGAGTATGGTTTTACGCCGCTTTTAGCAATGTTCCAGCAATATCACGGCGAAGGACACCAGAAATGGGCTTCACACATTGTACCCATGTCGGGAATCGAACCCGGGTCTTCGGCGTGACGAGCGAACGCTTTAACCACTAGGCTACCCGACCGCCCCTGTTAAGATCGAAACTGTCTTGTATGTGTTTACATTCTAAACACATGTTTTATAATGTGTGATCTGTACATGTGTGACTTTGAACAGTAATTCAGGATGTGATGATGCGCCAGATTAATGTCTGGGGGAAGTAAAGCGACGCAGCTTGTGAACGTTAACGACTTTTAGATTCAAGATTACATTATTTCTCCAATAACAGTCATCAGTTGTACAAGAGCACAAACAGAACTGGTAACAAGCATATTCAACGTGATTCAAGACGACCAGGCAGATATAGATACGTTTTAGTCTATATGTGTACATGTATTTAAGCTTAATATGTTAGAAAGATACCAAGTTGCTTTCTTGTGCAGATCTAATATAGTCGGCCCGTTTTGACACTATTCTGGCAGTATATGTTCATGTATATACAATCAGTTAATTTAAATGTTCGACATAGATCAGCAATGGCTTGTGAGTTACACATGGAGATAAATAAAATAGGTCAGCAATGGCTGGTGGGTTCAACAAGGTCACAGAGTTGCTGTGGTTTAAGGCTCCGACATGTAGAATAGGGAGGCCTAGGCTGAGTTATTTGGTAAAATACATAAATAATCGGAATGTGGCATCAATTTATAATATTTATTATATATATTTGTAATAAAACCGATGTATAAATACAACCTAGACTGGCGTACGGCGCGAACTGAGAATTGAATGGAGGTGATGATTGTATCAAATATATGCTCTGGGGTCTGTTACAACGACTAAATGCATCCGTAATTCGTCAGTTTTGAAAAACTAATGGCGCTTTAGTGCCTACTCTACTCCTTAGAGACCCGTTATCTTTTCAAATCTGGTTGGGACTGATATACATACCAAGTAAGCCGGACGGCGTCCACACACCAAGCTATGGACATTGACGTGAATGTACTTGGGGTATCTTAACCTTTGCTATTCGTGTTGCTATTGGTGTTTGTATATATTTAAAAAAAGTTATAATGCATAAAAAGGTGTCATGTATTTATATTCCCATATATTGATGCATTCTGCGTGAGTTGGGGTTGAATTTGATTTTGACTAAGCTAATCTTAAATTCCTGATTGTTTCAAGACGTGGATGAGAACTTGAACGCTTGTAGTCATGCACCTTTAGCCTAATGTTCTTTACTCAGTACTAAATATTGAGCTGTAATATCAGACACAAATATCAGCTAATTTTACGTAATTATTTATTTCGATTAGTAGGCTGCGTAATGAGAATGTGTGTTAATATTATATCGGGCCATGGAACTTTGTCCGTTCTGTCCAGTGAGCGGTCTGATCATGCTGGCACCCACCCCTATGGATCGCACCAGTGGTTCAACGCAATCAAATCGAAAGAGGTGTATCCAGGTATAGGCGTAATTATTACTGTCTGTCATTCATCAAAAGGGCCTGGCGAAACTCTGACAAACAAAGCAATTACTGTCAAATGATCAATAATTAATTAATCCCAGTGGTATACAATTAACAATTTCAAATAGAACTCATAACGTGTCATTCATCACTACGAGCACAACACTATTAATTAATACGTGATGACATTTTCAGATGCAAGTATACGGCGAGGTTCAGCTACAGTGCGACGTAATATATCAGAAACTGATAACACCGCGAGCCGGTTATACATTTCATCTATTTTTGTTGTTTTTGTTACTTCAGATATGGCTGAAAAAAGGCGGTCCGATATATAGCGATAACATTGTTATTTTGATGGCAGTTTGGTCGAGGAACTAACAGATACTCCACCTCTTGGACTGGTTAACTGAAATGCCATAGAAAGTCTTGTGAAAATATCCCGCTTTGGGGGAAAGTCATGTTTTTATAACTACTAACAGAACAGTACACTACAATCGATAATATATTTTACATTACAGTGTTTATCACAAAAATATCTCTCTAAACGTAGACTTTATTGTTTGTTTGTTGATTTCCGAAAAGCGTTCGATTCAATCAACCGGACGCTCTTGTGGTATTCAATAATAAAAAATGGAATACGCGGTGGTTTTGAAGGATCTATACTCTAAGATTCAGTGTTCTGTCAGGACATCGAATAATTCTCTTTCAGATTATTTCGAATCACTGAGTAGTGTTCGCCAGGGCTGCGTGTTGAGTCCGTGTCTGTTCACGATGTTTATCCTTGAATTACAATCTATGATAGAAAGTAGCGATTTGCGAGAAAATTTTATTGTAGAGGAGTTCATAGACATATTACTTTTACTATATGCGGATGATTTGTGTATTTGTGTAATTTCTGTAAACTGTGGGGACTTGAAATTAACTTTTCTAAAACCGAAAAAATTGCAGTTTCGCTTTGTAAATATGCCAGTTAGCATTTTATTTAAATTGTTCGATATTGAGATAAAACCCATTCGTCTTTATGGTGCGGAGATCTGTCGAGAATTGTCGAAACTTTTCATTCTAATTTTTGTAAATTTGTTTTAGGAGTTGGTAAATCAAGCACAGCTATATAGGCTGAGTGTGGTGGAGATGGTTTTCATGTCGATTATCATATGAAGTGTGTTTAATACTGGTGTAAACTTATTAGAATGAATGATGAAAGATATCCCCGACAGTGTTATTTGTTAATGAAGAAGCTGGATGAATGTGGTAGAATTACTTGGGCAACTCATGTTAAATATTTACTCGACATTTATGGCTTTGGTTATGTGTGGCACGAGCAGAATAGTTGTGATGTTAAGTGTTTCTTGCACCTGTTTAGACAGCGTTTGTTGGATTGTAACAAATAGAGTATCCAGATGAAAATTTCTGAGTCTTGTAAATTAAGGTATTATTCACATATTAAGATATTATTGGAATATTATGTTGCAACTTTCAGAAATAGAGACCAAAGACGTATGCTGTGCCTGTTGAGATTAACTATACGGAGTAATCTGGGCAGAAGAGAGGATATTGTGTATTCACAACGCTTTTGTCGGCTATGTAACAATGGTTGTATTGAGGACGAAGTCAATTTTGTGTTTGTCTGCCCGTTTTACGCATCATAACGACAAAAGTATATTCCTGTTTGATTTTATAACAATCCATGTATTAATACCTTTAGCAATCTCTCAAAAAGCCAAAATGACTGTATACTCAGAAATGTAGCTAAGTATGTGAAGGAAGTTCTAAAATTACGTACAAAGACATAATATCATACCCTAAGTATTGTTTTCAATGTAAATTGCCTCATTTGTGTGCTTCTATTTATAACTGAAATGTGCATGGGCCTATGGCCTCCCATACATGAATAAACATAATTATATACATGTATATGACTACTGACAAAAGTTAAGGATCACCCGATTCTATCATATTACGAAAGTTAATCTGGCATGGCATGGCATATTCCATTTCGTAGTAGTATATTACTCTTTGTCTCACTGGTGGTAGTGGTTACTCCGCGGTTGAATAAGCCAGCCGTGACCTCTATCCCACTAGCCCTTTGAACATTTAACTAGTCACGAGCCTGCAAGCTAGCTTTACGTCCAGACGCTAACGTTCGTGCATGTGTCCTTTTAACATATGACATCGAACTCAATAAAAGATGTGTATGTATATTGTACGCTTGCAAGTCTGCAGATGTTTTGATCTCAATGGTCAACAATGTATCATGTATATATACATAAATTGATATTTCAAACTTAAGTTTTGAAAGAAGGAAAACTTGAACACAACATCGCTTCCTACTTCCGACTTCCGAAATCTGTTTTGAAAAATAGAACCTTGAAAGCTCAACACTACTTAGAACTTCACACTTCCGTACACCATTTTGAAAAGATGGAAAGCTCGAAAGCTCTACGTAGCGTTTAACATCCCACCCACATAAACATGTTTTCGGAGATAGAAACCTTAAATGGTCCAATGTTCTGCCAATTTCAGTTTAATATTTCATTGTTTGGAAATCTAAGATGAAAAAGGCCTTTGTTTCGCTTGTTTACTCTCGTCTTTTTAAAATGAGAAAGACGGGGTTTATATACATTCTAGTTTACGCAAGGGCAATTGCTCTTAACTCGTTTAGTCGACATTATAATAAAATCTTGTTCGGGGATGGATCCAGGTATTTTGGAAGGAGTGTGAGTTGGGTTGGGAGGGGGTTCATAAAAAGGTTGGGTGCGCACACATGTCTCTCTCTCTCTCTCTCTCTCTCTCTCTCTCTCTCTCTCTCTCTCTCTCTCTCTCTCTCTCTCTCACACACACACACACACACACACACACGCGCGCGCACGCACGCACGCACACACACACACACACACACACACACACACATACACTACCTTCTGCACCCGCCTGAAGTTTCAGTTTTATAGTTTTATATACGGGAAATGCCGGTAACATTGACGGTATGGTCCTGACATTCTGGGCCTATTTTAGTTTAGAACTTCCTCAACACAACGTAGGTAAACTGGCTGTTGATATACAGATAAGTAGGGCTTTCAAGTTTCAATAAAAAACAAACATCGAAAGTGGGAGGTTGGAAGTGGTGTAGAGCTTTCAAGTTCAATCGTTGAATTGTCAAGTGTTACCCGGACATATACTGTATAATCTAACATGTAAAATTGTAACAAATGAGTACAAAATTTTAGTACTTTTGGGGGGTTGAGTCCAATCCGGGATTCGACCCCACACTCCAAGAGGAGGCACCTAGTCGCCAGCACACAAAGTCAGCGTCAGCGATCTAACCCACCCATGCAGCCACCTAGGCTTCTACAAAATGAAAGTCCGATAACTGGTAGTCTAGATCACGAACTTTGTGTACCCCTCCGACAAGTGTAAATTACTTTAAGTAAAATTGTTGGGTGCTGTCTCACCAGTGATTTCACGCAGCTCATCACATAGCTGCCTCTTCTTCGCCACGGCTGCTTTGTGACCTTGAAGCTTGTCATTCAGCTGCTCTACGCGCCTCGTTGTTATCATTATCTTGTCCACCATATCCGCCGCCAGCTGCTCGGACTTGGTCAACTTGTCCCAGCACTGATGCACCTTGTCCTGATTCTGCCGGAATATCTGGGTAGTGTCCGTCATGGCCTGGGCTATTAGCTTCACGTTTTGCAGGGCAGCCGGTGACGGCGACACCGCTCTACCGAAGGCCTGCACGCCGACCGAAACCCCTGCTTGCAGCGCCATGGCGGGAAAACAAAGGGGAGACTACAGGAAGTGGAATGGGGAAAGAAGATTATCGTCCAGACTTCAGCTCATATGCAGCTCTCGACGTTGTCTGCAATTGTGTCCTTGGCGTTGTTAGGATGTGACGTCATAGACACGATCACGTGACGTCTATAGAGCGTACAAGTTTCCTAGTGGGCTATGACGTAATTAGCTGTGCGAATTCCTGTCTTTGGTACGAATAATGACTCTTGCTCTGTTGGCATGGAACACGTCCCCGTTAGTTTCAGCAAAGTAATAATGTCTTTGACTTATGCCACTGTGGTAAACATTATCAGCGCGTTATGCCGTCAAAAGGACACATTTTCCACAATTTCCGTTCTCACGTAAGTTAAACGTGCACTAAAGCCCTTATGAGCCAAATGTGGACACTGTTCAATTATTTATTCTAAATGTATGTACATTCAAAAAAAAGTCTAAGATAAATAGAACCACTTCTAATCCCAAACCCTTTATAATCCGGAATCCCCTCTAATCCAGAACCCTTAATAACCAAAATCATCTAACGAAGAACCCTCTCTAATCCCGAACCCCCTCTAACCCAGAACCCCCTCTAACCCAGAGCCATCTCTAAAATGGGTTTCAATCCCGACAGAAAAATCCTATATTGAAACATCTCATGGAATCTCTCTGCTACGATCAGGACCGCTAAACGACATGGGCAACATCCACTGGCGGGCTCTCGGTCGAAGATTGTTGGCGATAAAATACTTGGTTAACATCATGTGGATGAACACACGTGCAAAACATAAACACTACAATTTTGTTACAAAAATGTCCTTCTGTAATTGTAGATAAATTCAACTATTGTTGTATTACACCAAATGCAAACATCAATGCATCTGTTATACTTTCAGCCGTGAGAGGTTTTTAAGCCTTATACATTGTTCTGTGAAATAAGTAGTAATAAACTTGATGCTAAACCCCATTAGAATTGCCTGAAGCATGTATTACATTATTGTTGTGAAATATGGTGTTGGAGGCAGGTATGTGACATTGATACGATTCATTGAAAGGTTCCAGTGACATCTCAGTTAGGGCTGGGACGGGTAACTCGGGTACCCGGATCGGGTGGGTACTGAGTGAGTGAGTGAGTATGGTTTTACGCCGCGGGGGACACCAGAAATGGGCTTCACACATTGTACCCATGTCGGGAATCGAACCCGGGTTTTTTGGCGTGACGAGCGAACGCTTTAACCACTAGGCTACCCGACCGCCCCCGGGTGGGTACTGACAAGGACCCGGGTACCCACAGGACTACCCGGACCCGTGGTTAGTCACGTGACATATTGTTTAATGACAATAATTATCCAGAACTCTATGGTTACACTACAAGTCACTAATGTTCGCATTTCTTTCTGACTATGCACCCATTCCTTTTTATTTTTCATATGGTTGAATAAAGATATAACTTAATTCAACTTCAGTGTATGAATGACCGGATTGTTTAATACATGTATCTAAATACGTATTGCCAGGGCTATGCTATGCTGTTCCCAATCGGACATTTTGAGACATCTCCTGAGACCTACAGTGGGTACCCGGGTAGGCTCGGGTAATAGGGGGATGGGTACCCGGGTAGTAAATTTGGACTCGTCCCAGCCCTAATCTCAGTATGCTAACGGGAAAAAGTAACTACATGTGCTTCATATAAAATTCAATATAAATATGTTTATTCTGAAATTAAATAAAGCATCTTTCGATACATATTCATGGAGACATCTCGACTTGAAGGTCGTGATTCACAATTTGCACGTGCATGTTAATGCACGGCGCACAATGTGGATGTTTGCGCGATTGTTGAGAGCATAATTTACTCATACACGTGTGTTTTTATTGTGAACAGCACACATAGATTGTTGATGTAACAGGTGCTCATAAAAAATATACTTTTGTTTTGGCACAAGTAACGCTTACACAATGCCACGGCTTGTTGATTATCAACGTCAACGCGCCGTTGGTATGCTGCAAACAGGAATGGCGCAAAACGAAGTTGCCAGACATTTTGATGTTTATCGAAACACAACATTCTACAGCAGGACAACACTCATGACTTGCCACGGTCCGGCTGTCCACGTGTGATGTCACATCAACGAGACAACCATATTCGATTGGTGCATTTGTAGCGTAGCAAAACGGAGTCCTTTTAGGAGTAAAATTCAATGTAAATTTAAAAACGGAAAGCTTGTTATATTTAATTTCTGGTGGTTTGAAATAAAAAGACGTTTGGAATTATCTGCCCTTGGGTGAAGGTTGGAGAAAATAAAATGGCTACGACGGCTGTGTTTAGTTGTATGTGGTTAATTCTAGAATTATTACAGAAGTCAAGTCCAACAACCCAACATATGGTGGGGATGTATCAATGATCCCCTGTCCTTTCGGCCTCATACAGTGAGCATGGCTTCTTCCAATCTGAAAATGGAGCCACTCTTTGGATTACCCACGGAGGACGCCCGTATGTGGTTAGAACGATTTAGGCCTAGTTCTAGTCAGGCGTGCAGAGACTCCAATGGCAAGGTATTGCTTTGATTTGGTTCACTTCTGTGCAGGATCACATCAAACTTTCTAAAAACAGACTCTCAATACATTTACTGTCAAACCAACCTTTATGGCTTTTTCGAAAAACAGCTGTGGGACAGGAAAATGTCAGAATTTGAAAACCTGGAAACGTATTTCACAGACATTGAACTTAAATGTGCCCGTTTAAATAAAACAGACAGTGAAAAACTATCAGCTTTTATTGGTGGACTTACGCCAGCCATACGAGTACCGGTAATACAACATAGACTAGTTTATATTCCAAGACGCGGCAGAGGTCGCGAGAGTACTGAATGAGTCAACTCTGGGGCGTGCGTGTACCAGGGGTTATACTCTGTGACGGTTCCGCGATTAGAATGCGCTGCGAATCATTTCACACCTTCACCAACTTGTTGATATTCCTATCAGTATTGGATTGACCCGAACATGTGCTCTAGTTGACACTGCAGCCGACTGTTGTGTTTGAAATGAATCAACTGACCAAAAGCTTGGCGTTACCATAGTTAAAACCCAAAACGCCAACATACACATTAACTTCCAATAATGTTAAAGCCCCAATCACTGGAACACCTCATCTTCATTTGACAATTGCAAATTTTCAGATTAAAGAGTTGTTTCATGTAGTGCCAAATGTGCAACCAAATATAATCTTGGGCTGTGAGTGAGTGAGTTTGGCTTAACGCCGCTTTTAACAGTATTCCAGGTATATCACGGCGTGTCAGCGTAATGTGGGAGGAAAGCCCGAAGTGATGCAGGTCTCAGACGTTTACCACTTCGGTGAAACCCACGAGCACGGGTATGGTGCTGACAAACCTAGAAACATAATAGGGGCGACCCGGGATTCGAACCCACAATCATAGGTTTCTGACGTGCCCAAGGGACGCAACACAGCGAATCGCGGCGCCTTAGACGACTGGGCCACCCGTGCCCCCCTCTTGAGCTGTGACTTTCTTGAACAACACAATGTTTTTATTATAAACTTTGGAATATAAACTCGCTCATTGGATCCTCGCCGTCCCTTGGTTACCACAGAAGAATGTATTGTTCCTGCAAAGAGACAAGTTGTTAAAGCGACATGTATTAAAGTTGCTATACTTTCAAATTGTGTTGATGGATTAGTGACCGGTTCAGATGTACTAAACGCAACTGGATTACTTAAAGGTAAATCTTTGTCCCGTGTTCCTGATGGTACTGTGTTCCAATCTGTCTGTAACTTCACTGATGAAATGATAACAGTTAGGAAAAGGATCTGTTATTGGAAAGTTTGTGTGCCTGTCAGCAAAGGATTCTATATCGGATATTCCGCAGTGTTCACCTGTTGTTGAACAGGATTTCACTGATGTGTCTGACTCTTTTGGTGTTTGGATGATCTTCAACATCCACGGATAAACCATGCGTCCTGCCCTTACCCAATGAGGACCAACATTTCGAGTACTCTCTTCCAGGGTCAGTCGGGGCAGATTCAACAGTTACTGGATGAATATTCATCCTTGTTTGTTGAGAAGGACACCAATGTCTTATTAATGTACTTAACGAACTCCTCACGATATGGCTGAAATACTGCCGATGTGACGTTAAATCTTAACTCACTCACTCACTCACTCACTCACTCACTCACTCACATACTTGAACACCACATTGATATTAGTCTAGGTCAACAACCAATTTATCAGAGAGCTTTTAAACTTGGACAGAAACAGAAAAATGTTCTGATGGATGTGGTACGTGATATACTCGATCAAGATATTATAATTGAAGAGTCTACAAGCCCTTGGGCAGCACCATGCTTACTAATTGCTAAACGTGAAAACAAATCCTGTTGCTTTGTGTGCGAGTTTCGCCTGAACGAATGTGTGCTTGTGGATGCTCACCCTCTACCTTTTCTTTCTTTCTTTGTTAGTTTTTTAACGCCGCTTTTACGCAAGCATGGGTTCCTGAAGACCTATTCTACCCCGGATCTTCACGGGTCTCACCCTCTACCTACTACGGAGGATGCGCTTGAGAGTCTGGGAACTGAGAATCCAGTTATTTCACGACCTTGACTAACAGAGTGGGTTTTACCAAGTATATGTTGATCTAGAGTCTCGACCATACACATCATGGATATGTCATAGAGGTCTGTACCAATTTCGACGGCTACCCGTGGGATTAAAGAACCCGTGAAGATCCGGGGTAAAATAGGTCTTCAGCAACCCATGCTTGCCGAAAAAGGCGACTATGCTTGTCGTAAGGGGTGACTAGCGGGATCGGATGATCAGTCTCGCTGACTTGGTGATGCATGTCATCGATCATAATTGCGTGGATCGATGCTCATGATATTAATCATTGGATTGTCTGGTCCAGATTCGATTATTTACAGACATAAAGCTGGAATATTGCTGAGAGCGGCGTAAAACAACAAACCAACCAACTGGAATAGGACAAGATAACGCCTACGACTGGACTACAGTATGCTTGGCTGGATGCTGAGTTTGTCATACACGCGTTAGGGCAACACCTGCCTAGTAATTCTACCACCTTGTGGCATCAGAACTAGCTCCTCTCGCCGGCGCTTGTTCTTTATGAATATATCAAGACTATTTGATTTTCAAAAATGTACGAGTAAAATAGTGAACTATAAACATTAACATAAGGTGTGATCATATAATACATTAAGATTATCTTCCTATTGTATTCCTATTGAAACTGGTGAGCATCATGGAAGTAACAGAATACCAAGAAAAGAAAGGTTTTGTATTAAAAGTAGTAATAATGAATTTGAAAATGAATTTCGTTTTTGTTAATATTTGTCCATTTTATTCACCTCTGAGAGTATAATACATTAAGAAATAGTATGTTAACCTGTCACAGTACAAATTTATCCAATTATCGTCCATTGAAAACAGTGCCATTTCAAGAAAAGTTGGAAAATATGTTATTGTAGACTTTAAGGTGCGCCCTTAGATGTCGGCCAGCAATGGGAGGAGTCCATCTTTGAACTAGGATATTCACATGACTGTCACGTGACATCAAGACCTTAAAGAATGTTGAATACGATGAGTACACGGAACTATGTACCTACTTCTTGTTAGGTACACGATAAACAGGCTTTTGAAACAGTTGTTATGGTTTGGCGGTACGACACATGTAAATCATATGCTGTCACTACTCCAGTGTCGTCCGAGGTGTACTGTAGGTGACGGGAAAAGCCCAGTTAATCAGAGTGTCGGTTGTCGCACAGATCGCCAGTCAGGTGACAAAAAGCATACGGTTGTGTAAAAACAATAAAAGCGAATATCACCGATATGATATTTATTTACATGTCATTTATGTCTGTACAACACGTAGTCACACAATGGCAGTCAATACTATGTACAAATGCAGCTCAATGCTATACACGCACGTTCAGTCCTTCAATCATCAACACTATCACAAGGCAATGATATATCACACACACACACACACACACACACACACACACATACACACACACACACACACACACTGCCAGTTATGTTGTTCCTGAAGACTGTCAGATATAGTCATGTTGTAACTACAGACTGCCACAGTGAAGAATTGGCGTTCATTTTGTGTGAGTTCATTGGCGTATGAACCTTCATAGTGTGAGGGCCAAACTATATGAAGGTCGGAGCTTGCGACGACGTTCATACAGTGTTTGGCCCTCACTCACACAAAGTGAAAGTCAATTCTTATAATTTTTATGTCACTATTTTAATCCTCGAAGGATCTAGATCTCTATACACAATTCTTTTTAGTACGTGTGACTTCTTGCTTTCACTGACAGCCATACAACCACCACCTGTATCGCGGAATGATGTAGTTCCCGAAAGGGAGAGGTGGCATGTATGTATTCTCACAGTGACATCTTATGTAGTTTGTTTACAGTACATATGTTCAAATAATATCATTATTAGATGAGAAAGGTCTGTTAAGAAATGCCTCAATAAATCAGTCACAGTGGCGGCGCGTAGTAATACATTACATCAAGTACAAGACGTCAAAATAGCCGACACGATAAAGGTTACGAAGAGATTTCCGAAGTTGTTGATGAATCTATAGCGCTTACAAGTGTTAGTCATCATTGATCAAATGGCCGATCATTGAAAGGGGTTTGGAAAGATGTGTTAAATAGGTACAAGCTCCGACGTTCATACAGTTTGGTTCTCACTCTATGAAGGTTCATACGCCAATGAACTCGCACAAAGTGAATGTCAATTCTAAAATGAACTTCACTTTCGCAGTCATTTGACCGATCTCTCGTACAATGGAAATAAGCCGTATATCGTGTAAACTTCAAATTACAAAATTATAAAGTAACGTTGTTACTGGAGACTGCCACATATAGTTATATATGTTGATGCTGCAGATTGCCACATATTGTTATGTTGATGCTGCAGACTGCCATATATAGTTATGTTGATGCTGCAGACTGTCACATACAGTTATGGTGATGCTGCAGACTGCCACATACAGTTATGTTGATGCCGCAGACTGCCACATATAGTTATGTTGATGCTGCAGACTGCCACATATTGTGAGGTTGTTACAGTAGACTGCCACATATAGTTATATATTGTGATGCTACAGACTGCCACATACAGTTATGTTGATGCTGCATACTGCCACATACAGTTATGTTGATGTTGCAGACTGCCACATATAGTTATGTTGATGCTGCAGACTGCCACATATTGTTAGGTTGTTACAGTAGACTGCCACATATAGTTATGCTGTTACTGTAGACTGCCATATGTAGTCATGTTGATGCTGCAGACTGCCACATATAGTTATGTTGATGCTGCAGACTTCTACATATTGTTAGGTTGTTACAGTAGACTGCCACATATAGTTATGTTGATGCTGCAGACTTCCACAAATTGTTAGGTTGTTACAGTAGACTGCCACATATAGTCATGTTGATGCTGCAGACTGCCACATACAGTTATGTTGATGCTGCAGACTGCCATATATAGTCATGTTGTTGCTGCAGACTGCCACATACAGTTATGTTGATGCTGCAGACTGCCACATACAGTTATGTTGATGCTGCAGACTGCCACATACAGTTATGTTGATGCTGCAGACTGCCACATACAGTTATGTTGATGCTGCAGACTGCCACATACAGTTATGTTGATGCTGAAGACTGCCATATATAGTCATGTTGTTGCTGCAGACTGCCACATACAGTTATGTTGCTGCTGCAGACTGCCATATATAGTCATGTTGTTGCTGCAGACTGCCACATACAGTTATGTTGATGCTGCAGACTGCCACATACAGTTATGTTGATGCTGCAGACTGCCATATATAGTCATGTTGTTGCTGCAGACTGCCACATACAGTTATGTTGCTGCTGCAGACTGCCATATATAGTCATGTTGTTGCTGCAGACTGCCACATATAGTTACGTTGTTACAGTAGACTGCCACATACAGTCATGTTGATGCTGCGGACTGTCACATACAGTTATGTTGATGCTGCAGACTGCCATATATAGTCATGTTGTTGCTGCAGACTGCCACATATAGTTACGTTGTTACAGTAGACTGCCACATATAGTTATGCTGTTACTGTAGACTACCACATATAGTCATGCTAATGCTGCAGACTGCCACATATAGTTATGCTGTTACTGTAGACTGCCACATGTAATCATGTTGATGCTGCAGACTGATACATATTGTTATGCTGTTACTGTAGACTGCCACATATAGTCATGCTGATGCTGCAGACTGCCACATATAGTTATGCTGTTACTGTAGACTGCCACATGTAGTCATGTTGATGCTGCAGACTGATACATATAGTTATGCTGTTACTGTAAGACTGTCATTTGTATACATGTCCCGGGTTTACTCTATGAGGTTCAGAGTCTCCGCGATCTCAGTGGAGATGTCCAACAATGTGGCCTTGATCTTCTCGCCCGGGACCCCCGACAGATACCTCCCAACTCTGTCGAAGACATTCTGTACGATCCAAGAGGCCGCCAGCTCCACCATCGACTGAAACAGAGACATCGTCGTCTACAGTGTGTGTGTACTGGTGCTCATGATGATCTTTCCCTGAGACAGGCATGTGCTTGTTAAATAAAATAAACTAGATTTTCTGAGACGCTTCGCTAAACGATCAAAGGCGCCGACTATACTTTTTCCTGCAATAATGTATACTTTTAGAGTTACGTCATAATGGGCTGAAGTCATGACGCTGTTCAAATTACCTCCCCTGTGATCTAGCGTATGCTTGGTCACATCGTCTTTTCATTTCTGTCACAAGCAAAATAGCGCATCTACATCAATTATCGATCGGTGATATAGTTTCTCGAATAATTCAATTTATCTTCTGGGAATGGGGCTACCTTTAGAATACATCACCACAAACCTTTCAAACATAGTACCCTATGACGTAATTTGTGATATTGTGTTACTACATACCCCGGCAAAACAATGCCCTGTGACGTCAGGGATCATCGAGTGTGCATAAGATCCTCTCGGTGATCTATCATCTCAACATGCTATGTCAATAAATATTCTACCACAAATTTTGAAATGACTATATTCTGATTGGTCAGTCAGAGGTTGTCAAATCACAATAAACCCCCACTCTCATACCCAGAGTTCCATGCGACCAGCATAGTACCTCTGCCACAGGCCAGCGCCATGTGACGATTATTCGTCAAAGGACTATGTATTTCAAGTTTGGGGGACAACCGAGAGCTTGGAATTTGGAGCATTTCTGTATACCAAGTTGCCGTGCTTATTTGCTATCAATGCCTGTCATATGTTCGAGTGAAGTATTAAACAAACTGCTTGAGCATATTTTATACAGCGTCATATTTCGTTTAAAGGTTGTTGTCGGTGATTCCGTAATTCATTTAGACCACCCACTCAAAACACCGGACTCAACCCATGCCGCTTCGCTCAATGTGTTTGCTTACCTCAAAGAGTTCGCATTTTATTTAGTCATGGTAGCATGGTGATAAACATAGGACGCTCTACATTGAAAACACAATATGTTTATCTCCTTAACATTTCTCACAAAAACTGATTGCTTGTCTTTAAGACACGTGACCTACGGCAGCGATCGTTCACACGAGATTTGTTTGTTGTTTAACGCCGCACTCAGCAATATTCCAGCTATATGACGGCGGTCTGTAAATAATCGAGTCTGGACCAGACAATCCAGTGATTGATATCATGAGCCTCGATCCACGCTATTGGGATAGGATGACATGCATCAACCAAGTCAGCGAGCCTGACCACCCGATCCCGTTAGTCGCCTCTTTTGACAAGCATTGTCGCCCTTTACGGCAAGCATGGGTTGCTGAAGACCTATATTCTACCCCGGATCTTCACGGTTACGTCCACACGAGAAGTTGTGATATGTTTGGGACATAGAGAGATGGTGGAGTACCTTTAGAATCAGTACCTAAACTTCTCCTGAAGGTACTCCACTCCATCTCTCTTTGTCCCAAACATATTCGAATCAGAGTGTCCATACCGGGGCAGCCACAAAGTTTGTGTGTGTGTGTGTGTGTGTGTGTGTCCTTGCTTAGAAAGATAAACACTCGTTAATTTCTATATATTCCGCGAGATAACGAGGTCTCGGGAAGATACCTAGCTAGATATTGAAATAACGAGATATGTCACGCATATGTTCTTATGAATCAGGGCGGTGGGGTAGCCTTGTCCCACATGGATACAATGTGTGAAGCCCATTTCTGGTGTCCCCCGCCGTGATATTGCAGGGAAATATAGAAATAGAAATATTTAACTGAAACCCTCTCGGGTGTTTGGCTGGTTTGAGACTGCCTGAAACTGTACTAGTGTTGTATTAAGCAGAACATCCGCACTGACGTAACACTGAACTGGTCATGGGACTCGTAAGCTTTTCCAGTATTTAAAAACAATCAAGAGTAAGCAAAAGTAAATGAAACAATAAGTGAGTGAGTGAGTTGGATTTAACGCCGCTTTTAACAGTATTCCAGTTATATCACGGCGTGTCAGCTTAATGTGGGAGGAAAGCCCGAAGTGATGCAGGTCTCAGACGTTTACCACTTCGGTGAAACCCACGAGCACGGGTATGGTGCTGACAAACCTAGAAACATAATTGGGGCGAACCGGGATTCGAACCCACAATCATAGGTTTCTGGCGTGCCCAAGGGACGCAACTCTGCACAGCGAATATGAAACAATAAGCAAGCTTTAAATTAAATTCACTTTTTAACCCAATACGGCCCAAAATGACATCAAGGGGCCGAGGAGTACCTTACCACGAGATTCGTGATGTATACAACTGGAGTAATAGCCAATCGTCACTGTTTTCAGTACTGATCACTTACTTGTGCCCACACTCGTTCAAACTAAGGAGGGAAAATAACTAAATCCCTAGAGGCACCCCCCCCCCCCCCCCCCCCCCCCCCCCCCCCCCTCTGGATCAGCCAATGCTTCCGACAACCATGGCCCTATCACACACTTCACTTCACTGTAGACGTGAGAAGTTGAACTTACGACGTCACCATAGAAGCCGAGGCTTCTGTTCAGCTCTGCAAGGTCCACGGATGCCTGTGATTCAGTGAGGGATGAATTCTGCAACTCCTCGCTGATGTTGAAATCATTTTCATCCAAAGTAGGGACAGTGTCAAAGTCGAAAGTAAGGTCATCAAGGGAGACAACCTCTCCGACCTGTGCGTCTCCTCCAACTGGTTCCCGCATTGCCGTGGACAAAGCAGCTCTCTCTATGGCTCGCGCTAACGCCATATCGGGCAGATACATCATTTCAGGTCCATTAAAATTATACATTTGGAACGCATCTCCGTTCCTTGGATTATCCCCGGAAGTGGGTGACTGGAAAACGCGCGGCTGCCTGTGACGGTAACCTCCTTGGCCGGACGGTCTTGTATGTGGACGATCGGAGGCCGGTGCTGAATCTCGGTCCTGGCAAGTCTGCGACCGGTTCCTGGTAGTGCGACCGCGGACTGACCTTTGACCACCGTCCCAGTCATGTCCAGTCGGTTCCTCCGAACATCCTAAAATGTGTCCCTCCTCTTGGAAACTGGAGTTGGCTCTCGGTGGACCAATAGTTTCTTGTAAAAGAGCATCCCCGAGAAGTTCGACCAACTGCTGTTTTATCCTTGGAGGGTTAAGCCCAGACACCCCACTACAGCCGGGCACGGGGGATTGATTTCTGGTGCTTCCTGAACTTACATGATTACTGTTTGTCACTTTCTGCTCCGCACAACCTATAGTGCCTACTTTGGAATGTCCGTTGCTGGATGACGACTGCTCTTTACAATAGGGGCAGTCGTGAAACACAGATGCCTGCCAGTCAGAGAAGGACTCCACTTGGGAAATATCTGTATCCAGCGCGTCGGGGCCGCGAATCTGTTTCGATAGAGTGTTTGTAAACTCGTCGCTTATACTCACTTGGCTACCCGTCACTGCACCATGCATCAGGTCATGTCCTGACAACGATTCGTGATATCTCTTCACAAATTCATCATCTTTCCCCCACACATGTACCTCTGTCGGGGAAACATCTATTGTCGAATACGCATTTTCGTCAGGTACTATTACTTCTTGAGCACCGCTACTACGGGCAGCCTCTTCCCTGGACGTGTCCTCATATGGATACGCGCTTGTCTTATAACATTTGTTTTTGGAGGAATCGTAAGTACCCATTTCAAGATGATAGGGATGCTTGACCAGGATCTGACAGCCTCTCAGCTCATACCGTTCATGATCGTGTTCACAATAGGGGTCAATACAAAACAGAACGTCCATGACATCTTGCGGCAAGGTGTCCTTGTATCTGATGTCGTACACAGTAATGGTTGGGTCAGTCTGAACTTCTCGGCCCTTCCCATCGCTCTTCTTGGGACATCTCGGCTTCTTCGAACAGCTAGCATCATGGTCCTCATCCGAGATACGTCGAAAAGTTTCTTGAACCTGCTTCTTGATATTATCGAGAGAATATTCTGACGATAACCCGGCAATATATCTGAGAGAATTTTCGTCTATGTCGTCAACATCTACTGCATCATCGTGAGTCTCACGCGACCGTGGGTAACAATTGCACGGGTCTTCCTCCGCGCGGTCAACACCATCGTTGGGGTAGTCGTCTGTGTCGGAGGAACGGTACCGGGAAGCACCTCTCTGGCGTTGTTTCTTCTTCTTTCTCTGCCGGTCTTTCTTGGAGGGGTGATCCGTCTTCAGATGTGCTAGCCGTCGGGATCGTGCCTGAGAGCTCTCTTTACTTGGACAGATGTTTGAAAACGTTACTCTCTTCTCTGCAATGGAAACAGAGGCTCGTTTATATATATATTTTTAAGTAAATGTATATTATTATTATTTATTGAATATATTAAGAAGATGACAAACTATTTTGCTCAAAAAAAATTCATTTAGAAGTAAGGGGAAATTATTGTCGCTTTATGCTAGACTGAGCAACAACCGAGTCATAGGTGGGTAAACCAGTGGTTGATACCATTAGCAATTATCCGCGTTCATGACACACAATCAATCAGCAAGGGTACCGTTGTACAAAACAACCTTAGCACTACGACTGTCGTAAGTCTAGGTTAAGGTATGGGAGTTACGATCACCTTAGCGCAAAGATCGCTTTGTACAACGGCACCCAGGTCAAGTAACTATGACCTTTCACTCATGGTAACATGGCTGGTGACGGCCCGGGAACAGGCATAGCTGCTATCTTCAACAATACGTACCGGATGTGGGATCATCGGAGCAGAGCCAGCTGACAATGGAAAGTAGGACGAGGCAGACGACAGCCGACAGCAGATACACGGAAGTGGGGTTGAATAAGGCCCAGGTGGAGAGGTACGACATGCCACTGCTCCAGCTCTCTGCCCTGCTAAGGGTGTCCAGGGCAACATTCGGGGCAGCCAGGTCAAAGTCAGGCAGGTGGACACTGATGCTGTCCCAAATTGCTAGATCTGACAGGTAATGCTGAACACTTCTCCAGAAGGACAGGTCGGGGAGAGAGGAGAACATGCTCTCAAAGCTGCCCCGGTTCGAAAGATGCTGCAATACGTTCTTGAAGGGGGTCAGGTCAGGCAGGCAGGCGTGAAGGCTTCCATGCGTGCTTGTCCAGTAGTCTGTGAGACCATGAAGAGGTTACAAATTTGGTACAGAATGAGTGAGTGAGGTTTTACGCCGCTTTTAGCAATATCCCAGCAATATCACGGCGGGGGACACCAGAAATAGGCTTCACACATTGTACCCATGTGGGGAATCGAACCCGGGTCTTCTGCGTGACGAGTGAAACCACAAGGGTACCCCACCGCCCCCGGTACAGAATGGGCGATGTAAGTTGATAATCGGATCCTCGGCGATGGAACAATTGTATCATGGACAATATAAGTAATGGGAGATTAGTTTATTGCGTTTGAGAGAAGCGGAACACTTATCTGATGCTGAAAAGGTATATGTAAAACATTCGGGCGTCGATAACCTGATAAACCGCGATAAACCATATTATGCTTTATTACTTCCTTTTTTTTTTTATAAATATAAAGATTATAGATACACAAACTCGGCTGGATCGCCGTTTATCCAGATACCCACGGATACCATCCGCCATTTTGGTAAGGGGTGTGCGCGAACTTCTTCCTTAGTAAAAGTTTCTTAGTTTTTCAGCTGCCATTTTTAGGCGTCTTGCTAAATTTACAACAACAACAACAACAAAAAAAGGGGGGGGGGAATAAAAGTTTTCGTAAGAAAATGTGCACTTCCAGTCTCCAACGTTAATAAAACAAGTTACATGTTGAAATGTGGTCCCGATGTAGGGCTGCCACACGCGATTATGGAACTTCTAGTTTTTCGATGTTGATGTCTGATGTTCGATGTTATGAATTGCTTTGATGTTCAATTTCCTTTTTTAATCATATTAAACCATACAAATGCATGCGGGGTCATTTTTTCAGCTTATTTGCAGCCTTATATCCCTGGTGTTCAAATAGCCACGCTGTCGCGTGTCCCTGTATTAGACGCATCAAACAGATATGGCCGACAGGTATCCGGTATGGCGTAAATGTACCAAACATTCTTTAAGCCCGCTAGGACTTGCATGTGTTCAAACAGTATTAAAAAACGTGGAAACGTGAAAAAGATTACGGAAAAAGCCGAAGGAGGTGAACCAAATGCTGCAGTTGGCCCTAAAACGTGTTTAAAGAGCGAAATGGTTAACCGTGAAACCCTTGCACAGGGAGAGCAGATAACCCCAGATAAGGATACAAGTGTGTACCCAGTACACTGGTTTGATTAATATTGAACACCATTTTTACAAGTTGTTATTTAAGATAGCATTATTGAAAGTAAACGCTGCTCACCATCATATGGGTTCATAATCTCCGACAGTTTTCGGCAGCGTTTTTCCTCCGGCTCAAACAGATCCCAGTCCGGCTCGGGGTATTCAGGGCACATGTCAAACAGGTCATATCCATCTTTGTCGAACCAGGTTATAAATGAGATCACATAATCCCAGATCTTCTCAAGGAAAGAAGCCCCATCGTCTTCACCCATGCCCCTAATAAGAAAGCATAATGCGTGGGAGTAACTTAATTGTACTGCTCCAAAACATATGGCATGGAGGTGTCCGGTGTTATGCATGTGTACCCTCTATTTGAGAATCCTCCAGCCTATACACTGGTCTTTTAAGATTTAGATCCGAGATCCAAATCGCTGCCACGGAGCTCACGTGCATCAATTTATTACAATAACGCCAATAACGAAAACTTCATTGTCCAAGAGTTTTGTTACTACAATGAAGCGAATATCATTTCCTAAAAAGGGTACATTGCAGTTTTCGTTATTGGCGTTATTGTAATAAATTGATGCACATGAGCTCCGTGGCAGCTATTTGAATCTCGGATCTAAATCTTAAACGACCAGTGTATAGGCGAGAGGATTCTCAAATAGAATGATGTAGAAAGGATCCGTAAACTGCAACGCATCAATATTAATAATAATCACTTTCCCCATAAATGTTGTACATCTTGATCTACATTGCCTGCACATTTATTATAATATGTATGTTTTTAGCATTGCAAAGAATTTGATTGTGCACATAGGGGCCTACTTCAGTGACAAGATAAAGAGAGGGCCAAAGTTCTTACGAGTCCGTAAACATGAATTTAATTGCATCTCACACACGTCTTCCTGCAACCAAGATAGTCACGACTTACTTATATGTACACCAACCATCTGTACATGTTGAGATCTGCTGAAAGATAAAAGCACCGAGTACTAAGAACAATAGTATCCTTCCCATCTCTCATCTATATCAGACATCTTCTATTTTTCTCTAAAAATAACGACATCCGCTTCCGGAAAACCACACCTCTTGTGTGACGTCATCATTATGACGTCAGAGAACCACAGTACACTTCAATGTGGCGTCAAGCATTGTGCGTGACCAACTCGGGCCATTCCTTCTTGTGCTCATCTTGGTTACGGAAAATTGAGTTGTGACGAAAGACTTAACGCAAGTCAACGTTTGTGGCAGACAGACTTTCTTTAAAGTGATATAAAATTATTCCTGAATCGTTTAAATTGATAAATAGATCTATGCATTTCTTTCTATTATGGTAAAACAAGAAACAAAGACAATGAAATCGCAAAAATGAAAATAAGTACTAACATCGGGAAGTAAAGGCTTATATAAATATTTTCATAGTTCATAATGATGGTGCTCTTCATACCACGGAGGCGGTCATTCATAAAATCAGCCTCAAGAGAAACGACACTCAGCAAGTCAACCTGTCGACAAACCAATTTACGAGTGAAAGCAAGTCTACATTGATAAGGGAAATAACTCTAGTTTTATTTGGGGTCAAGGGTCGGTCTGTCCAGTGTAGTTCGTCGGCTGAATAATATGTCAGTTTGACACACAGGGGTGGCTTGATCACATGACAATGAAAGGAGATAAGGTCTCTGAATGGTCATCTGACGAGCATTTCCGACCGGTCGGCTGTAGTAGTAGCAGCGCGGAATAATGTCAAGGAATACAAAGCGTGCGATGGCGCCGGTCAATGTGATGTTATGGCTGCTGACGACAGTTGCGTATCTACATGTGACAGTTGTACAATCTTACGTCGTAGACGATGTTGGAGCCTTGCTGGAGCATTTGAGTGTCAACAAAATGGGTTATCGCATGCCAGAAATAGACCCAGAGGTCAACATGAATATTGTGAGTAAAAACATGTTTGTCATCAGCTGGTCATGTCAATGATAATCAAATGTGATCTGGTATTAAGGACTGCTGTATTTATCTAAAAGTATTGTAGTATTAGGCCTAGTATAGCCCTTGTACATCTAGAAGTACCTGTTGTATTAGTACAGCTTGTGTACATCTAAAAGTACTGTAGTATTAGTACAGCTTGTGTAGATCTAAAAGTACTGTAGTATTAGTACAGCTTGTGTACATCTAAAAGTACTGTAGTATTAGTACAGCTTGTGTAGATCTAAAAGTACTGTAGTATCAGTACAGCTTGTGTACATCTAAAAGTACTGTAGTATCAGTACAGCTTGTGTACATCTAAAAGTACTGTAGGATTAGTACAGCTTGTGTACATCTAAAAGAACTGTAGTATTAGTACAACTTGTGTACATCTAAAAGTACTGTAGTATTAGTACAACTTGTGTACATCTAAAAGTACTGTAGTATTAGTACAGCTTGTGTAGATCTAAAAGTACTGTAGTATTAGTACAGCTTGTGTACATCTAAAAGTACTGTAGTATTAGTACAGCTTGTGTAGATCTAAAAGTACTGTAGTATTAGTACAGCTTGTGTACATCTAAAAGTACTGTAGTATTAGAACAGCTTGTGTACACCTATGAGTACCTGTGCTGGTCACAGACCAGTTGTCACCATTTTCTTCATGTTATGTCTGAGATATTCTGTGAACAAAGTTGACTATACCAATAACTTTAATTCATGTGAAACTTTGAGCAAATTATTTCATACATATGTCTGCTACAGATTTCTGTTAAAATGCTACAAAAGGGAATCAAAACAGTGGAAATAGATACTAGTTATCGTGCCATGTGATCACGCACACTGCTTCAGTTATACAAATTACTATTTTTAGTATCAAACTCAATTGCTTTATTCATCAAAATGAATAAGAAATGCTATTATCAATTTGTCGTCTGTAAAGTGACAAAAAACAATATTCCCCAAATTTGATCTACACATGCTTATCCTTAGCACTGTGTACTATGGATTTCGCGATATATACAAGTATATGCATTTTTGGAAATATGGCTCAGATAGAAAGCAATGGCAAAACTGAAACTGCATCATCGTGTTGTTTGATTTATATTTTTGTGTGATTAGTTACGTGATACAGTGCACATTTCTTTTTAAAAGTGTTATTTGAGCAAGTTTATTTTTTTATTTTTTAAAAATATTTCTTGACAAGAGTCCGTTTCATTCATTTTTTCGGATAAATATTTCTCTCTTCCTATGAAAACGAGCCAGAGTGAAATGATATGCGATCACGTTCGCGCTATAACAGGAACTTGGCGATAATTGGTTGCCAGCCAGGAGTGTATACGTTAAATATTATGTATATTTTACAGCCAAAACCTACATATCTTATATGGCTAGTGACCGGAAGTATATTTTAAGTACTCCTTTTACACTTATATATTTATGCAGTATATACGGTGATATATTTTAAGTCTATTGTAACCCGTAACGGGTGGCTCACTTGTATGTTATATGTAACTATGTCAATATTTTTGAGAGGTGAGACAGCACCTGTAGTATAAGTACGCTTGTGTACGTCTATAGGTACCTGTGGTATTAGTACAGAATGTGTACATCTTGAAGCACCTGTAGTATTAGTACAGATTGTGTACATCTTGAAGTATATGTAACAGGGTAGTATTGATATATCTTGTGTAAATCTTGAAGTACCTGTAGTATGAGTACAGATTGTGTGTATCTTGATGAACCTGTAGTATAGTTAGTGAGTCTTCTAAACTCAATTCTTTGTATCATAAGGTGTCTAGGCCAACACCCCATGCTAGCTTTATGATTTTTGCTAATATGATTTTTGACTTCATTACCAGCATTTTCCTAGCGAGAAAGACAAAGAATTTTAGAAAATATGAACTGTAAACATAGCTCTCTGTGGTCTATGAAAGTGAGTGGAGTTCTGTGACAAGGCTTGTAGAGAGAAATCGAACTCTTCACTCATTGGCCGTGTGTGACAAATGTCAATAAATGCAAAAATGTTCTACAGTGTCCTGGTAGTTGATAACTTGAACATATACCGTATTCGAGGTAATAAGCGCCCAGGGCGCGCTCAAAATTAGAATTAGGGGCTCTTATTAGAATATAATTTTGGTAAGAAAAAAACAGAGTTGAAAGATTGTAAGTTTCGTGGTTTATGCTGAAAGCCTGAAATGATACAAAAGAAAAGTCTCTGTGTATTATACACGACAGATGTATTTTCCAAAATTTAATTGCCCATAATTAAGGTTGCATATAACACATGAGTGCGTACTATACACGAATAAATAAATGTACATTGATCAATCGGAAGAGTGCTAATTGTGATTGTTCACTAGCCAATATATTAGCAAATATCGCTGTGGGCGCTTATTAGAGCAGGGCACTTATTACATCAAATAAGGTATGTATATTTTATGAAAACTTTCGACAGAATAGTCAAGCGGTAGAAACTAACTGTTTTAGTCCACTAATCCTTATAATGATAACATATAGCCAAATCCTTAAAAAAGGACAAAACTACTTAACTATTGGACACTTTGGCAAGGACTTTAGGACTAGTGACAGTTTCTAATGCTGAATACATTAGAAATTGTGAGGCAATTTGTCCTCTCTGAGTCATTGTTCCATAAACTTAGATCTCGATAATTTTATTCTTGTCGCCCTTCTCAATTGTCACTTTCTAAATCAAAATTGGGACACGAATAATGGCACTGACTTTCTGTGGGGCACTGTAGGTGGACTGAGGGGATCATATGTAACCTTAGGGGTGTTGGGTACTATACCCTTCTCTATTGGGTCACTTGTACTTATCAACCACTTCTTGGTTCCTGGGATGATGAACTTTTCAAAATCACAAGTCAGCTTGTTTGCTCAAGTCCTTTTTATTTATGATGGAATTAATCATAAATATACACACTTGGTCCTCAGAACTGGTAACAGTGGGTTTGGGGGGTTCTGACAATGCCAATTCAAAGTTTAAAAATCTCTGACGTAGGCGGTAAAATGATGTAATAAATAGGTGGTACCTTTTCGCGTATTTTCTTGCTCCATCACGTCAGGTCAACTAATGGGCGGGGTGTGATTGGGGGTGGTACAAGTCGATTATACCACTTGACACTTGACTGTTTATGGGCCATAATTAATCACATGTCGTGGTATAACCATTACTTGTTAGATACACATGGTAATCTTAATCTCTGCATATAAAACAATGGTAAATCATCATGTCTAGTGATGTTTTATATCAAATTTCATATTTTTATTGACCAAGTTTGTTATACCTATTTATTCATCTGAATTCGCTGAAGGTAGCGTTGTAGCGTGGGATCACTGTACTTTTTATGAAACATTCCTGTCGTGCATATATTTTTGTTTACACAATAGTGTATATTACTATTCCTGAACAAATAATTTGTGGGCACAGTACAAGAGGTTATACTTTTTATCACAAATTGACTATTATTTGCAAATATGTGTATAATTGATGGCTAAAAGAGGTACAAATGCACAAAACTGTGTAGACATATTTCAAAACTATAGAAGTCAGAAAGAGTTTAGGAAAAAATTGTAAACAGAAGAAGCAACATTTTAGGAATTACAAAAATATTCAGTTAGAAGTTCAATTTTTTAGGAGAGAGAAGTATATTTTATTGAACTGTTGTTCTTCGCTTCATGACAGCTGACAAAAGTAATTCAACAACTGATGGTAAATTAATTTGATTATATTTGACGTCAGTGCCTATCTGTAGAAATAGCAGGGCAGTAATTCCTGGTGATATTTATACTTGTGTGTTGTGAAGTAGTTGGTTCAACTGTGACCTTGTGATCAATGCATGGAGCAGATTCGGTATATTCAGTGTATCCTAAAGTATTCATATCTTCAGCTTGACATAACCAGAAACTGAATTTGTAATTTTCCATAGATATTAATTACAATTTCAATGCCCAGCCCATGTGATCATGTGAGGGTCACTGAAACAGGTGTGACCTAGTTGGAGATGTTGAAACCTGAAAGTCATGCTGACAACATGGGGAGATGGACTGTAGCAGCATTAGTCACAGGGAAATATATTGATGACTGAACTTATTGCCATTTCTACTCAGCATTTAATGACCAGAAATCTCCCTACCACACCAGACATGCTATAGTGTTGATATGTTTGATAATAAAAGGGATACAGTAGTTTAGTACTATCAAAAATCAGGGTTGTCTGAAGTGAGCTGCTCATCCATTCCTTGTTCAAAACATTATAGGGGGCACGGGTGGCCCAGTCGTCTAAGGCGCTGCGATTCGCTGTGCAGAGTTGCGTCCCTTGGGCACACCAGAAACCTATGATTGTGGTTCGAATCCTGGTTCGCCCCGATTATGTTTTGAGGTTTGTCAGCACCATACCCGTGCTCGTGGGTTTCACCAAAGTGGTAAACATCTGAGACCTGCATCACTTTGGGCTTTCCTCCCACATTAAGCTGACACGCTGTGACATAACTGGAATACTGTTAAAAGCGGCGTTAAAAACCCAACTCACTCACACTCACTCACTCAAAACATTATATGAGACTACTGTCAGAGTTACCATGGTTACCTAAACAGTGTATCTTGCAATCTACTGGAGATTGGTGAAGGGGTGAAGGGGCATGGTTTCCCAGTCATCTGAGACACCGCAATGCACTGTGCAGAGTTGCGTCCCTTGAGCAGGACCGATGATTGTGGGTTGGAATCCCCGTTCGCCCCAATTATGTTTCAAGGTTTGCCAGCACCATACCCGTGCTCGTGGGTTTTAACAAGGTGGTAAACGTCTGAGACCTGCATCACTTCAGGCTTTCCCCCAACATTAAGCTGACATAACGTGATATAACGTAACCGGAATACTGTTAAAACCCAACACCCTCACAGTTACTACTAGGCATAGGTAATGGAGAAACTGTTTACAGCCCAGGAGGTCTACAGAATGGGAAAGAAAAAGTATTCACCATTTTATCGCAATAATTAATAGTTGTCGTAGTCAGCCCGTGAAGTTCCGGGGTAGAATAGGTCTTCAGCAACCCATGCTTGCCGAAAGACGTGACTATGTTTGTCGTAAGAGGCGACTGACAGGATCGGGTGGTCATCATCATCAGGCTCGCTGACTTGGTTGATGCATGTCATCATATCCCAACTGCGTGGATCGCTGCTCATGATGTCAATCACTGAGATGTCTGGCCCAGACTCAATTATTTATAGACCACCGTCATATAGCTGGAATATTGCTGAGTGCGGCGTTAAACAACAAACAAACAAACAAAACCTTCACAGTCTAGTGGATAGGGTTTCTGCAGAGAGAGTCAGTGGTTTGATCCCTTGGCCGCGTCCTGCCAAAAGATGTTAAAGATGGTACTTGTTGTTTCCCTGGTTGCCGCTCAGTATTAAGGGGATAAAATAAGGACTGGCCGGCATCGAATCAGATTAAATGTCTTTTTGGATTAGCATTATAGAACTGGCATAGGTCTGAACTAGTAGCATGGAGCTGTATATAGGTGAAACAATTGTAACCTCAATGTAACCCCATTTTGCCTCAAACTCGCATCGCCTCACCAATGGCAATAATGGTATTATTGTTGCAGTATTATCAAGAGAGTATTTTTAACTCTCACAATACTAACGCCATTGTGATATGATTATTACAGCAGTATTGAGTAGTATTTGCAGTTAGTAGCATCACAATATATGTTTAATTATTGCATTAATGTTTTTAACTATCACAGTACAAACATACTGGTAGTAGTAATAGAGCCCCTAACAGTCACCCAAGAATTAAAAACAAGTCTAGGTATTAGTTTTGTATTGATTTCATTTCAAAAGCCAATATTGGCCAATACTGGCATATTGTTTTCAGTAAACTTTTAAAAAAGTGAATATATTTGTTAATGATGACTATTGGAGCTATTGTCACAATTGCAATGGTATTGTGATAGTTGTAAACCCACTTTACAGCTTGAAACTGGACTATTATACTCAGTGAACACCCTTGCCTCAGGATGATGGATGATTATTTTAATCAGTGTAATAGAAATGAATAAAGAATTGCTGACAATCTCTAAGTCAGCCATTTTCCACCAACCAAAGGGAAGAAAAAAAACACTCTTCTCTGAACTTGTTGTATAATCCTTGCAAACCAACACACAGGCATGTCCAGGGTTAGAAATTGGCACAAGTCCTAGAGTCCTTACCAAACTGCCCAATAGTTAAGGTATCAAAAGGACAAGTAGAAATTTGATATTTTTAAGGGTTTTGCTATCTGAGTTCTTTATAAGGACTAGTTGACTAAAAATGTTAGTTTCTACCCCTGATGTCTGAAATTCACATAATTTATGTTTTGTTAAATTATTATGACTAATAGCGACTATTGAAACTATCGATTGTTGTGCATGCTTTCGCCAATACTATGGGCATTTTAAAATTCCTATTGATCTGATACTATCACAAGGCAAACAGTTGCAATACAGCAACAGTTTAATATATCATTACACTCCAAATGTTTGTTGTGATCTTGTGTTGTAGAGCCAGCTGATTACCAGCAAGGGCTACCCATATGAGGAGTACAGTGTACAGACGGAGGACGGCTACCTCCTGGGGGTGCAGCGGATACCACACGGGGTCACGAACAAGGACCCCAACCGGCCTGTGGTCTTCCTCCAGCACGGGCTGCTGTGTTCCGCCACCAACTTCCTCACCAATCTGGCCAGTGAAAGCTTAGGTACACAAATGTTGTGTTTCCACATGGGCAGCCTCACAATAAATTGTGCCCAGCAGCGTTTGAAATAAGTTTAAAAGCCAACAAGACAGTAGGGCCTGAGACCTATATACAGTCAAGTCCTATTAATCCGATATGGCTGGATGCATATGATTATGTCGGATACCCACGGCGATATTTGCTAATATATTGGCTTGTGAACAATTTCCAAATAGCTCCCTTTCCAATTGATCAATGTAAACAAGACTTATTTATTGGTGTATAATACGTGTGTTAAATGCACCTTAATAATGGGAAATAAAATTCTTGAAAAATTTATCTGTCGTATATAAACATTTCAGGCTGTCAGCATAAACCACGAAATTTACGATCTTTCAACTCTATTTTCTTTTTTCACCCAAATAATATTCTTATAAGAGCCCCCTATTTCTAATTTTGAGAGCGCCCAGGGCACTTATTATGTCGAATACGGTATGTCAGATAAACGAAATTAAGTACTACCAACGTTCGGCGGTCATAGTTCGCAATAGGTTCTTCTGACGTGACCTGTAATGGGATGTCCTCGGCGATAACTAGAACTTGTATCTGATTTTAATGAGATTGAGGTAATCTAAGCATGTGATTAATCCTGTCTTCTTTATTTAAAGCATTAATTGTTTATTGTTAAGCAAAGTTTATCTCTGCAGCTTTGTAATATGCATCTACCAGCCGACTCGCCTCGCATCAAACCACTGGCTGTGTACTCGTGGGCAGATGACCACGGAGTACGCTGATCACTGTGTCGGATTAACGAGACTGATTAATGAGTGATTTCGGTAATTCGTTGCAAATTAGATGTGTCGGAGTCGGAGTGCGAGACTGTCGGATTAACAGGTCTAAATAGCATTGGTTTAATGGGTTCCCATCATTAGTATCGGATAAAGCTGATTGTCAGATTAACGAGGGTCGGATTAATGAGACTTGACTGTATGTTGCCTTCCCATCTTCAAAGTTACCTGCCCGCATTCAGACATAATAAACATTGGAAAGTCATGACAAATAAGAGACAAATCGTGTCTTGATTCAGAAGAAATAATGCAAATTACTTGAGAATCTACTAGGAATTATAATAAAACTGAATACGTGCCAATTTACTCTTGTCAGAGGGGTACACAAAGTACGTGATCTAGACTACCAGTTGTCAGACTTTCATTTTGTGGAGACCTCGGTGGCTGAGTGGGTCAGATCGCTGGCTTTGTGTGCTGTGAAGGTGACATTTCGGTGTAGATCAGTCAAGAGATCAAGGCTATTTCATCCCATCTGCCTACTATGAACTCATAAGCAATAATCACCCCACCTATGTGAACTTATCCTGTTTAATTGGCTTCTTGTCTCATTGGCTTCCACCAATGTGTTTTCTGTCCATCATGTTCTGACAATATTATCCCTCTTTGTCATTACATACTCATGTTATCCCACTCATGTATGCAGTTGTTGTTACTGTTAATCCTCCACCTACTCTATATATTCTGTACAATGTTCCTCATTCAGTCTTGCTTGACAATGTTACAGTCACAGTATTTATTTGGCTGTCACAGTATTTATTTGGCTGTCACAGTATTTATTTGGCTGTCACAGTATTCATTTGGCTGTCACAGTATTCATTTGGCTGTCACAGTATTTATTTGACTGTCACAGTATTCATTTGGCTGTCAGCAACTGACATTACGTTCAAAACCCCCATATAATGTGTATCTTTATGAGACAGATGAATCGTCCTACTTCTGAGTTTATGGCTTATTTTACACACAAGGAAAACAATGTTGTTTCTGAAGGTCACATGGACTTTGTACTGGGTAGAAAAATATGCCAGTCATAAATCTCTGACTAAGTACACAACATATGTGTCCGATGACTTGTCAGTTTGGTTTGTGCCTGAATCTTGTGTAGTTAGTGAGTGAGTTGGGTTTAACGCTACTTTTAACAGTATTCCAGTTATATCATGGTGTGTCAGCTTAATAGGAAAGCTCAAAGTGATGCAAGTCTCAGCTGTTTACCACTTCGGTGAATCACACGTGCACGGGTATGGTGCTGTCAAACCTAGAAACATAATCTGGGTGAACCGGGATTCGAACCCACAATCATAGGTTTCTGGCGTGCCAAAGGGAAACAACTCTGCAAGCAAATTGTGACACCTTAGATGACTGGGGCACCCATGCCCCCTCTGAATCGTGTCATAGAGGATATGTATGGGGATAAAGATGTAGCTTATTTCAAATGGGTCACAAGGCAGTCATAAATATGTTTAGATGTGTCCTTTGCGATTTAAATGTTCCAACAGGATGAATACTTTTCACTAAAACAAAAGAAATAGGTTTGTGACACACAGTTCGTCCAGTTCTGCTGAGCAAAGGAATCATTATCACTGGCTTCACATGCTAAACTATGAATTGATCTTCACCAACCCATGCTTGTTATAAGAGGCGACTATGAGGCAACTATGCCTGTCTTAAGAGACGACTAACGGGTTCGGGTGGTCAGGCTCGCTGTCCTGGTTGATGCTTGTCATCGTATCCCAGTTGCATACATTAATGATCATGATGTCAATCACTGGATTGTCTGGTCCAGACTTGATTACTTACAGCCAGCTGTCATATAGCTGGAATATTGCTGAGTGAGGCGTTAAAAACAAACAAACAAACAAAACAAATACTAAACATATTAACAAGGTATTGTAGGTAAAATTTGATTTCCAAGTGTGCCCTTAAGCAAATGTAAAAGCACTGTAATACAAGAAATATTGTACCCTACCTAGATACTATGCATAAAGTAGGTTCCATAAACATGCTAAAAACGTTTACAAAAATGTTGTAGTATCTTGTCTTCCTGATGCCAGGCTTATAACAGGTTATGAAGCATCTTCAGACACTCAGGCCAATAGATATTGGGGAGACCCGTGAAGATACAGGGTAGAATACCAACCCATGCTTGTCGTAAGAGGCTATGAACGGGATCAGGTGGTCAGGTTCGCTGACTTGGTTGATATGCATGTCACCGTATCCAAATTGTGTGGATCAATGCTCATGATGTCAATCACTGGATTGTCTGGTCCAGACTCAATTATTTTCAGACAGCCATCATATAGCTGGAATATTGCTGTGTGAGTGCAGCGTTAAACAACAAACAAACAAACAAACAAACAAGATATTGAGGCGATAACCGACAACAATATTGCCTTCATCATGAATGCAGTACCGTATTCGACATAAAAAGCGCCCAGGACGCTCTCAAAATTAGAAATATGGGGGACTTATTAGAATATAATTTGGGTGAAAAAAAACAGAGTTGAAAGATCGTAAATTTCGTGGTTTATGCTGACAGCCTGAAATGTTTATATACGACAGATATATTTTTCCAGAATTTAACTTCCCATAATTAAGGATGCATATAACGCACATATTATACACAAATTAATAAGTCTTGTGTACATTGAACAATCGGATGGGGTGCTAATTGGGATTGTTCTCTAGCCAATATATTAGCAAATATCGCCGTGGGCGCTTATTAGAGCGGGGCGCTTATTACGTCGAATGCAGTATATTGTTTTTATGATCAGCAGTCCCCATTGTGAAAGGAATAAAATCTGTTTCGTGTAATTCACAATTATGACATGGGTTTCCATTTTACTGCCATTAATTTGGCTTTTAAGAGCTGTACTACCTAAGTTTACATGATTCTGTTTTATAGGAACATTGGTTTGTAGCATGTGTTTACAAAAACAGATTAATGAGTTTGTAAATCAGTTGTTTCACTGCTGACATCAGAAACAGGTCATTGCTGCATTGTGTTCATTCAAGAGTTTATTTATCTTACATTCATCTTTCCAGCGTATATACTGGCTGATGCTGGCTTCGACGTCTGGCTTGGCAACAACCGCGGTAATACCTACTCCCTCCGACATGTCTCGCTGAAACCAGATCAAGATGCATTCTGGGAGTTCAGGTATGTAGAGACACCGAAACCTGCAGCTGCAGTCAGTGTCTTGCTGAACGGACACGGCGCACAGGGAAACCATTCCGGTCATACTTGAATAAACTGATCACACAAAGCAAACTATTAACACCTTCAGTTCAGTGTCCTAGGCCATCCCACACTGCAATCTTCGTCACATGGTGATCAAATCCCTCTGTGGTGTAACTAGCGCTAAGATGCTAATCTCCCATGATGGAACTAGATTTAAAACAGTCCTAGAGCTAAGATTGCATTTTCCATGGTGTAACTAAACTTATGACAGTCTTAGTACTAGGACAATTACTTATCCGATGGTGTAACTAGTCTTATGACAATCTTATCACGAAGACGATCACATCTTCGATCTTCTCCCCTTGGCTCGGGAAGATGCGCGTAGCTAAACTTATGATGTCATAGCGCTAAGACGATCACATCCCCCATGGTGCAAGTAAACTTAAGACAGTCGTAGCGCTAAGTTTGCTTCGTGAAACAGTACCATGTTCCAAAAGCTATCTTAATGCCATGTAAATCTATGCTAATGAACAGGGCCCACTTGCACAAAGCGATTTGGCGCTAAGATGATCGTAACTCCCATTCTTTAACATAGGCATACAACAGTCGTAGCGCTAAGATCGCTTTGTGCAAGTGGGTCCTGGAGTTATCAGGCGAAAGTGTAAACCATCTGGTTTGAGGCCTGGTATGTTTGTTGACACTTCCTCCTCACAGCTTCCTCATCTGCTTTTCCTACTATGACTGGGTGTTGATGAGGAAAAGTTGCATGTAATCATCCTGCAAGGTTTGACATAATCTTCTTCCTCTTGTGTTGTGTGAGGGTTGTTCTCACTCTTGTACTGCGCCGGAGTGTGGGTTGTTAATTATTTCTAAATATTTCCTCAACTACTTTCCCTTGTATGATTCAGCTGGGATGAGTTTGCCAAGTATGACTTCCCGGCACAGTTGAACTTTGCCCTCAAGCAGTCTGGCCAATCAGACCTCTACTATGTAGGTCATTCCCAGGGTACCTTGCAAGCCTTTGCCGCTCTGTCTCAGTATCCGGAAATGAATAAAAAGGTACGAGAGAAGTATGTTAAGAAGGGTGAATGAGTGGGCTTTGGGCGAGTGAGCGAGTTGGGTTTACGCAGCTTTGAACAGTATTCCATTTATATCACAGTGTGTCAGCTTAATGTGATGAAGGTCTCAGATGTTTACCACTTTGGTGAAACCCACTAGCACGGGTATGGTGCTGACAAACCTTGGAACATAATTGAGGGGAATCAGTATCCAAACCCACATTCATAGTTTTTTGGCATGCCCAAGGGATGCAACCCTGCCTCCAATGAGCATGAACAATCATGGTACGGGTTAGAACAGTGCCCAGTAACTTGCACTCATCTCCCAGTATGGGTTCTGGGTTAGAATAGATCCCCAGCCAACCTCCACTGATCTCCCAAGTGGGTTCTGGGTTAGAATAGATCCCCAGCAAACTTCCGCTGATCTCCCAAGTGGGTTCTGGGTTAGAATAGATCCCCAGCAAACTTCCGCTGATCTCCCAAGTGGGTTCTGGGTTAGAATAGATCCCCAGCCAACCTCCACTGATCTCCCAAGTGGGTTCTGGGTTAGAATAGATCCCCAGCAAACTTCCGCTGATCTCCCAAGTGGGTTCTGGGTTAGAATAGATCCCCAGCAAACTTCCGCTGATCTCCCAAGTGGGTTCTGGGTTAGAATAGATCCCCAGCAATCCCCTTGTTGTAAGAGGCAACCAAATGAATTGGTGGTCCGGTTTTGTGACTTGGTTGATTGTTTGTCATCATACCTTGATGGAGTGGATTGTTGCTCAGTCACTGGATAGTCTGGTTCTGACTTGATTATTTACAGGCTGCCGTCATATAGATGTAATACTGCTGAGTGTGACGTTAAATAACAAACAAACAAGTCGTATTAACAAATGTTTGAACTCCTGGAGCAGGACAGTAGTGTAAATCATGAGTGAGTGAGTGAGTTTGGTTTTACGCCACTTTTAGCAATATTCCAGCAATATCACGGCGTGGGACAACAGAAATGGGCTTCACACATTGTACCCATGTCGGGAATCGAACCCGGGTCTTCGGCGTGACGAGCAAACGCTGTAACCACTAGGCTACCCAACCACCCCGAAATCCTGTAGCAGAGTCTGCAGAACCAGGATTCCTTAATATAGGAATATGTTGCTGGTTCCACTAGCAGCAGTGTTATGCAGGTTATCACGGTTTCACACGGTTCAGGCTTACATGAGCTTTGCCTGACTTTCAGGACTTGAGGTACTCCTTGTCTCAGTTTGGTTCATGAATCTTTACTTAACTGAATCTGTAGCATAGACATCGTGATGCCCAGTGTTCGTCACGAGGGTGTTGATCTTCATGTTCATTTACGTGTCATTTCAATATTCAAAGGTGAAGAAATTCTTTGCAATGGGTCCAGTTGTCACTGTCGGCAACATCATCAGTCCACTCAAGTACCTGTCAGATATCTCCGACTCGGTGAGTTGACAGTCCATTTGATGTCAGTCATAGTTTACACTTGGGTATAGATACCCAAAGGTTATGTTGAATGCGTTAATTTACACCTGATTCACTTGAACATGAACATGACAAGATTACAATATTCTTTGATTTAAAAAAATGCTTTCGGGAATCTGATTGATTCATCATTCACAGCCCCGTTTGTAAGAGGCGACCAAATGGATCGGGGTCAGGCTTGGTGACATGGTTGACTATGTGTCATTGTACAGGCATGAATCGTTGTTCACAATGTCTATCACTAGGTGGTCAGGGCCAGACTACGTTATTTCCAGGCCATTGTCATATAGCTAGAATATTGCTGAGTGCGGCGTTAAACAACAGACAAAACATCATTCAGATGTGACATGAATCTTTTTGCACATATGTAACCATGGTAACTTGTCATCATGAAAAAACCCTGATTGTTTACCTCTGTACCAATGTTTACCTGCCTACCTACCTACTTACCTACCTGTGTTTACCTCTTAGTGCAAGAGGTCTTTTGGTTATCTCAAACCACTTTCAACAGCTGTAAGGCTGAAAATTGAGAGCCGATGAGGTAAAGGAACTGTTCTTGGTTCCTTTTTACCATGCTTGTGCATTTTGCAGTAGCTTCTGACATTCCAGTGACCTGTGGCCTGAGACCTGTGACCTCTTTGTGTGTGTTTCAGGAAATATACAAGTTGTTCAAGCACAGGGACTTCCTGCCCCACGACGAAATCCTGCAGCTCCTGGCTGACACAGTGTGTCAGGACAAGCACACCCGCTTCCTGTGCTCGAACGTCCTCTTCCTCATTGCTGGATATGATGTGTCTAACCTCAACCAGGTCAGTCTCCCTCTAGAACATCAACCAGGTCAGTCTCCCTGTAGAACATCAACCAGATCAGTCTCCCTGTAGAACATCAACTTGATCAGTCTCCCTGTAGAACATCAGTCAGGCCAGTCTCCTTCTAGAACATCAATCAGGTCAGTATCCCTGTAGAACATCAGTCAGGTCAGTCTCCTAGAACATCAATCAGGTCAGTCAGCATGTACAACATCAGTCAGGTCAGTCTCCCTGTAGAACATCAGTCAGGTCAGTCTTCTTCTAGAACATCAACTTGATCAGTATCCCTGTAGAACATCAGTCAGGCCAGTCTCCTTCTAGAACATCAATCAGGTCAGTATCCCTGTAGAACATCAGTCAGGTCAGTCTCCCTGTAGAACATCAATCAGGTCAGTCTCCCTGTAAAACATCAGTCAGGTCAGTCTCCCTGTAGAACACCAGTCAGGTCAGTCTCCTTCTAGAACATCAATCAGGTCAGTCTCCCTGTAGAACATCAGTCAGGTCAGTCTCCCTGTAGAACATCAGTCAGGTCAGTCTCCTTCTAGAACATCAATCAGGTCAGTCTCCCTGTAGAACATCAGGTCAGTCAGTCTCCCTGTAGAACATCAGTCAGGTCAGTCTCCTTCTAGAACATCAATCAGGTCAGTCTCCCTGTAGAACATCAATCAGGTCAGTCAGCCTGTAGAACATCAATCAGGTCAGTCTCCCTGTAGAACATCAATCAGGTCAGACTCCCTATAGAACATCAATCAGGTCAGTCTCCCTGTAGAACATCAATCAGGTCAGTCTCCATGTAGAACCTCAATCAGGTCAGTCTCCCTGTAGAACACCAATCAGATCAGTCTCCCTCTAGAACATCAATCAGGCCAGTCTCCCTGTAGAACCTCAATCAGGTCAGTCTCCCTGTAGAACATCATTCAGGTCAGTCTCCCTGTAGAACATCAATCAGGCCAGTCTCCCTGTAGAACATCAATCAGGTCAGTCTCCCTCTAGAACATCAGTCAGGTCAGTCTCCCTGTAGAACCTCAATCAGGTCAGTCTCCCTGTAGAACCTCAATCAGGTCAGTCTCCCTGTAGAACCTCAATCAGGTCAGTCTCCCTGTAGAACACCAATCAGGCCAGAATCCCTGTAGATCATCAATCAGGTCAGTCTCCCTATAGAACATCAATCAGGTCAGTATCCCTGTAGAACATCATTCAGGTCAGTCTCCCTGTAGAACATCAATCAGGTCAGTCTCCCTGTAGAACATCAATCAGGTCAGTGTCCCTGTAGAACATCATTCAGGCCAGTCTCCCTGTAGAACATCAATCAGGTCAGCCTCCCTGTAGAACATCAATCAGGTCAGTGTCCCTGTAGAACATCAATCATGTCAGTCTCCCTGTAGAACCTCATTCAGGTCAGTCTCCCTGTAGAACATCATTCAGGTCAGTCTCCCTGTAGAACATCAATCAGGTCAGTGTCCCTATAGAACATCAATCAGGTCAGTCTCCCTGTAGAACATCATTCAGGTCAGTCTCCCTGTAGAACATCAATCAGGTCAGTCTCCCTGTAGAACATCATTCAGGTCAGTCTCCCTGTAGAACATCAATCAGGTCAGTCTCCCTGTAGAACATCAATCAGGTCAGTGTCCCTATAGAACATCAATCAGGTCAGTCTCCCTGTAGAACCTCAATCAGGTCAGTCTCCCTGTAGAACCTCAATCAGAGTCTCCCTGTAGAACACCAATCAGATCAGTCTCCCTGTAGAACCTCAATCAGGTCAGTGTCCCGGTAGAACCTCAATCAGATCAGTCTCCCTGTAGAACACCAATCAGTTCAGTCTCCCCGTAGAACATCAATCAGGCCAGTCTCCCTGTAGAACATCAATCAGGCCAGTCTCCCTGTAGAACATCAGTCAGGTCAGTCTCCCTGTAGAACCTCAATCAGGTCAGTCTCCCTGTAGAACATCAATCAGGTCAGTCTCCCTGTAGAACACCAATCAGATCAGTCTCCCTGTAGAAAATCAATCAGGTCAGTCTCCCTCTAGAACATCAGTCAGGTCAGTCTCCCTGTAGAACCTCAATCAGGTCAGTCTCCCTGTAGAACACCAATCAGATCAGTCTCCCTCTAGAACATCAATCAGGTCAGTCTCCCTGTAGAACCTCAATCAGGTCAGTCTCCCTGTAGAACCTCAATCAGGTCAGTCTCCCTGTAGAACACCAATCAGATCAGTGTCCCTGTAGAACCTGAATCAGGTCAGTCTCCCTGTAGAACCTCAATCAGGTCAGTCTCCCTGTAGAACACCAATCAGGCCAGAATCCCTGTAGATCATCAATCAGGTCAGTCTCCCTATAGAACATCAATCAGGTCAGTCTCCCTGTAGAACATCAACCAGATCAGTCTTCCTGTAGAACATCAATCAGGCCAGTCTCCCTGTAGAACATCAATCAGGCCAGTCTCCCTGTAGAACATCAATCAGATCAGTCTCCCTGTAGAACATCAATCAGGCCAGTCTCCCTGTAGAACCTCAATCAGGTCAGTCTCCCTGTAGAACATCAATCAGGCCAGTCTCCCCGTAGAACATCAATCAGGCACAGTCTCCCTGTAGAACATCAATCAGGTCAGTCTCCCTCTAGAACATCAATCAGGCCAGTCTCCCTGTAGAACATCAGTCAGGTCAGTCTCCCTGTAGAACCTCAATCAGGTCAGTCTCCCTGTAGAACACCAATCAGATCAGTCTCCCTCTAGAACATCAATCAGGTCAGTCTCCCTGTAGAACATCAATCAGGTCAGTCTCCCTGTAGAACCTCAATCAGGTCAGTCTCCCTGTAGAACACCAATCAGATCAGTCTCCCTGTAGAACCTCAATCAGGTCAGTCTCCCTGTAGAACCTCAATCAGGTCAGTCTCCCTGTAGAACACCAATCAGGCCAGAATCCCTGTAGATCATCAATCAGGTCAGTCTCCATGTAGAAAATCAATCAGACCAGTCTCCCTGTAGATCATCAATTAGGTCAGTCTCCCTCTAGAACATCAATCAGGCCAGTCTCCCTGTAGAACATCAGTCAGGTCAGTCTCCCTGTAGAACACCAATCAGGTCAGTCTCCCTGTAGAACATCAACCAGATCATTCTCCCTGTAGAACATCAATCAGACCAGAATCCCTTTCAACTGTAAAACATCATGTAATATGTACAGACAGTGACGGATTGTTTCAGAGTCGGCTCCCGGTGTACATCAGCCACACGCCAGCAGGCACCTCTGTACAGGACATGGTACACTTTGCCCAGGTGAGGAGGGAGGGGTACGCTATCAATACTCAGATGTACAACCTGAAACCTTTTGTCTAGACCTGCTCAGAGGCAGATATTTGGCCCCAAATCTGGAGCAAATGTTAAGAAAATCCCAAGTAGGAAATTAAAGATACCCACTTCATGTTAGTACAGCTATAACTAAGTAACTAACCAATGTTGTGGCTTGGCAGAGGTCACTGTTTCTCACATGATAACAGCACCAATAAAGAGGAAGAGGCTTCAATGCTTTTTTTAACAAACAATGATGAAAAAAGAATAGAATTTAGGAAAGTTTTTTTTTAGAAATCCCAATGTTGAACAAAATACTGATTTTATTCCCAGTTTGCCTGGCAAGGGCACATGGTTTCAAATCCCATATAAATGGCTGGACTCATATGACAGTGGGGAGTGCCTGGAACTTAAACATTATACTCATGCAGTGCTTCTTCTGTAGGTCAACTCGGTGTGTTACAGAATGATGGTTATGACGTACAGACATTGGGAATGTATGTCAATGAATCTACAAGTTGATGAACATTTGATTGTATATAATAGATTTATAGTAGATCATAGATTAATTGGGGGTATGGGTGGCCCAGTCGTCTAAGGTGCCGCGATTCGCTGTGCAGAGTTGCATCCCTTGGGCACGCCAAAAACCTATGATTGTTGGTTCGAATCCTGGTTCGCCCCGATTATGTTTCTAGGTTTGTCAGCACCATACCCGTGCTTGTGGGTTTCACCGAAGTGGTAAACATCTGAGACCTGCATCACTTCGGGCTTTCCTCCCAATTTAAGCTGACACGCCGTGATATAACTGGAATACTGTTAAAAGCGGTGTTAAACCCAACTCACTCACTTTCATAGTTTAACAGTAGATGATAGATTAATAGTAGATAATAGATTAATAGTAGGTGCCTATGATTCATACAGACAGAAGACTTGAGGACCCAAGAGTTTTCAAATTCGAACACAGACTGCAGATTTTCACCAAGTTCTACAGGCTTGAAAAAGTATTCAATTTGGCAGTCTGACCTCTAAAAGGCCTTATGATTTGATTTGGTAACCATGGTTAACTCTGTTGTTAGATAAATATGTTTCAAATATTTTCTTCTCTTGCATGTCGCAAAGATTAGTGTGTACCTCATAACGATTAGTACTGATGCGTGGAACGTGAACATTTTTATGGTGTATGTAGATGGAAAAATGGCAATATTCTGACAGTGAAATGTACTAAGCACTGGACTAGCTTTATTACAGACCACCTTCATACAGCTGAAATATTGCTGTGTGTGGCCTTAGAAACAAACAAACAGTCTTCCATTCACATGTTGATGCGACTTCTGTCATATATAGCCTGTCCCTCAGTACGCCATGTTTCACTGCAGGGTGTGAGGACCAAAGCCTTCCAGATGTACGACTACGGATCTGAGACAGATAACCAGAAGCATTACAACCAGGTGAGATCACATCACTGACCACTGATGTCCTGTTGTCATCCACAGCCCTGGGTTAGAACAAACCTCCTACCCATAATTCCATGTGGCGAGCCCAATGACATATGACGATTTTTTAACGTCTACTCAGTCCTTTCAAGATATTGGATATGTTTTCATTTGTTTTATTTATATTTTTTATCTACACATTTAGATAGACATATGTTAACTTTGATGGAAAATGTATTTCTATTTGCATATCTATCCTTTGTTTACATTGGTTGTATGGCTCCACGTGCAGACATCAAAGCCTTACGGATAGCTAGTGATAGGGTCACTTTAATGTGTAAAGCTATATTGTCACTGTTGCTGTTGTAGTATATCTCTATAATTATGTAAAAAAACGTGTGTAAAAACCAAAAGGCTTGTATTAGGCCAGCCTGTTCTGATATCAGAATAAGTGCATATCTTTACAATCAAGAGAAAAGTCTGGTCACATGATATGCAAATTAGCCTTTGGCAGTGGTGTAATGCTAAGTCATCACTGCCCGGCGTAAAACCATACTCACTCATTCACTCAAAAAAATTTAAAATTTGCTTCAGTCAACACCACCGTTGTATGACGTCAACAAAATGGACACACCTGTCTACCTGTTCTATTCAGAGAATGACTGGCTGGCTGATGTACAGGTAAGTCAACAACATGGACACAAATCTACCTGTTCTATGCAGAGAACGACCCGCTGATGTACAGGTAAGTCAACAACATGGACACACATCTACCTGTTCTATGCAGAGAACGACCCGCTGATGTACAGGTAAGTCAACAACATGGACACACCTGTCTACCTGTTCTATTCAGAGAACGACTGGCTGGCTGATGTACAGGTAAGTCAACAACATGGACACATATCTACCTGTTCTATGCAGAGAACGACCCGCTGATGTACAGGTAAGTCAACAACATGGACACAAATCTACCTGTTCTATGCAGAGATTGACTGGCGGGCTGATGTACAGGTAAGTCAACAACATGGACACATATCTACCTGTTCTATGCAGAGAACGACCCGCTGATGTACAGGTAAGTCAACAACATGGACACAAATCTACCTGTTCTATGCAGAGAACAACTGGCTGGCTGATGTACAGGTAAGTCAACAACATGGACACACCTGTCTACCTGTTCTATTCAGAGAACGACTGGCGGGCTGATGTACAGGTAAGTCAACAACATGGACACAAATCTTCCTGTTCTATTCAGAGAACGACCTGCTGATGTACAGGTAAGTCAACAACATGGACACAAATCTACCTGTTCTATGCAGAGAACGACTGGCTTGCTGATGTACAGGTAAGTCAACAACATGGACACACCTGTCTACCTGTTCTATTCAGAGAATGACTGGCTGGCTGATGTACAGGTAAGTCAACAACATGGACACAAATCTTCCTGTTCTATGCAGAGAACGACTGGCTTGCTGATGCACAGGTATGTCAACATGGACACATATCTACCTGTTCTATGCAGAGAACGACTGGCTGGCTGATGTACAGGTAAGTCAACAACATGGACACATATCTACCTGTTCTATGCAGAGAACAACTGGCTGGCTGATGTACAGGTAAGTCAACAACATGGACACATATCTACCTGTTCTATGCAGAGAACGACTGGCAGGCTGATGTACAGGTAAGTCAACAACATGGACACACATCTACCTGTTCTATTCAGAGAACGACTGGCTGGCTGATGTACAGGTAAGTCAACAACATGGACACATATCTACCTGTTCTATGCAGAGAACGACCCGCTGATGTACAGGTAAGTCAACAACATGGACACAAATCTACCTGTTCTATTCGGAGAATGACTGGCTGGCTGATGTACAGGTAAGTCAACAACATGGACACACCTGTCTACCTGTTCTATTCAGAGAACGACTGGCGGGCTGATGTACAGGTAAGTCAACAACATGGACACAAATCTTCCTGTTCTGTTCAGAGAACGACCCGCTGATGTACAGGTAAGTCAACAACATGGACACACCTGTCTACCTGTTCTATTCAGAGAACGACTGGCGGGCTGATGTACAGGTAAGTCAACAACATGGACACAAATCTTCCTGTTCTATTCAGAGAAAGACCCGCTGATGTACAGGTAAGTCAACAACATGGACACACCTGTCTACCTGTTCTATTCAGAGAATGACTGGCTGGCTGATGTACAGGTAAGTCAACAACATGGACACAAATCTACCTGTTCTATGCAGAGAACGACTGGCTTGCTGATGTACCGGTAAGTCAACAACATGGACACACCTGTCTACCTGTTCTATTCAGAGAATGACTGGCTGGCTGATGTACAGGTAAGTCAACAACATGGACACACATCTACCTGTTCTATGCAGAGAACGACTGGCTGGCTGATGTACAGGTAAGTCAAGAACATGGACACATATCTACCTGTTCTATGCAGAGAACGACTGGCTGGCTGATGTACAGGTAAGTCAACAACATGGACACATATCTACCTGTTCTATGCAGAGAACGACTGGCTTGCTGATGTACAGGTAAGTCAGGAACATGGACACATATCTACCTGTTCTATGCAGAGAACAACTGGCTTGCTGATGTAAAGGTAAGTCAACAACATGGACACACCTGTCTACCTGTTCTATGCAGAGAAGACTGGCTGATGTACAGGTAAGTGAACAACTTGGACATGTCTACCTGCTCTACACCGGTCTCGGTCTCTCATACATCTCGATATACACCTCATGTTGTTGGAATGTGGGTATCACTCTTGATTTGATTCCAAAAAATTATAGAAGACAAAAGTCCTGCAGAAGCTGTTAGCTTATTTCAAGTAATCTGCCCTTGTTTGTGAGTACATAGCAACACCAGACTTGTTCACAAGGCCTGTATTGGGTTAACATTACATATCACCACCTGACTTGTTCACAAGGCCTGTATTGGGTTAACATTACATATCACCACCAGACTTGTTCACAAGGACTGTATTGGGTTAACATTACATATCACCACCAGACTTGTTCACAAGGCCTGTATTGGGTTAACATTACATATCACCACCAGACTTGTTCACAAGGACTGTATTGGGTTAACATTACATATCACCACCTGACTTGTTCACAAGGCCTGTATTGGGTTAACATTACATATCACCACCTGACTTGTTCACAAGGCCTGTATTGGGTTAACATTACATATCACCACCAGACTTGTTCACAAGGACTGTATTGGGTTAACATTACATATCACCACCAGACTTGTTCACAAGGCCTGTATTGGGTTAACATTACATATCACCACCAGACTTGTTCACAAGGACTGTATTGGGTTAACATTACATATCACCACCTGACTTGTTCACAAGGCCTGTATTGGGTTAACATTACATATCACCACCAGTCTTGTTCACAAGGCCTGTATTGGGTTAACATTACATATCACCACCAGACTTGTTCACAAGGCCTGTATTGGGTTAACATTACATATCACCACCTGACATGTTCACAAGGCCTGTATTGGGTTAACGTTACATATCACCACCAGACTTGTTCACAAGGCCTGTATTGGGTTAACATAACATATCACCACCTGACTTGTTCACAAGGCCTGTATTGGGTTAACATTACATATCACCACCAGACTTGTTCACAAGGCCTGTATTGGGTTAACATTACATATCACCACCTGACTTGTTCACAAGGCCTGTATTGGGTTAACATTACATATCACCACCAGACTTGTTCACAAGGCCTGTATTGGGTTAACATTACATATCACCACCTGACTTGTTCACAAGGCCTGTATTGGGTTAACATTACATATCACCACCAGACTTGTTCACAAGGCCTGTATTGGGTTAACATTACATATCACCACCAGACTTGTTCACAAGACCTGTAATTGGTTAACATTACATATCACCACCTGACTTGTTCACAAGGCCTGTATTTGGTTAACATTACATATCACCACCAGACTTGTTCACAAGGCCTGTATTGGGTTAACATTACATATCCCCACAATGTTTACAAGGCCTGTATTGGGTTAACATTACATATCACCACCAGACTTGTTCACAAGGCCTGTATTGGGTTAACATTACATATCACCACCTGACTTGTTCACAAGGCCTGTATTGGGTTAACATTACATATCCCCAGACTTATAAACAAGGCCTGTATTGGGTTAACATTACATATCACCACCTGACTTGTTCACAAGGCCTGCATTGGGTTAACATTACATATCACCACAATGTTCACAAGGCCTGCATTGGGTTAACATTACATATCCCCAGACTTATAAACAAGGCCTGTATTGGGTTAACATTACATATCACCACCTGACTTGTTCACAAGGCCTGTATTGGGTTAACATTACATATCACCACCTGACTTGTTCACAAGGCCTGTATTGGGTTAACATTACATATCCCCAGACTTATAAACAAGGCCTGTATTGGGTTAACATTACATATCACCACCTGACTTGTTCACAAGGCCTGTATTGGGTTAACATTACATATCACCACCAGACTTGTTCACAAGGCCTGTATTGGGTTAACATTACATATCACCACCAGACTTGTTCACAAGGCCTGTATTGGGTTAACATTACATATCACCACCAGACCTGTTCACAAGGCCTGTATTGGGTTAACATTACATATCACCACAATGTTCACAAGGCCTGTATTGGGTTAACATTACATATCCCCAGACTTATAAACAAGGCCTGTATTGGGTTAACATTACATATCACCACCAGACTTGTTCACAAGGCCTGTATTGGGTAAACATTTGCTGATGGGCACTACATTTCTTTGTCTCCAGGATGTGAAGCTGCTTATGTCCAAGCTGACTCGTGGTCAGCTGCAAGGGAGTTTCTACATCCCGAAGTGGAATCATCTTGACTTCATCTGGGGTGTGGATGCTGTTAACGTTGTGTATAAGAAAATCATTGACATTATCAAGACACCGTAGTGAGTGGCAGATGGGAGGTGATGGCAGATTAATCTAATTAATATTAGATCTGTTACTTTGATACAATACCACTCTGCTTGAAGATCTGATGACACCAGGATAACACAACCTGTCAATCCTGAGCGCCAAGAGGGAGTACCATCAAATGAATATTTGTTCTGTGGTTTTTTCAAATGTCCAAATCAAAATTAACAAATCAAACTGAATTGTTTTAAAACATCCTCATTTATATTGGTTCACCTGATAAAATCTTTAATGACTGTGTTTTTAGATTTTCACACAGAGAGGTATCGTATTAGCGTAAAACATTGGTGGGGGGTCTTCTACCTGCTTCGATCAGGTTTCATATGAGGTTTAGAGGTTATTGCTAACTATGTCAAAAGGGGTCATTCATCAATCCAAATACAGTGAAACCTTTGTTGTCCAGACCCTGTTACCCAAGAAACCCCCATCTTCTGGACAAATACTGCTGGTAACACTTACATGTATAAAGTGACACTATATGCCATAACTGTTTACAGTGGTATCATATCAAACACACTCATATTGTGGCAGGAAGAAACTGTAAGAATATGCATATGTGTAAGAAACTGCCTTACGTGCCTTTAATTCATGGTGTGTTAATCAAAATGTTGAATGGCTGTCTTTGACTGAGGTGTGTTGTTGACTGTGTCAATGACTAATGTCTGTTGTTGATTGTGTTGTTGATTGATATGTATTTGACTGATGTGTGTTGTTGACGGTGTTGACTCAGATACGGTGATGGTTTGTTTGAAATGAAATCAGGGAGACTTTATATTTAGCATGATCAAGGGCTTTCATGTCGAGATGTTCTTTTAACATACCTGTAATGAATGATATTTTGCAGTTCCTTGTTATCAAAAACCTTTTCTTCCTATTCATGATTTCTTATTTCATGAACACTTTGGTATCTCAAGATATATTAGTGGCCCTGTAAGTATATAGTGTGAGAGTCTATTTTGTATCCTATTCATCGTGAAATAAAATATGCTGATTATTACTAATTTATCTGTGATCTTTCAAACTGAGAACTTCTGTGCATTTCCACTGGTTATGTTCAGTTCGACATCATTAATATCAGATCTTTTTCTCTGAATACGATACCTAACAGTAGGTGAATATTTGTGTTCGATATGACTTTTCTTGTGTTAAACTCGACTTTTCCAATTCAAAACAGGTAAAAAAATAAAGCAGAAAGCTGACCACTCTCTCTCAATTGTAAGAGAGAGAGAAAGCTGACATCTGATTCTCTTTCTCTCTCTCTCTCAATTGTAAGAGAGAGAGAAAGATGACACTTATTCATCTGCCAGATAACATAAACAATTCAACATTTGACACTATCCCTGTAGAGATAGATATGTATGTATGTGGGAGAGATAGATATTCACAAAACTTTCACACAGGTATGAAACATAGGATTTATTATCATCATTGGTAATATATCATATCACAGTTTCCATGTGGGTATCACAGTCAGTAGCCGTACACATCACATTGGGTATTAAACACACAACTTCACCTGAGTAAATCTTAAATGTAACAGATCATTACCTCAACACATGTATATACAATTTGGATTACATTGTAATATGGTATAATTTTCATGAAGTAGTGAAATTAATTAATATTCAATGGAAAACTGAAAAATTATTAGTTGACTTTATAAAATTTAAATTACTTCTCTAAATTCTCAAAGCCCCTACTTGGTTGTTACTTGAAGTCATGCCATTGCTCTGCATTCCAAAATGTCATTGTTGTTGCTGATAGTGTGTGGATAATTGTCAGATGACAAAATACCCCCATCCGTAATGAATGTGACATCATCATGTGAACCATGATTTAAGGTACCGTACTCGACATAATAAGTGCCCAGGGTGCTCTCAAAATTAGAAATAGGGGGCTCTTATTAGAATATTATCTTGTTGAAATACAATCGAAAGATCGTAAATTTCATGGTTTATGCAGACAGCCTGAAATGTAAATATACGACAGATATGTTTTTCCAGAATTTAATTTCCGATAATTAAGGATGCATATAACACACGTATTATACAAGAATAAATAAGTCTTGTGTACATTTAACAATCGGAGCTGGTGCTTTTTGGGATTTTTCACTAGCCAATATATTAGCAAATATCGCTGTGGGCGCTTATTAGAGCGGGGTGCTTATTACGTCGAATATGGTAACACAACTTCACATGAGAAAGTACAATAGACCATTATGTCAACTTAAAATTCAATTGAGAAAGAAGTCAGTTAATAATATGCTGGTAAACAATGTAAAGATTGCCTGTGCATATATCTTGGGACTTACCATGCACATTTCTCTGTAGGTACAGATCTCTGTATGTGGGGACATAAATATGCACAATACTAGCCAAACATGAAATGGATCTACTTTGATGCAGTCTTCCTTTTAACTGTACCCTACATATACAATGAGACCCCGTTAATCTGGACACTCCTTGTGAAAAAAGTTACAAATAAATAGGATGTTCTACAGTCATTGCCCAGGAGAATCTTTCTTTCATGTTTCTTAAACCATATCATGATCATAAGAACAACTATTTATTTCAAGGATTGTCAAAAGGCCAACATTTGATTGATTACATATTATCCATAACAACAGCTGACAAGTCATCACCATCTGTTCATGCCCCTTCACTCCTCCAAATGAAGAACTGCATCAGCAGCAAAGTTAGTGAGTGAGTGAGTTAGGATAATTGACGAGTATGGTTTTTCGCCGCTTTTAGCAATATTCCAGCAATATCACAGCGGGGAACACCAGAAATGGGCTTCACACATTGTACCCATGTCGGGACTCGAACCCGGGTCTTTGGCGTGACGAATGAACGCTTTAACCACTAGGCTACCCAATCGCCTGAGTTAGGCTAAAAGTGGCAGTATTCCACGTATATCACAACAGCTTGATGAGGAACAAAGCCCAAATTGATGCAGATTTGAGGTTTACCACAATGGTGTAACCAATGACCACGGGTATTGTGCTGAACCAATCAGGGTGAACCACAATCATAGGACACAACTCTGTGAATTGCGGCCTCTTAGACGACTGATTCACCCATGCCCCCTCGTGAGCATCAGAATCGCTGGCTTGTAATCATCTTTTCTGAAGCTGAGGAGGATCTGGCTTTGGGGGAGTTCGACCTTGCTTCATAGTGGACCTTCTCGGCGGAGGTCGGCAGTCGGCGCTTGGTGGGGCCTCGCTGGACCTGGCGCGCTCTCTGTCCGAAGCCCAGACACTGCAGTGATTCGGTGATATAGCGCTGGGAGGGGGACACGCACAGCAACACCAGTAGCTTGGCATCACCACCTGAGGGACAGCAAGACGAGGGAGTAGAAGAAAACAATATCTTCTATGTTTCTCAAAACAACAAATAACCATTTCTTCATGCTTGCTCATGAGACTTTTGAAAATAACTTTGTATTTTGTTTAACGCCGCACTCAGCAATATTCAAGTATCGTGACCAGACAATCCCGTGATTGACATCATGAGCATCGAACCACGGAATTGGGATATGATGACATGCATCAACCAAGTCAGCAAGCCTGACCACCCGATCCCGTTAGTTGTCTCTTACGACAAGCATAGTCACCTGTTACGGCAGGAGTGAGTTGCTGAAGACCTATTCAACCCAGGATCTTCACAGGTATTGAAAATAACTAGTTGCATTAATTATAAGAGTTGCGAATTTTCTGACTGACTGCATTATTACTTTTAAGTAATCTTATTTACCAACTGGCTGCATTTTCAGACAGTTCATGAAACTAGACTAACTTGGTATTTGACACCGATTCTTTCACACTGCTAGAGTTAAACTGCCCATGACAGATTACCTATAGTAATATGAAAGAACCAGGTGTTCTTTAACTTTTTTGAGTAGTATGTAATGCTTGGATTTGATAAGGTTCAGACTTACCTATGGAGTCCTGTAGCAGATGTGTGAGTTTGCTGTTCCGGTACGGAACATGGGTCCTGTTCTCTGACAGAGCACCGAGCACATCGGCTAATGCAGACAAGCTCTTGTTGATGTGTGACGCCTCCCGCAGAGCTGCTCCCTTCACTCCGGACATCCCTGAAAGTAGACAACACTAGTAGACAAATAGCTGATAGTAGGCAAACAACTGATACTAGACAAACAACTGACAGTAGACAAACAGCTGATAGTAGGCAAACAGCTGATAGTAGATAAACAACTGACAGTAGACAAACAGCTGATAGTAGGCAAACAACTGATACTAGATAAACAACTGACAGTAGAAAAACAGCTGATAGTAGGCAAACAACTGATACTAGACAACTGACAGTAGACAAACAGCTGATAGTAGGCAAACAACTGATACTAGATAAACAACTGACAGTAGACAAACAGCTGATAGTAGGCAAACAACTGATACTAGATAAACAACTGACAGTAGACAAACAGCTGATAGTAGGCAAACAACTGATACTAGATAAACAACTGACAGTAGACAAACAGCTGATAGTAGGCAAACAACTGATACTAGATAAACAACTGACAGTAGACAAACAGCTGATAGTAGGCAAACAACTGACAGTAGAAAAACAGCTGATAGTGGGCAAACAACTGACAGTAGACAAATAGCTGATAGTAGGCAAACAACTGATACTAGACAAACAGCTGATAGTAGACAAACAACTGACAGTAGAAAAACAGCTGATAGTAGACAAACAACTGATACTAGATAAACAGCTGACAGTAGAAAAACAGCTGATAGTAGGCAAACAACTGATACTAGATAAACAGCTGATAGTAGACAAACAACTGACCGTAGACAAATAGCTGATAGTAGGCAAACATGACACGAGACTGACAATTGATAGCAGACAAACGGCTAATAGTAGAAAAAAGTTGGTATTGGATAAAACAGACAAGCAGACAAACAGCTGATAGTAGACTGACAATTGATAGCAGACAAACAGGCGACAGTAGACAAAACAGCTGATAGTAGAATGACAATTGATAGCAGACAAACAGGCGACAGTAGACAAAACAGCTGATAGTAGACTGACAATTGATAGCAGACAAACAGGCGACAGTAGACAAAACAGCTGATAGTAGAATGACAATTGATAGAAGATAAACAGCTTATTGAAAAAACAACCTGACAGCATAGACAAAGAACTGATGGAAGAAAAAAGCTGAAGCCACTACGACTGGGGATTGGGTAACAAGCCCCTACAACAGGGGACTGGGTAATTGAAGCCCCTACACGAGGGGACTGGGTAAATGAAGCCCCTACAACAAGGGACTGGGTAATTGAAGCCCCTACACGAGGGGACTGGGTAAATGAAGCTTCTACAACAAGGGACTGGGTAATTGAAGCTTCTACAACAAGGGACTGGGTAATTGAAGCCACTACACCAGGGATGGCTCATTAATTGAAGCCCAACAGGGGACGGGGTAATTGATCGCCCTTAAACACATATGACACCCCATTTACTAGATTTACTTGATCCATACTTAGTCAAACCAATCTGAATCTCCACCAATACATACATGCTTTCAAAATGAATTGATACATTCAGCACATATGTCATAAGTAACCCCTAGGCAGATGCCATATGTGAGACACAACCAACTAGATCACTAGGACACAAACCTACTCACCAACACATTCACTCCCAGCTAGATCAACTAGTTGTAGCTTGGTACGGATGACTGGTTGTTGATTGGATGGCAGGGAGGAGGCACCTGATTGGTCAGGACTTGACCAACCACTTGCAGTCAGTGAGGAGTGGGTCAGGGACTGCGACCGGCTCTTCTTATGGTGCACAGATTCTAGAAGACCAACAGGGCTAATTCATTTCAGTATTCTCTTATGTCATTTATTTTGAAAAGAAAATATCAAGCTGGTGAACTGAGAAGTGTTCAGAAAAGAATCTCAATGACATGTACAAGTCTTTGATAGGAATTTAGGAGTTGGGAGAACATGAAGACATGAAACTTTGATAGATAACAACTTCTTTACTGATTGTAATGACGTTTCAGGGCTGCTACTTGCCCCTTCATCAGGTGACTTTTCAGGTGTATAATTGAGGGGGCATGAATAGCCCTGAAACGTTACAAACATTAAATAAGATGACCCTCCCCTAATGCTTGTCATATTTATGGATGACCTTCCCCATGTCCTTGTACATCTTTTTCATGACCTTCCCTGAAAAGACAAAATACTAAAGAACTTTACATCTTATTTACCAAATTCCATTTCGTCATGACTCTCCCCAAATACATGTATTATTTTTTATGACCCTCCCCTGATTCTCTTTGACCCACCCATCCCTATAATAAATGCCTGGTCCCTAAAAGTTCCATGTCTTGATGACATGTATACTTCAGCCAACAAACTACATGAAGTTGATACCTTCGGCATCCGACTTGGGTCCGCCACCGACTGCGAAGAAGCTGGGAGCCTGACTGATGAGAGTCAGCGTGACCACCAGGTGGGAGCGACTAGAGTGTTCGTGGACCATTGTGGCGGACTCACGGCGGGTCCGCAAACCTCGCTGTACCAAGCACATCACATCATACACAGTCGATACTTGTCTACAACACATAAAAAAAACCCATAGGACCATCATGATTAAGCATAGAAGACAGAAGTGGACACAGAGTGAAATAACCAGCTTGTGATACACATCCATTGGGGATCCATTCGTTGTTCAACCCATAGGGGATTCCGGGTTCTACCCCATGGGGATTCTGGAATCCACCCTTGTGAGGGATTCTTGGGTTCCACCCTGTGGTGATTCAAGGTTCCACTGCGTGGATATTCCCCTTGTGAGGATTCCGGGTTATTTCACTTACCTATGTTTTCCATGTGAGGGAACTGAATGCTATGGGTCAACATATGATTTCATCTACAAGACCCGTGAAGATCCTGGGTAGAATAGGTCTTCAGCAACCCATGCTAGCTGGAAAAGGCGACTATGCTTGTCGTAAGAGGCTACTTACGGGATTGGGTGGTTAGGCTCGCTGACATGGTTGAAGCATGTCATCGATCTCTATTGCGTGGATCGATATTCATGATATCAATTACTGGATTGTCTGGTCCAGATTTGATTATTTACAGAGTGCCTTCATATAGCTGGAATATTGCTGAGTGCGGCGTTAAACAACAAACTAACAAACAAACAAAACAATTTCATTTACAAATTATCCTTGTGAATAAAGCAGTAATTTATCAGCATGTACTACAGTAAACTTTCCAGCCTTACAGGATAAGGTAGAATGCATAGAGCGGAGGCGGGTATTACCGATATGGTAAGGGGGAAACCCTATGCAAATAAGTGCATTTGGGCAACGAGTTCTCTGAAATCTGTTTTCAGTCAACTCTATTACCACAATATGAAGTGTGGCCTTATTTTTTGTGTAGTGGGTTCGTAACACAGCACGAAAACGCAAACCAGAAGTTCAGCATTTACCGATGAAGGGTGGGTCTGCCGATGACTTCGGTCGGCAATTACAGATAATTTAAATTGAACTCACACCTTTAAGTAATTAGTACCTGTGTGTAGTGCTAAAGATAGATTTATGAAATCCTAAAAGTGTAAATCCCAAAATAATATCAATGTGGTAATGTGACGAGAAGACGTCGAAGGACTATAGCTTGTTTCAAAATTCCTTAGATTACCCAACTACAGCAAGATATGATTGGCTTATGGGCAATGTAGGTCATGAATATTTATGTCACTTAGGGGGTCAGAGTTCAAGGAGGCCATGTCTGTCGCACATCGATTGTTATGGATTGACAGTACGTACTTTTTGGCAATCGAAGGTTCATTCCGGAAGAGAAAGAATACTAACTATTGACATGCGCATTTATGATGGTAAATGTGTATGAATAACATGTTTAAGATGGGATTTATAAATCCATCGGTAAATGCCACATCATCGGTAATACCCGCCTCCGTTCTAACAAAAACACATTACCAGAGAAAATCATTTCCATAAGTATCATGTCATTTCCCGTAAGTTGGTTGGTATAAATCTTCAACTGTGACACTGTCATGACACAGTACAGTCGTCTTACTTGGAGGTAATGGTGGGCAGGCTGAGGAGACCGTCAGATCCGGTGACCACATCGTGTTTCACATTGGTGTCACGACTCAGTAGGTCTCGGATGTCGTTGTTGTAGATCTCCACAACCGATACCTCCAGGGAGTGTGTTCCAGGAGGCTTTTCTGATATCAATCTAGGGAAATATAACTTGGATATCAGTCTAGGGAAATATGATGCTGAAATTTGTCAAGGGAACAACAATCCAGGGAAATATAACTCAGATATCAGTCTAGGGAAATATAATGCCGATATAAGTGTTGGGAAATATAACTCAGTTATCAGTCTAATTAAATATAATTTGGATATCAATCTAGGGAAATATATATACATATCAGTCAAAGGAAATATAACTTGGATAGCAGTCAAGGGAAATATAACACTGATATTAGTATTGAAAATATAACTTGGTTATCAGTCTAGTTAAAAATAATTTGGATCAATCTCGTTAAATATAATTCAGATATCAGTCAAAAGGATTATAACTCTGATATTAGTCCAGGGAATATATTTAACTCAATCAATGGAATTAGAACTCATTATCATGATTATCATCATGGTGGAATATAAAATATCTGTCTTCATGGTTTATGAAGATATAGTAAATAACAATACTGCTGATATTGGTTAAACAAATACTGCACGAGACGATGTTGATCCTTCAGGAACTCCTCCCTTGCACGATGTCCCTACCTGAAGAGCTCCCCCCATGCACGATGTCCCTACCCGATAAGCTGCCCCCATGCACGATGTCCCTACCCGATGAGCTCCCCCCCATGCACGATGTCCCTACCCGATTAGCTCCCCCCATGCACGATGTCCCTACCCAATGAGCTCCCCCATGTGCACAATGTCCCTACCCGATAAGCTCCCCCCATGCGAGATGTCCCTACCCGATGAGCTCCCCCAATGCACGATGTCCCTACCCGATGAGCTCCCCCCATGCATGATATCCCTCCCTGAAGAGCTCCCCCCCATGCACGATGTCCCTACCCGATGAGCTCCCCCCATGCACGATGTACCTACCCGATGAGCTCCCCCCATGCACGATGTACCTACCTGATGAGCCCCCCCCATGCACGATATCCCTACCCGATAAGCTCCCCCCATGCACGATGTCCCTACCCAATGAGCTCCCCCCTGTGCACAATGTCCCAACCCAATGAGTTCCCCCCATGCACGATGTCCCTACCCGATAAACTCTTCCTGTACACGATGTACCTACCCGATGAGCTCCCCCCATGCATGATATCCCTCCCTGAAGAGCTCCCCCCCATGCACGACATCCGTACCCGATAAGGTCTTCCTGTACACGATGTCCCTACCTGAAGAGCTCGCGTGTGGCCCTGGGTATGACCCCCTCGTCGGGGTGCATGTCGTTAGATGGGTGGTAGTCGTCGTTGCGGTGACTCCCCAGCATGGTGTGTGTCTTGCCACTGCCAGTCTGACCGTACGCCATGATGGACACGTTGTAGCTGCGGCAGAACATGGAGACAATCAACACTCAACACCTGGCTCTATAGTCCTCTAATTATACTAACAGACATTTTTGATAAACGGTATGTTTTTTATTGCACAAAAACAGAAAAATATATCCTGTTGATATGAACGTGATAAATGGTACAATTAGAAGTGTTGTTATCAACAGAGAATATGTAAGTGTGATATGTATGTTACAGTATTTGACTACAGGTGTTTGTGCAGGGTTTTACATGACGTAGAAATGTGCTTCCAGTACGCACATATGTATAGAATGGACTCAGAAAATATATTTTGTTTCCCAAGGCACGCACATTATATTCATTGTACCAAATTCTTGACAAAAAATATACACTTCCTGTACTTAATGTAATGATTACATCTTACAGTACAGGACACTGTACTATTTCATTACATTACAGGACCCTCATAATTCCTGTGTGGACCCAAGAAATTAGTAATTCGGGATCTCCTGGACCCCTAATTTTGTAGGGTAAGGTAAAATTCTATGTTTGTGACATGATAAATATAAAGAATATTTCAAATCATTACCAAGTTCCTAATATCAAACATTCCTGTATTAAGTGTGTTCCTTTGAAGCACTATCAATCCATATCTATTAATTAGCAGATTATTGGTTAATTAATCAAGTCAAATAAATAGTTGTTCAACTGCTACCCATTTGATACTCTCTGTGGAATCTACTCTAATCATGCACATGATTGGAATCAAATCAATCAAAACAAATTAGAAATGAATGGAACACTGCTTCAGACTGCTCCATTGTACACACATGGTGAGGTGAGGTGAAATGAGGTTTTACGTCGCGTCCAAGATTATTGCACTTATATAGCGACATGCATGTACGTGTGTGTTTGTGTGGCTGCTTGTACTAGTCCGGACTGATGCCGATTTATAGTGCTAGCTCACTGAGATACCATGCCACAGTTTAACATGAATACCCCACTCAGACACAGTATACTGACTCCGAGCCGACCAGTCCTTGTTTTAGCCCCTTAATGCTGAGCGCCAGACAGGGTAACAACAAGTACCATCTTTTAACGTCTTTTGGTATGATGCGGTCGGGGATCAAACCCCGGACCTTCCGCTCTCTGGGCGGACGCTCTACCACTAGACCACGGAGGCGGTCACACACATGGCTATAACAGGAGAAATTCACGGCTGAGGTAGAATTACTGTCGTTGATGTGACCCAGGAATTCTGTACAACCAACTCACCCATCAAGCAGTGAAGTCAGCATGGGCTGAACTTCATCAAACACATGAGCTTGTTTCTCATCTGGGGAATATACCCTGAAAATGGAAGAAAGTCAAATTGTCAGAATGCCCATCAAACACATCACTATAGCTGACTTGGTTGAAACATGTCATTGTATCTCAATTGCGTGGATCGATGCTCATGATGTCAATCACTGGATTGCCTGGTCCAGACTCGATTATTTACAGACCACTGTCATATAGCTGTAATATTGCTGAGTGCGGCATTAAACAACAAACAAACAAACAATACATCACTATAGAGCAGAGTATCGCATCTTGTGTTACGATTCATATCACGATACGGACTGACGATACTATTGGTATCACACCACATCAAATAGTGAGAAATGATGAAATCACTGAAATACAGCTCTAAAACCTCTTTCTTCGTACATTTATTTATTGTTATCTCAAAAACTTTAACAAAGGAAACCACAAGAAAAAAAACAGTTTTAAATGAAGGGATGGTGTTATATGTAACAGTTAGTCGGCTTCCCCTCAGTCCCCATGTCCTCGTGGTCTGCCATGCCTACAGGTGGCGCTATACTACTTCTGCTATTATGGGATGTAACTCTATTAGTTCCTGTTCTATTATAGCGTATCATGCTCTCACATACTGCCCATTCAAGTATAGTGTGCACCTAAGTATCGATGATATCGTAGGTATCAGTGAATCATTACAGCCTAACTCTAGATTAATCACCACATCACAGCATATACATGCAAACCTCATGTTTCAGCTTGACCGGCATGTACCAGTTATTGTGAGAATCAGATCCAACACTTGGGGCCATTCATGAGCCATATGGACCCCATCGATTTCTCTCCAACACTTGGGGCCATTCATGAGCCATATGGACCCCATTGATTTCTCTCCAACACTTGGGGCCATTCATGAGCCATATGGACCCCATCGATTTCTCTCCAACACTTGGGGCCATTCATGAGCCATATGGACCCCATCGATTTCTCTCCAACACTTGGGGCCATTCATGAGCCACATGGAAACCCATCGATTTCTCTCCAACACTTGGGGCCATTCATGAGCCACATGGACCCCATCGATTTCTCTCCAACACTTGGAGCCATTCATGAGCCATATGGACCCCATCGATTTCTCTCCAACACTTGGGGCCATTCATGAGCCACATGGACCCCATCGATTTCTCTCCAACACTTGGGGCCATTCATGTGCCATATGGACCCCATCGATTTCTCTCCAACACTTGGGGCCATTCATAAGACACATGGACCCCATCGATTTCTCTCCAACACTTGGGGCCATTCATAAGACATATGGACCCCATCGATTTCTCTCCAACACTTGGGGCCATTCATAAGACATACGGACCCCATCGATTTCTCTCCAACACTTGGGGCCATTCATGAGCCACATGGAAACCCATCGATTTCTCTCCAACACTTGGGGCCATTCATGAGCCATATGGACCCCATCGATTTCTCTCCAACACTTGGGGCCATTCATGTGCCATATGGACCCCATCGATTTCTCTCCAACACTTGGGGCCATTCATGAGCCATATGGACCACCATCAATTTCTCTCCAACACTTAGGGCCATTCATAAGACACATGGACCCCATCGATTTCTCTCCAACACTTGGGGCCATGCACGAGCCATATGGACCCCATCAATTTCTCTCCATCAAAGACAGGTTAACAGTTCTATGTAAGATTAATCAAAAGAAACATAAATTCAGTTTATGAAACACTGTCAGATCTTAACTATTGCAATAAAACATGTAAGAAGGCACGTACCTTTCAAATTCAAAGACTTTGTTGTGTTTAGCTGTCCTAATACACACATTCTCCTGTAGACAGAGTAAATATTGCATGTATATAAGATACTGTATAAGATATTGCATGTAAGATATTTGGCATAAAAAAGTAATTATAAGACTTTCATCCCCCTCTTGTGTGTCCATTTCTCGGTCTCCTTCACAAAATATATCATCCCCCTAGCCCAAACATTTACTTTTCATCCGAATCACATCTGTCAGCTGTTAACGTACACAGATACCTTAAAAATGGTTGTTTCCAAAACAAAAACAAAACTGCCTTCCAATTCAAATTTTCAAAAACTAAGGATAATTAATTTATTGTGGCCTTATATGAAAAAAGTTATATCATGATACATGTTGTAAGATATTAGCATCCAGATAACGACACAATGAAAACCCTCCTTATCCTCTGGACCATCTGTTAGTATGTCAGTCTCCGTGTTACTTGAAACAATTTGACATGAGCAACTATTTACAATTTGTAACACACTCCCATGAATACACTCTCAATGCTCACATCATCATAAAAGTGGACCACAACTTCTGATTTTGCGCCAGACCTGTGGAAAACAAAACAAACATACTTCAGTATACACAAAACTTACATAAAAAAGTGCATGGTTTAAATTGTTACTGTTATTAATGATGAAAGGGCTTACCTTCCAAGAGTTGACACATCTTCATTTCCGCAGTCGAACTCCATGAGTGGTCGGACCCGACAGTGGACACGGATGTTTCCTCGCAGTTCCTGACAAACAAGGGGAAACAATGGACAGACTAACGCTGTATATCTCACACACAGGAGTACAGACTAACAGCGTATATCTCACACACAATGGAGAACTGAGTAACGATGTATATATCACACATAGGGGTTTAGTTCTTGAAAAACATTGGGAAACAGTGTATGGTTGATTTGATAAAAGTACAAATGTCTTGTTACACTTCACTCTGTGTTGTGTAGTGCCTCACTGTGAGTGTGTTGTGTAGTGCCTCACCATGAGTGTGTTGTGTAGTGCCTCACCATGAGTGTGTTGTGTAGTGCCTCACCATGAGCGTGTTGTGTTGTGCCTCACCATGAGTGTGTTGTGTAGTGCCTCAACATGAGTGTGTTGTGTAGTGCCTCAACATGAGTGTGTTGTGTAGTGCCTCACCATGAGTGTGTTGTGTAGTGCCTCAACATGAGTGTGTTGTTTAGTGCCTCACCATGAGTGTGTTGTGTAGTGCCTCACCGTGAGTGTGTTGTGTAGTGCCTCACCATGAGCGTGTTGTGTTGTGCCTCACCATGAGTGTGTTGTGTAGTGCTTCACCATGAGTGTGTTGTGTAGTGCCTCACCATGAGTGTGTTGTGTAGTGCCTCACCATGAGTGTGTTGTGTAGTGCCTCAACATGAGTGTGTTGTTTAGTGCCTCACCATGAGTGTGTTGTGTAGTGCCTCAACATGAGTGTGTTGTGTAGTGCCTCACCGTGAGTGTGTTGAGTAGTGCCTCACCGTGAGTGTGTTGTGTAGTGCCTCACCGTGAGTGTGTTGTGTAGTGCCTCACCATGAGTGTGTTGTGTAGTGCCTCACCGTGAGTGTGTTGTGTAGTGCCTCACAGTGAGTGTGTTGTGTAGTGCCTCACCGTGAGTGTGTTGTGTTGTGCCTCACCATGAGTGTGTTGTGTAGTGCCTCACCGTGATTGTGTTGTGTAGTGCCTCACCGTGAGTGTGTTGTGTAGTACCTCACCATGAGTGTGTTGTGTAGTGCCTCACCATGAGTGTGTTGTGTAGTGCCTCACCATGAGTGTGTTGTGTAGTGCCTCACCGTGAGTGTGTTGTGTAGTGCCTCACCGTGAGTGTGTTGAGTAGTGCCTCACCGTGAGTGTGTTGTGTACTGCCTCACCATGAGTGTGTTGAGTAGTGCCTCACCATGAGTGTGTTGTGTAGTGCCTCACCGTCAGTGTGTTGTGTAGTGCCTCACCATGAGTGTGTTGTGTAGTGCCTCACCATGAGTGTGTTGTGTAGTGCCTCACCGTCAGTGTGTTGTGTAGTGCCTCACCATGAGTGTGTTGTGTAGTGCCTCACCATGAGTGTGTTGTGTAGTGCCTCACCGTGAGTGTGTTGTGTAGTGCCTCACCGTGAGTGTGTTGTGTTGTGCCTCACCATGAGTGTGTTGTGTAGTGCCTCACCGTGAGTGTGTTGTGTAGTGCCTCACCGTGAGTGTTGTTGTGTAGTACCTCACCATGAGTGTGTTGTGTAGAGCCTCATCATGAGTGTGTTGTGTAGTGCCTCACCATGAGTGTGTTGTGTAGTGCCTCACCATGAGTGTGTTGTGTAGTGCCTAACCGTGAGTGTTGTTGAGTGCCTCACCATGAGTGTGTTGTGTTGTGCCTCACCATGAGTGTGTTGTGTAGTGCCTCACCATGAGTGTGTTGTGTTGTGCCTCACCATGAGTGTGTTGTGTAGTGCCTCACCATGAGTGTGTTGTGTAGTGCCTCACCGTGAATGTGTTGTGTAGTGCCTCACCATGAGTGTGTTGTGTTGTGCCTCACCATGAGTGTGTTGTGTAGTGCCTCACCATGAGTGTGTTGAGTAGTGCCTCACCGTGAGTGTGTTGTGTAGTGCCTCACCATGAGTGTGTTGAGTAGTGCCTCACCATGAGTGTGTTGTGTAGTGCCTCACCGTCAGTGTGTTGTGTAGTGCCTCACCATGAGTGTGTTGTGTAGTGCCTCACCATGAGTGTGTTGTGTAGTGCCTCACCGTCAGTGTGTTGTGTAGTGCCTCACCATGAGTGTGTTGTGTAGTGCCTCACAATGAGTGTGTTGTGTAGTGCCTCACCGTGAGTGTGTTGTGTAGTGCCTCACCGTGAGTGTGTTGTGTTGTGCCTCACCATGAGTGTGTTGTGTAGTGCCTCACCGTGAGTGTGTTGTGTAGTGCCTCACCGTGAGTGTTGTTGTGTAGTACCTCACCATGAGTGTGTTGTGTAGAGCCTCACCATGAGTGTGTTGTGTAGTGCCTCACCATGAGTGTGTTGTGTAGTGCCTCACCATGAGTGTGTTGTGTAGTGCCTCACCGTGAGTGTGTTGTGTAGTGCCTAACCGTGAGTGTTGTTGAGTGCCTCACCATGAGTGTGTTGTGTTGTGCCTCACCATGAGTGTGTTGTGTAGTGCCTCACCGTGAGTGTGTTGTGTTGTGCCTCACCATGAGTGTGTTGTGTAGTGCCTCACCATGAGTGTGTTGTGTAGTGCCTCACCGTGAATGTGTTGTGTAGTGCCTCACCATGAGTGTGTTGTGTTGTGCCTCACCATGAGTGTGTTGTGTAGTGCCTCACCGTGAGTGTGTTGTGTAGTGCCTCACCGTGAGTGTGTTGTGTAGTGCCTCAACGTAAGTGTGTTGTGTAGTGCCTCACCATGAGTGTGTTGTGTAGTGCCTCACCATGAGTGTGTTGTGTAGTGCCTCACCGTGAGTGTGTTGTTTAGTGCCTAACCGTGAGTGTTGTTGAGTGCCTCACCATGAGTGTGTTGTGTTGTGCCTCACCATGAGTGTGTTGTGTAGTGCCTCACCATGAGTGTGTTGTGTAGTGCCTCACCATGAGTGTGTTGTTTAGTGCCTCACCATGAGTGTGTTGTGCAGTGCCTCACTGTGAGTGTGTTGTGTAGTGCCTCACCATGAGTGTGTTGTGTAGTGCCTCACCATGAGTGTGTTGTGTAGTGCCTCAACATGAGTGTGTTGTTTAGTGCCTCACCATGAGTGTGTTGTGTAGTGCCTCAACATGAGTGTGTTGTGTAGTGCCTCACCATGAGTGTGTTGTGTAGTGCCTCACCGTCAGTGTGTTGTGTAGTGCCTCAACATGAGTGTGTTGTGTAGTGCCTCACCGTGAGTGTGTTGTGTAGTGCCTCACCATGAGTGTGTTGTGTAGTGCCTCAACATGAGTGTGTTGTGTAGTGCCTCACCATGAGTGTGTTGTGTTGTGCCTCACCGTGAGTGTTGTGTAGTGCCTCACCATGAGTGTGTTGTGTAGTGCCTCACCATGAGTGTGTTGAGTAGTGCCTCACCGTAAATGTGTTGTGTAGTGCCTCACCGTGAGTGTGTTGTGTAGTGCCTCACCATGAGTGTGTTGTGTAGTGCCTGTCTCCTCTTCTTCTCCTTCCCGTGCCTGTCTGTAACGTCCTGCAGTGCAGCTTGTAGCACCAAAACCTGGTCCTGTAACACTGTTATCATACATCTATTACGCACTTGTCCTGTAGCCATGGTAACATTGTGTCATAATAAAAGATATTACACCTGCATATTTCTAAACTACAAGTATTTACCTGAGCTACAAGTATTTATCTGAGCAATAATTACTTACCTGAGCTACAATTGAAAACTTAAGCTTTAAGTGCCTAGTTGAGCTACAAGTGATTACTTAAGCTACAAGTGATTACTTAAGGTATAAGTGATTACTTAAAGTTTAAGTGCCTGGCTGAGCTACAAGGGATTACTTAAGGCTTAAGTGCCTGGCTGAGCTACAAGTGATTACTTAAGGTTTAAGTGCCTAATTGAGCTACAAGTGATTACTTAAGGTACAAGTGATAACTTAAGGTTTAAGTGCCTGGCTGAGCTACAAGTGATTACTTAAGGTTTAAGTGCCTGGCTGAGCTACAAGTGATTACTTAAGCTTTAAGTGCCTAGCTGAGCTACAAGTGATTACTTAAGCTTTTTAGTGCCTAGCTGAGCTACAAGTGATTACTTAAGCTTTAAGTGCCTAGCCGAGCTTCAAGTTATTACTTAAGCTACACGTGCCTAGCCGAGCTACAAGTGATTACTTAAGCTACAAGTGATTACTTAAGCTACAAGTGCCTAGCCGAGCTACAAGTGAGAAAGTTTACCTGAGAGACTAGAGGAATGATCCTGGTACACCTGTCTGTGTTGTCTGACGACAGCACTGGCGTGGTCGATGTGAGACTGGAACTGCTCCGGCATCCTACTGGCTACATTCATCACTTGTCCCATCCCCTCTCTCAGCAACTACAGCAGAGATCAATGAGTGAGTGAATGAGTGAGTATGGTTTTACGCCGCTTTTAGCAATATTCCAGCAATATCACGTCGGGGGACAAAAGAAATGGGCTTCACATATTGTACCCATGTCGGGAATCAAACCTGGGTTTTCAGTGTGACGAGCGAACGCTTTAACCACTTGGCTACCCGACCGCCCCAGCAGAGATCAGAACCATGAATACATGCAATACTCACAACACACACATAGGAAAGGCAAAGAAACCGACAGTGGGTTTCATTATGTTAATCTTCATACTTTATACACTCGAAGTCAAAGATCAGGGGTAATGGTGACCAGTATCTGATTTGCTTATAATTTGCCAGCAAGCATACAAGCTGGTGAGCGATTTAAATATATCAAATGAACTGTAGCTAATTCCATGTGATGAAATATTACAGCAATCCTGGACCATACAAACCATAGGTTGAAAGTGTGAGCACCAGTCTGATGGAAAAAGTTGTTTAAGAAGCTATCATGTTGTTATGTGTACAAGTTGACATCTTGATGTACATCTTATGTGTACATCTTGAACGGAGGGGGGCACAACGTCAGAAGGAACAGCGCAATCACGCACTACACGTGCTGCATAGTATCCATCATTGTTGACTGACAAGTTGCGCTACTTAGCTGATGTGAAACAGTTCATTCTTAAGGTATATGATTTCTTTCAGTGTGAAGCAGAAAGAGGAAAAGCATTTTCTGCCATTAATAAATGCTTGAAACAAGCTTCTAAAGCTCTTGGTGTGTCTCCAAACAAGCTGAAAAATGATGCCTGTTAAGGGGACTCCAGCAATCAGGCAATGCAAGTGGGGAGCATATCAAAATCATGTAGAGTTGATAAATTTGACAGTTTTCAGAAAAATCATGTCAGACGTGCAATTGTTAAACTACATTCAGAAAATTTGTACATGTCACCAAGACTCTTGACGGAATACCTTGAACCTGAACATGATTTAATTGTTACAAAATACAAGCTATGGCAGCTTTTGCATACATTTGGATGCAGATACCAAAAGACATGTGGTGAAAATTGGGCTGTGTTATGTGAATGATCTGACATCCTTCGTCTCCAAATCATTATCCTCGAACTATCAAGCAGAAACGTGAAGAAGGATATGATCCTGTTTTCCCAGCTGAGACGTGGGTAAATGCCTCTCACACAGCCAGCAGTCAGTGGGTACCCGGCGGGGACTGTAAGGAGTCCGGGAGAAAGTGACCAATGGGAAAAGGTGAAAGACTTATCGATCTCCATGCTGGATGTGCTAGTCAGGGTTTTCTCCCAGGCAGTGAGCCAAGGACAAGGACAACATGGTCTACCACACAGATATAAACGGCAGGTATTTCTGGAGTGGGTGAAAATAAACTGGTCTCTGCTTTGCCTGCCAAATCCCTTATCATCATGGACAATGCAGCATATCACAGTATGCAGGATCAAGACAGCAAGGCCCTGAAAGGTGATATGGCGACGTGGCTGCAAAGGACGAATATGACCTTTCCTCCACAACTCTATGAAACCATCAAATGTAACATGCCCGAGCCTGTGTATGTGGTTGACCATTACATCAAACGTTAAGGTCACGCTGATTTACCACTGAGATCTGAACCCAATAGAGTTAATATGGGGTATCATCAAAGACAACGTTGAACAATTGCAGGATGTTGAAAAGCTAGTAAATGAATCCCTTGGTCGGGTAACAGTGGAAGCATGGCAGAGTTGCGTTACCCAAGTCGTCAACGAGAGTCAACATACTAGTCATGTTATGGACTTCAGCAAGCAACAGTCCCACCTATAGTTGTGACCAACAGCACTGACACAAGCAATTCCGACGATGAGGTCTGTGACATGAATGAGTCAGATTGCGATTAAAATTATCATGAGACGATGCCTCTTTTGCTGTCTTGCCTTGAACCGTTGTGTAGCACATGCAGTGCATGTTCGCACTGTTCCTCCTACCATTGTCCCCCCCTCCGTTCAACATGTCAACTTGAACATAATAGTTTCTTAAACAATTTTTATCAGTGATGGGAATAAAAGTAACAAACAACAGATAGTTTAGGGTACAGGGTATTCATTGCCATGTTGACATTTAATAGACTATTCCTGATTTTGCAATTCATTGTTCTCATTTGTAGTCAAAGGGACTGTACCTGGTGGTAAGTTGTGGTGAAATGGGGTTTAACGTCTCATTCAAGATAACTGCACTTGTATATGATGTGTACGCATGTGTGCAGCTGCCTGTACTAGTCTGAGCTGACGCCAGTGTCTTAGTGCAAGCCCATTGAGATACCATGCCGCGGTTTTACATGGATACTCCACTCGGACACAAAATACTGACTCTGAGGAGACAATTCCTTGTTTTAGCCCCTTAATGACAAACGGTGACTCTCTGGTTACTTCCTGTTGCTGGTTCTATCGGACAGTGTAAGTAAGTAGTCCAAATTACGTACCTCTATTTCCTGTTTGAACTTGGAAGCCTTGTCTGACACTTTACTCCTGAACCTTCTCTCTGCTTCATACTTAGCTGCCACATCTGTCAGCCCTTCCCTGGAGCTCTGCACTTCCCCCCTCAGCTGAGCTAGTTTCAGGTACAGCATAGCATTTTCTGTTTCTAGTGAAGCTATTCTTTCCTGTTTTTTCTGAAAGAAAGAAATGTCATTGACACAAATCATGAGCATGTATCCTACAGGGCAACGTAAACTGTGTTTGTTTTATAAAATATTTAACAATGTGATACTGTCAAACCTTAACGATTTAGTACCTTGAATCCTACAGGGCAACGTAAACTGTGTTTGTTTTATAAAATATTTAACAATGTGATACTGTCAAACCTTAACGATTTAGTACCTTGAATCCTACAGGGCAACGTAAACTGTGTTTGTTTTATAAAATATTTAACAATGTGATACTGTCAAACCTTTACGATTTAGTACCTTGAATCCTACAGGGCAACATAAACTGTGTTTGTTTTATAAAATATTTAACAATGTGATACTGTTAAACCTTAACGATTTAGTACCTTGAATCCTACAGGGCAACGTAAACTGTGTTTGTTTTATAAAATATTTAACAATGTGATACTGTCAAACCTTAACGATTTAGTACCTTGAATCCTACAGGGCAACGTAAACTGTGTTTGTTTTATAAAATATTTAACAATGTGATACTGTCAAACCTTAACGATTTAGTACCTTGAATCCTACAGGGCAACGTAAACTGTGTTTTTTTTTATAAAATATTTAACAATGTGATACTGTCAAACCTTAACGATTTAGTACCTTGAATCCTACAGGGCAACTTAAACTGTGTTTGTTTTATAAAATATTTAACAGTGTGATACTGTCAAACCTTAACGATCTAGTACCTCACTCTGTCGGGGCAAACATAACATGCAACCTTAGAACTGCTCATAATATAACCAAGCCCTTATTATTTATAGTATTTACACACAAAGATTTCTGAATCCTTGTTAATACCACCTTGCATAAAATTGTGGAATACATTACCCATTTAACAAAAGAATATTGAAACCTTCTCAAAGGAAGATATCGTCATAGAGAGATATCCTCATAGGGAGGTTTTGTTAGTTTGTTTGTTGTTAAACACCACACAGGAATATTCCAGCTATATGAAAGCGGCCTGTAAATAATCGAGTCCAGACCAGACAATCCAGTGATTGATATCATGAGCTTTGATCAACACAATTGGGATACAATGACATGCATCAACCAAGTTAGCGAGTCTGATTACCTGATCCTGTTAGTCACCTTTTACAACAAGCATGGGTCGCTGAAGACCTATTCTAACCCGGATCTTCACATGTGTCATAGGGAAGTAGCTATGCTTCTGGGGAGATATCCACATAGGGAGATACCCTCATCGACAGATTTCCACATGGGCAGATTTCCACATAGGGAGATATCCTCATTGGGAGACATCCGAAAGCATTTAATTCAAGCCATTGAGCGGAGGGCAAGCCCCACAAACCCCTTGTTATTTTAGCGAGGTGAAAAAATGGCATCTGAAAACTTGTACCGTTACTAAGGAATGAGCTTGTGCACATCCCATGGGAAAAATGGCGGAAGATGTCGGGTGTATTGCATTCTCTCCTATTTTTGTGATGCTCATGATGTTAATCACTGGAATGTCTGGTCCAGACTGGATCATTTACAGACCACCGTCATATAGCTGGAATATTGCTGAGTGCGGTATTAAACAACAAACCAACTCATAGGCAGATACCAACATGGGGAAATATCAAACATTCCAATGAGGATGCCTGAGAAGGAGATATCAAGAGAATCCACAATAATTATGCAGAAAACAAATGACACTAGGACATTCTAAACAAATTCAAGATGTATTATCTATTTGTTATGGGAGTTTTTGTGTCTTTAGGCAACAATGCAGTTTACCGGGCACAGCCCGAGCGCTACCATCCGCTCAGTTACCGCATTATAACGCGTCCGCTGTCTCGCTATTCCGTTACCGTGGCTCACGCCTTTTCGATCCAATATCCCTTTTCGATCCTTAGGGTTAGCCTGCTTAGGGCAAGGGTTAGCCATAAATTATTACCTTTTCAAAGCGTCAATCCAGGTTATTCGATTAGAATAATCACGAGAGTTATCGCATCAAGCGTGATGCGAAACACATCGACATACACCATAGCATTGCTCAATTGGTTCGTCATGTTGATACAAACTATGGCGTGTGTGGCTTCAAGAAAAGAATGAATGGGAGGGCAGAGCGTGATGTCACATGCATGAAAAATGTATTGTTTATTTAATTGCGAAGCGCGTTAAAGAGGTACTAATGACCTGTTAAACGAGCACTGATTACATATGTAATAGGCCTTGTGCATGTGGTCCAGCAGTAGAGCGTCGACTAATTAACGCGTTAATTAGCCAAGCCAGTGAGCCGACGAAGCGTGTTCGAGTCCCCACAATGGTAATTGGATCTGAAAAAGTGCACCCGGTAAACAGCAGTACTCCATGTCATTAATAATTTTGAAAATCTAGTTTCAAATCATTCTGATTTTTTTCATTCAGTCTAGAAAACTGAGTGTATGAACAGGTATCTGTATCTTAATCTGGCTATTCATCACGACCAGCTGTAAGGTGGTGAGTTCGTAGTGAACAGCTGGTAATTAACGATGAACGGAAGGGCTGTCAAAGTGATCGTAGCTAATGTCAACAGTGGTCAAGCCTCAAACCAGCTTCAGCGGCAAAACCTGTAGTAGAAGTTGCAAACCAAGGTTGATTGGTACTCACTCTCAACTGAATGTCTTGTTCTTTCACTTTCCCCGTTAGAAAATGACTTCTGTCTAATCCCAAAGGCATGACCGTTTAAATACGTGAACGAAGCCGAGTATCTCAAATATTGTGAATCTGACAAGCTCAGACAATTTCGGATTTCGCCGCCATAGCGGATATTTACGTCTTTCCAGACTGAAAACTAGGAAGGGAGATAACTCTAAATGTTTATAAGAGAAAACACGTGAAAATCGTATTAACTGTAAATATTCTCTAATTCGTTTTTTTAAGTCGGGGTCAAAGTATTTACTAGGTAAGTCTCAAAGAACTGTTTTCTTCACAACTTGTTATAAGATACTGACGACTGTTGAAGCGTGATTCGTACTAATTCTTTCACTGCGAACGTCTTCAAAATCATATTTTGAGGAAATGATATCATTGTTAATGTTATACAGTGAGCAGTTGTAAAAATATCTGTGTTCTTGAAATTCAAGTTTCACAAGCAACATGTTAAACTTTAGGAAAATGCCATTGTGTTTGTTAGTTATATATCCAGTGTAGATTATCCTTGATAAAGAAACACAAGTAAATTATGTACGTGTGAAGAAAATAGATAGATCTCTTGGCCTTCACAAGAGTTCGTAGCTGTACGCTAAAAGAAATTATTTATTGACCTAGCTATGTACCCCACGAGGCCCACCAATTTAAAAAAAAAAATTATATTCAGGCACGAATTCGTGTGATCTACATCAGGTAGATTCTACAGTGCTTCAACAAATTAAACATTCACACTGTTGAATTTCATCAAATAACAGTGAACATGTGCAACAGCCATATATATATTACTGTTTATCCAGTAGTCGCTGGGAGTGGTAGAACAGTCAAGACCGGCCTGACCCTGACTGCCTCTCAGCTGACAGCAATAGTCGAATGTTTCACTTCCAGGTTGTTGGACCAGTTGTGAGAGTCAGGATCGAAGAATGCCGGTGACGACAGGAGACTCACAGGGAATGGAGATGTCGTTTTCAGATTTTGTCGAGCTTCACAAACCACAACTGTTGGGGTCAGCAATTCCTGAGAGGTTCTGGAACACTTTGTTTGAAAAGCTCAAAGATGAGGTATGTTTTATTAATTTATTTAAAATTCAAACAGGATGGTATCAGTTGTTTTGCTGAGATGTCTCTTGTGTTTTTCAGGCAGTAAATCTCAGCTGTGTTCTTATAGAATCATACAAAAGGGTATTTGAGTTTCAAAAATCACAGTTGTTGTCACCCGGAGAGGTCCTGCAACACTTTGTTTGAAAAAAACCTAGTGATGAGGTATTAAGTGTCCATGATTCAAATATTTGTGAAATGATTGAAAATGATAAAGTTCTTATTTATTTATGATGTCATTGTTTGGATCGAAGTGAGGCGTATCGCTTGACAAAGCATTTGATAGGACTACTCCATTTTGTATTGGGATACTTTTATCTTCCCATGCTGCACAAGACTGATGTCCATATACAGGAATTTATCTTGACCTGCTTAGAGGCCGATATACTCGGCCCCAAGTCTCCCAAATTGAATATTACCGTATTTTCTTAAGTATAGTGCACACTTTTTTTATGGGTTTATTTCCCCCAATACAGAGACATTACCGTGACCACGTAACACCGGAAATACCATGTCAACAAATCCATACTGAAGTACGCAAATTAATGATGTAATTACACTGTCTGGTTAAAAAAAGTTGGTCGGTTGGTTGGTTGTTTTACATCGCACTCAGCAATATTCCAGCTATATGACGGCGGTCTGTAAATAATCGAGTCTGGACCAGACAATCCAGTGATTGATATCATGAGCATCGATCCGCGCAATTGGGATCGATGGCATGCATCAACCAAGTCAGCGAGCCTGACCAACCCATCCTCTTAGTTTCCATTTTCGACAAGCATAGTCGCCTTTTACGGCAAGCATGGGTTGCTGAAGACCTATTCTACCCCGGATCTTCACAGGTCGGTTATAAAAAGTGTTCTTTGTATATCTGGATTTATGTTTGTAACTTATTTCATTAATTTTATTCAAACTTAAACTCAAATTTAAACAGTAAATTAACATTTCTGGTGATTTTTTATCTGAAATTTTAAATTTGTACTAATCAAGTTTCTTATCACCTGTTCGTTTACCGGAATTTGCTGATTGGGTACGGTGTAATTTTCTTTCTGCGCATAATATTTGATTTTGTTTTTGTTTTTTCTCAAAAATACCGAATCCGCTAGAGGGGGGTGCGCATTATACATGGGTGCGCACTATATTCAAGAAAATATGGTAAATGTCCTAATACCTCAGAATTTATGAAAATATGAACTGTAAAAACCATTTTTTAACAATAGAACAATTTTTTCCCATGGTGCCTGCTAACAGCTAAGGGCACTTAGTTTGGAATCCTAGGTAAATCCCTGTCATAATATGTCAAGTGTATGTTTAACTAGAATGGCATCTGATTATCCCCATCACAAATGGAGTAGTAGAGTTGCAGTTCCTGTATTTCCACTTCAGAAGAACGTTGTCAGGGAAGTAACTTTGTCATGGCTATAGTATGCTGATGAGGACAGGCGATGGTGTTGTCATGCCTCATGTTTTGTCTGAGTGATTTTTATAGGAGACATCAAGGTTAGGGTGAGGTTTCACACAAAACAGAAAATGCAGCCTTCAGACCGACACTGACTGGGCTTCAGGTCACAGTGTTCATGCCATGTCAGTGTCTCACTACCTTATCCATATAGTCCCCTCTTACGAGTGAGTGAGTTGGGTTTAACGCCGCTTTTAACATTATTCCGGTTATATCATGGCGTGTCAGCTTAATGTGGGAGGAAAGCCCGAAGTGATGCAGGTCTCAGACGTTTACCACTTCAGTGAAACCCACGAGCACGGGTATGGTGCTGACAAACCTAGAAACATAATCGGGGCGAACCGGGATTTGAACCCACAATCATAGGTTTCTGGCATCCCTAAGGGACGCAACCCTGCACAGCGAACCCCTCTTACGACCAGCATAGGTTGCTGAGGACCAATTTTAACACAGAAAAACGATGAGGAAGATCTGAAGTCTGAATATTATAACTGTTGGCAAATTCTAAATCTATATAATTGTTGATTATAACAGTAGTTAAATATTGCTGAATCTCTTCTGACTTTTGAATTTCCCAGTAGTAAGTCAGTATGTGTGAATGAATGTGATCAATGATAGAGCCCTGTGAAAGTCTGTGTAGACGATCTTAGAGCCATGTACACAGTACGTCTTAGAGCCTTGGTAGACAGTCTTTGAGCTGTGCAGACAGTCTTAGTCATGTAGACAATCCCTGAACCATTTAGACAGTCTTTCAGCTGTTGTAGACATTCTTAGAGCTGTGTAGACAGTCTAAGAGTCATGTAGACAATCACTGAGCCATGTAGACAGCCTTAGAGCCATTGTAGACAGTCTTTGGGCTGTGTAGACAGTTATGGAACCGTGTAGACAACCTAAGAGCCATGTACACAGTCTTACAGCCGCTGTAGACAGTCTTAGAGCCATTGTAAACAATCTTAGAGTCATGTAGACAGTCTTTGAGCTGTGTAGACAGTGTTTGAAGCGTGTAGACAACCTGAGAGCCATGCAATCTGTTTTCAGATCCTCTTCAGTTAGAAGATAAACCAATCATGTTTTCAATTTAAACATTTCAAATGTAATATCTGTAATAGGTAATTGGAAAATGTAGATTAGGTTTTCAGTACATGAAATGTTCATGGAAGAATTTCATGTACGTTATATGTATGTACCATTTGAACATTTTTGAGCATGATACTGTTCATGTAAGCAAGGATTATATCCTACCTAAATATTATCCCGGGGGGAGTTTTACTCTAGAGTATAGTATCCTACCTTAGTGCCACACTGGTATGGGTTGGGAGAATCATCCTGACACTAGAGAATTTCATCCCCGGGATAAAAAATAGGGTAGGATAATATTCCCTCTTACATTCACACAACATGTTGTGTATTCCAGTGAATGTCACTGTGGTGTTGCAGGTGTATGATGCAGGAGACAGCTTCCAGATCATCTGTGAGCAGTACGCCACTGAGGACGCTGACAATGATGGTGGAGAAGATCATGGATGGAAGATTATTGCATACACGGAAGACGGTATTTCTCACACAGATGAAAAAAAGTAAGTTAGAATTGATATTTGTTTGTTACCATTATGTTGATGTATGTAAATCAATTATTCATTCCTTCAGTTGCAGGTGACCATGAATTATGATGTAGAATTTGGACGTCCTGAATATCAGGGTAGTCAGTTTGCGAGTTCAGTAAAATATTTACAGATTAATTCCATCTCATATATGTCAGTTGGTTGAAGAAACTAGAAACTGGCTGCATCTCAACAGTGACTGTCCAACTTCAGCATCTTCCTGATCGACCATGCGTGGACGTTCCGTGTAAGTGACGCGAGGCAGTACCTGGAGGAGGTGGCGGGGTTGTTGGAGCGGATGACGGGGCTGATGGAGGTGGCCACAGCAGGGAAGTCGCGCGAGGAGCAGATTGAGGCCGTTCTCTGCACCATGTGGAAGTAAGAGAAGATTTGTTTATTTTCTGATGGCTAGTGTTAACATTGTAATTAACCGGTCCGATAAACTGGATATCATGAGCTGATATGTTTAAGAAATGAAAGACTCATGGTCGTTGTTTATCTTACAAAAAAACACTGCAGGGAGAATAAACTATGAGAGGCACGTATTCTCACAATCTTCACGTCTATTATCTGTACCTGTTCTCCGAATACCAATTGTCATATCTCGCCTATTGGATGCGTCATCGGCCATGGCGTTTATCTGTGTAGCCCAGCTACGTCTATAGGGAACAATTTACTTGACATTTCCGTCTCAAAAATAACGTTGTCCAATAAATAACATCCTCAAATTCCGAGCGCTTATTTGAATCTCCAGAAATTACATCATGATAGAACACTGTTTTATCGTGAGATAAACCACACTTTGTTCTACATTGTTCTGCGATTTATGGCTTAGCTATCTTATATATGCAATTAAGGTCGCCTATCAGGCACTACTTTCAAGCTCCATGCACATAGTGCCTTCTTTCTCAGTAAACTGTTGACTAATGATAGATAGGTGTTTCTCTGTATGACGCCATGTTTTTGGACACAAATATGGCTGCAAGATATTTGGTACTATATGATAATTGTGCTGTTCACACAAACGGTTCGTAAAGTTACTTCTTGAGTGAAATTCAACAGAAACAACTCATTTTTCTAAGAAGGATAAAGACATTATGACCCTCATGTGTTTCCGTGTCATGTTGTACCAGTCACACACATGAGTAACCATGGAAACAGATTGTCAGATGGTTCCACACATGCAATGTGATGAGGTAGGTGTGACCATGTAACCATGGTGATTAACCTTGTTTCTCTGTCCAGGTTCACACAGACGTACAGCTTTGGGCATTTATCAGAGGTAAGAAACTGTCAGCTTCGTGGTAATGTCAGGTTGTGTGGTAATGTCAGGTTGTGTGTGGTAATGTCAGGTTGTGTGGTAATGTCAGGTTGTGTGGTAATGTCAGGTTACGTGGTAATGTCAGGTTGTGTGGTAATGTCAGGTTGTGTGGTAATGTCAGGTTGCGTGGTAATGTCAGGTTGTGTGGTAATGTCAGGTTACGTGGTAATGTCAGGTTGTGTGGTAATGTCAGGTTACGTGGTAATGTCAGGTTGCGTGGCAATGTCAGGCTGTGTGGTAATGTCAGGTTGTGTGGTAATGTCAGGTTGTGTGGTAATGTCAGGTTGTGTGGTAATGTCAGGTTGTGTGGTAATGTCAGGTTGCGTGGTAATGTCAGGTTGCGTGGTAATGTCAGGTTGTGTGGTAATGTCAGGTTGCGTGGCAATGTCAGGTTGCGTGGTAATGTCAGGTTGTGTGGTAATGTCAGGTTGTGTGGTAATGTCAGGTTGTGTGGTAATGTCAGGTTGCGTGGTAATGTCAGGTTGCGTGGTAATGTCAGGTTGTGTGGTAATGTCAGGTTGTGTGGTAATGTCAGGTTGTGTGGTAATGTCAGGTTGTGGCCTTGTCAGGCACAGTTGCAGCAGCGCAACAGCCGAAGCTTTTGATTTCTAAAGATGACAAAATTCTGACACCTTACTCACTCACTCACTCACTCACTCACTCACTCACTCACTCAGGGGACTATGGCAGAGTTCATGCTCCATGTGTTGTGTAAATGTGCCATGGCAGAAAATATGTGTATTCAGAAACATAGATATGTGTATGCTATTTGTCTATTTTGCTCACTAAAATTAGCAGAAATATGAGTAGATTTTGCACACTAATATATTTGCTGGGTTGAGTGTGAATCGAAAGAACAGCTAGACAATGACAAGTAAACAGGAGCTGGATTGAACATGGATTATGCAAATGATGGGGTTCAATTGTCAGGTCGTTATTTTTGGTAAGTTCGCGTAGCATTAGTGGAAAGCTGATACCAGCCCAGTAACAACGTGGATGAATAAATGACATGGTCCTAAACAATACATGGAAGTCGTGTGTTCCAGGGCTCGGAGGACTCCATGCCGATCTGGTATATAATGGACGAGTTCGGCTCCCGCATCCAGCACTCAAACGAACCCTCGTTCAGAACAGTGCCGTTCTACTTCCTGCCCAGACAGATGGCCTTCAACATCATGTGGCCTCTGAGGGATCTGGAGCATGGAGGTGTGTAGACTGTCTCGCTGTCTCCTCTGTCCTGCAGACGAGTTCATATTGGTTACCCAATGAAAAATGTAATAACGCAATTAAAATAGAAACCTACGAGTAAAACCTCAATGGCTCAAAAGGTTATCTGGAGCTCTGTGTATTTCAAGAGACCCTTTGTGATTGCATTACTGTTTATTTTGTGTTTTTGTGAAATATGATTTTCTAATATCTAAATATGTACATGGTTGTAAATGAAATTTCTCTGAGGGGAAAAATATCTCTATTTTATCAAGTTATGTTTGCTGTAGATAGATGCGATAAATAATGTTTCTTGGAGTGGATGTTGTGACAATGTTGAAAGTTGTTGCACAGAGGAGGTGACCAGAGACTATCTCCCGAACGTCTCAGACCCTCTGGTGCGACGAGCTCGACTCACCCCATGGATAGATGACAATCTGACCGACGTGAGCTGTGAGCAGACAGAGCCGGACATGTCCTACTTCCAGGTAACCTGCTCACAGGGTGGTACGGGAACCAGCAGGGGAGGGGGGACCAGCAAGGGAGGGGGATCTAGCAGGGATGGGGGGACCAGCAGGGGAGGGGGGACCAGAAGGGGAGGTGGACCTGTCATGGGATGGGGATGAGGAGCAGGGGAGGGGGACCAGCAGAAGAGGGGGGACCAGCAGGGGAGGGGGGACCTGTCATGGGATGGGGAGCAGGGGAGGGGGACCAGAAGGGGAGGGGGAACTGTCATGGGATGGGGATGAGCAGCAGGGGAGGGGGCACCAGCAGGGGAGGGGGACCAGCAGGAGAGGGGGGACCAGCAGCATAGGGGGTACCAGCAGGATAGGGGGGACCAGCAGGGAAGGGGTACCAGCAGGACAGGGGGGACCAGCAGGGAAGGGGGCACCAGCTGGGAGGGGGGACCAGCAGGGGATGGGGGACCAGCAGGGGAGGGGGACCAGCAGGGGAGGGGGACCAGCAGGGGGGAGGGGGGACTAGCAGGGGAGGGGGACCTGTCAGGAAAGGGGGGACCTGTCAGGAGAGGGGGGACCAGCCAGGGAGGGCGGACCAGCAGGGGAGGGGGACCTGTCAGGAGAGGGGGGACCAGCCAGGGAGGGTGGACCAGCAGGGGAGGGAGCAGATTTAGACCGGTCCCCTGCCCCTCCGATTCTTTGATGCATACTTAACATGTATACATTGCGGAATGTTATAGGTGCAATGATATGATGTAGGTAAACCTAGTGACACTATCACTAACTCATTTGGTGAAATATTTTCAACTAAATTACTTAATGCTAATTGCCAAATCTTAAAATGACACTGTCCAGTCCAGTTTTAGAACAGGCTGTGAACATTTTATCAGAAAACGTGTTTGGGTGTTTTGTGTTATACCCTATTTGTGTTATTCCTAAGGCTTACCGACAGAATGAAAGTTTGCCGGATCTGGATGTGGAGTTCCCGCCCGTGTCCCATGACAGGATCCTGAAGGTGTACATGGACTATGGCAAAATGTTGAAGGACCATCTCACTGACCCGCGCTTCCAGCTGGTGGACGACATCACACGGGCAGACGTCATCTGGACACACCGACATTATAAGGACTTCAAGTAAGGTCGACTTTCTGACTCCTGGGACAGAGTGAGATGAAGAACTCAAACAATTGTTACAAATATGGTATCATTGATATGTCTGCTACATTCATTTCACTTATATATACATACTGCTTCTCATTATCTTGTTGGCCATTTAATTGTTGCAACTTCGTTGCTGCCTCTCCACAGGGAACTAAGTGAAGAATTTCCAGAAAAGTTTGTGAACCAGTTCCCATTTGAGATGACTGTGACAATCAAAGACCTCCTTGCCATTGTCTCACGACGTGCAGCCAAGAAAGGACAATCCCAGAATGCATCACAACCAAGTCCAAAATGGCTGCCGGTCACCTACAACCTGAGGACAGAGCTGCCGATGTTTGTGTCCTACTTCCAGCAGAGGGAAGCTCAGTAAGTGAAGGGAGGTAACTCCACTGGCCTTGGTGTCACATTCAGTCAGAGACAAAGTGAATAGCATGTATGTGTCATAAATAAAGTAGACATGATATTTCATTGTTCCTGAATGGCTAGTTGTATGTCTGTTCCCAAACCAAAAAAGAAGTTTAAAGCAGTTAAAGTTTCTATGCCATAAGTCCTTAGAGTGCAACCATTTGATTTTCGTGGGAGGTGGCAGGTTTCTTTTCCCAAAATAATCAAGCGCCTCTTTTATAGATATGTTTTTACATATGCCTCCATGGAAGGAAAAAAATAATGTGCCCTGACATGTGACCTGACATGTGACCTGACCTGTGACCTGACTTGTGACCTGACCTGTGACCTGACTTGTGACCTGACCTGTGACCTGACTTGTGACCTGACATGTGACCTGACTTGTGACCTGACCTGTGACCTGACTTGTGACCTGACCATCCTGTACAGAAGACTGTTAACAGTGTCCTAAGAATACAGACCGTTCTTTCCATTTTTTTATATTTCAAAATATTTAATCCCTCACCCCCTATCCCCTTCTGATAATCAAATGGCAGCTCCTTAAGGGTAAACGTTTTGTCGGGCAGGGGACTTGGGATTATATTTTATATTAATACACTATGTCCTAAAAGTACTGGAACACATAATAAACATCAATGTTCGTTGGAAATGCTGGATGGTCTGAAACATGTGCATGTCCTCCTTTCAGCGAGACAAATGTATGTTTGAAAAGTACTCTTTCCTGGCCCCCCTCCCTGAAGACTAGTGTGAGTCCCTTGTCCGTATTCTACTGTCTGTCATGGCTGTTTGTTGGTGTGTCACTCTCAGATCTGCTGTGCTTCAGGGGACTCGATAACACGTTCATCTGTAAACCATGGAACCTGGCACGTGGGCTCGGTATGGACATCACCGACAACCTGGACCACATCGTCAAACTTCCAGACACTGGACCCAAGGTAGGGACAATTTCACAGACAGACACAATTTATGGATAACAACTTCTTTAATACTGTAAAGGCGACGTTGTCAAGCAGTATAAGGATCTATACCGAAAACGTCACCTTTACAGTATTAAAGAAGTTGTTATCCATAAATTGTGTCTACTTTGTCATCCGTCAACTTTTAAGTAATGCCTTTCAAACAATTAATCACTAAATGTCTGAAGCCTTTGGTCCCCTGCTGTGGTAGTCCGGGAGTGACTAAATGTTGCTTTAAGCCCCAATATTCCAAGGCCCACTTGCACAAAGCGATTTTAGTGCTATGACCATTGTACGCCTATGTTACAGTATGGGAGTTACGATCATCTTAGCACTAAAATCACTTTATGCAAGTGGGCCCAGGTATTCGTAGCTAGAAAACCAAAATCAGTTCCTATAGAAAAGAACATTATATAAAAATGATGATGAAAATCACTTAAACTTCAGTCCATTTTGGTTGATGCATGTCATCCTATCCCAATTGCATAGGTTGAAGCTCATGATGTCAATCACTGGATTTTGTCTGGTCCAGACTCGATTATTTACAGACAGCCATCATATAGCTGGAATATTCCTGAGTGCAGCATTAAACAACAAACAAACGAACTCTCACTCAACCTGTCACAGGGAAGTACCCCTATAAGTCTGAGCCAACAAATAATAAGTATACACTGGGTATGGAATATACAGTTATCCCGTCCACAGTGTAGGATGTGATGATTTGGGTGATACCTAGCTTTAGAAAAGTATCTTTTCAAATGCTGTGATATATCTGGAGTATTGTTGGCGGTAGTGTGGCCTCACTTCGCTGTATGGTGTTGCAGGTGGTGTGTAAGTACATCGAGGACCCGGTGTTGTTTTCTCGTGATGATGTGGGGCTGGTCAAGTATGACATCCGGTACATTGTACTGCTGTCCAGCGTCAAGCCGCTCAAACTGTTTGCCTACAATGTGTTCTGGCTCCGGTTCGCCAACAAGTGAGTAAAAAGTCCACGTTCACACCCGTTGCTATGGTTACATTGAAGATCCGTCCTACGCATGAGTGGTCTAGCTCCTTGTTTTTAGTAGTCCTACCGGGTACCCATTCACTGCTGAATGATGGGTGTTTTGTTGTGTAGTCCTCGTTGCACGCTGCAGATGTTGGCTTTTTAAGGTGTAACAGATTTATGTGTGGTGACTGTAGTCATGGTAGTAAGCATGGTCGTCATGTTGACATGCAGGGGAGTGACATTGTGACATGTCTGTTGCAGGCCCTACTCCCTCGACCACTTCGATGACTACGACAAACACTTCACCGTCATGAACTACCGGGAGGAGTCCCCGCTCAAACAGGTAACCATGGTTACATGTACATGTACATTTGGATATTGTATATGCATGTCTGATATCTTTTGCTGCCATGACGACTGATGATTCTTATCAGAAAGGTAATGATGACATTGATTAGATGTTTCTCTAGACAGGATGGTAATAAGGCAATAATTGTTTCATAAGCATATCTTTCTTAGAAAAGTGGAGGGATGTCATATGGAGAGTGAGAAAAGTCAGAGAGTGTGGAGAGTGTGTGTCAGAGTCAGTGTCAGTTGTTTCATGTACATAGGTTGAGGTTATGAATTCTTTGCCAATCTGACCCGTATGTTCCAAGTAGAGAATAGGTCTGCAGCAACCCATGCTTGTCGTAAAAGGCGACTATGCTTGTTGTAAGAGGCGACTAACAGGATCAGGTGGTCAGGCTCGCTGAATTGGTTGATGCATGTCATTGTATCCCAATTGCATAGATTTAAGCTCATGATGTCAATCACTGGATTTTGTCTGGTCCAGTCTCAATTATTTACATACCGCCATCATAAATCTGGAATATTGCTGAGTGCGGCATTAGACAACAAACAAACAAACAAACAAACAAACAAACAAACCCTCACTCAACCTGTCACAGGGAAGTACCCCTATAACTCTGAGCCAACAAATAAGTATATACTGTGTATGGAATATAGAGTTATCCCCATCCACAGTGTAGGATGTGATGATTTGGGTGATACCTAGCTTAAGAGAAGTAAACAACAAACACACACTTTGCAATCTGCAGACTAGAGGTGATCTTAGTGTGTGTCATGCTAATGTGTATCAGTCGTCACAGCTAGGGTCTGAACAGCACGTCACACTGGAGCATGCTCATGATGGCCTCCATATCAGAACCTGGCTAATTGTGATGACGTTTTCAGATTCACTACGATGAGTACATCAAGATGTTTGAGAAGCAGTACCCTGACTTCAGCTGGGCCGATGTGGAGGTGAGTGACGAGGCCGACGATGTGTGGTGTCAGTGTTATTGTTGTGTCCAACACAATGCCTATGTATGTCACACAGATAAACTCCCCAAGTCTGATCCCCAGATGCACACTGTAAGCCTGGTGGAGTGTGATTCAATATGCAGGATTCATTCAGGATTTGAACATCGTTACATGACTGATGTAGGATTTCAAAATTGTCACATGATAGATGTAAGATTTGAACATTGTTACATGACTGATGTAAGATTTGAACATTGTAACATGACTGATGTAAGATTTGAACATTGTTACATGACTGATGTAGGATTTGAACATTGTTACATGACAGATGTAAGATTTGAACATTGTTACATGACTGATGTAAGATTTGAACATTGTTACATGACTGATGTAAGATTTGAACATTGTTACATGACTGATGTAGGATTTGAACATTGTTACATGACTGATGTAAGATTTGAACATTGTTACATGACTGATGTAGGATTTGAATATTGTTACATGACTGATGTAAGATTTGAACATTGTTACATGACTGATGTAGGATTTGAACATTGTTACACGACTGATGTAGGATTTGAACATTGTTACATGACTGATGTAGGATTTGAACATTGTTACATGACTGATGTAAGATTTGAACATTGTTACATGACTGATGTAGGATTTGAATATTGTTACATGACTGATGTAAGATTTGAACATTGTTACATGACTGATGTAAGATTTGAACATTGTTACATGACTGATGTAAGATTTGAACATTGTTACATGACTGATGTAAGATTTGAACATTGTTACATGACTGATGTAAGATTTGAACATTGTTACATGACTGATGTAAGATTTCAAAATTTTCACATGACTGATGTAGGATTTCAAAATTGTCACATGATTGATGTAGGATTTAAACGTGAATTTAGTTGAAGAGCGAAAGATATATATGGTAAGTTTTCTGCTATATATATGTATAAATTTTGACTTTGATTTGAGCTGAACTTGGGCCTTATGATGACTTCATGTTTTCTTCATATTGTGTTTAGTGTAAGTTTCCCCTCAGTCATTATGCAGACAGTATTTGAATAATAACAGTGATAGCATCACTTGTTAAGTGGCTGTCTTTGTTGATATTTTAAACTGTTGGCTGTATATTCAGGTGAGCTACCGTCCTGTGTTACTAACTTTGTATTTGAAAAATCCTTATGCTGAATAAGTACACGTTTATGTCCAAATGTATACAGTCTTGTGTGCCTGCTGTGAGCTGACCCAGAACTGTGTGTGTTGCAGAAAGATATCTTCACCATGTTCCGGGAGCTGTTTGAGGCTGCCACCGCCCTGCCCCCACCCCAGGGCATCTGCCCCTCCCCCCAGTCCCGGGCCATGTATGCTATTGACCTCATGCTCAAGTGGGACAAGAACGAAAAAGGTAAGTTGTTGCCTTCGTGCGCTTGTGTGTGTGTGTGTAGTGTGTAGGCATGTGTCTGTCTGTCTGTGTGTGTGTGTGTGTGTGTGGGTGGGTGTGTGGGTGTGGGTGGGTGGGTGGGTGTGTAGTGTGTGGGTATGTGTGTGTGTGTGAGTGATGGAGTGTGTGGGTGGGTGTGTCTGTGTATTGTGTAGGCATGTGTGGGTGTGTAGTGTGTAGGCATGTGTCTGTGTGTGTTGTGTGTGTGTAGTGTGTAGGCATGTGTGTAGTGTGTAGGCATGGGTGGGTGTGTGGGTGTAGGCATGTGTGTGAGTGTGTGTGTATCTGTGTAGTGTGTAGGCATATGTGTGTGGGTGTCTGTGTAGTGTGTAGGCATGTGTGTGTGTCTGTGTAGGCATGTGTGTGGGTGTCTGTGTAGTGTGTAGGCATGTATGTGTGTGTCTGTGTAGGCATGTGTGTGGGTGTCTGTGTAGTGTGTAGGCATGTGTGTGTGTCTGTGTAGGCATGTGTGTGGGTGTCTGTGTAGTGTGTAGGCATGTATGTGTGTGTCTGTGTTGTGTGTTGGTGGGTGTGTGTGTGTAGTGTGTAGGCATGTGTGTGTGTCTGTGTAGTGTGTAGACATGTGCGGGTGTGTGTCTGTGTAGTGTGTCGGCATCTGTGTGTGTAGTGTGTAGGCATGTGTGGGTTGGTGTGTAGGCATGTGTGTCAGTGTGTGTGTGTGTGTGTGTAGTTTGTAGGCATGTGTGGGTGGGTGTGTAGTGTGTAGGCATGTGTGTGTCTGTGTAGTGTGTAGGCATTTGTGTGTCTGTGTAGGCATGAGTGTGTGTGTGTCTGTGTAGTGTGTAGGCATGTGTGTGTGTCTGTGTAGTGTGTAGGCGTGTTTGTGTGCCTGCCTATGTAAGTGTGTGTGCATATTTGTTGTGTGTGAGCGCATGTGTGCATACTTATGTGTGTGAGTGAGTGTTGGTGCATACATCTGTGTGTGTGTGCGCTTGTGTGTGTGTGTGTGCATTCATCTCTCTGTGTAGTGTATGTTTGTGTGTGTGTGTGTTTTCGTGTGTGTGTATGCATGCACACAGAATCAGGGGAGGACTACTAAACATGTAACATGAAGTACGACTCAGTGAAACTGATGAAGGTTTGTTGTGTTATGAAGAAGGAAAAGACCACAGAAAGGATCCTGACATATAAGGAAAAGACTTTCCTGAGAATCTTCCAGGAGAAGTACACATAAATCATATGAAAATATATTATGAAAAAATTCAATTTTAAAAACATGACAAATATGACCACCATGAGCAGCCAGTACTTTTCACATGTGCATTTTAATAGATATGATTATCAAAAGCAATATTTGGGGACCCTAGATAGATCAGGTAGCCAGCAACTAAATGGAGTTAAGAGTCGACTACATCGGTCCAGGTTGTTATTGTGTGTGTCGGGACGGACTGGATGTTTTCCTGAGAGGACCGCGGGGATCGTGGCTCATGCTTTCAGTCACTGGTTTCTCAGAACTTGAGTATGTTCAGTGTGAGAGGATCTGTCGATATCCAGCATTTTTAGAAGGGAAGGGTCCAAAATATCAAAATCCTCTCTCAGATAATTTTACTGACTGCAACATGCTACATTTGGTTTTCATAATGAGGGGGTCCGGATCACCTGGACCCCAATCCCTCTGGATCCGCCTATGCCAGCAGTTGCTAAATAGAAACTTCAGAAAGTACTGGTCTTATTAGATATGTTCATCCAAGGGAAGTAACTCTTCTTGACTTGTGACCATATTGGCACCTGATCACAGATGGAGGATATATCTGTACAAGTATCACGGCTACGCTGTCTCTGCCAATGAACAGATGTCGATGTAAGGACTGTAAGATTACGCAACTGTTTCTGTTCACATGATGTTTGTCCAAGTAAGTTCCGATAGTTCTTGTTTTGAGGGCCTCTTTTTTGCTTGATTCCAGGCGAGCGGTACATGCAGCCCCAGATCTGTGAGGTGAACTTCAGCCCCGACTGTAACCGAGCCTGTCAGTATCACCCCTTCTTCATCAACGACGTCATGAGCGTGCTCCTCTTTGACGACACAGTTGACAAACACGTCACCCTTGTGTCATGATGGCAGCCATTGTGTCTTATTGTAAAACTAGCAACACTCATCGGAGAAGAGACTGTGAGAGGGTGAAGACTTCATCTTAAGGGGATTGAACAAGATCAAATCGTTGTTTGACTGTTTAACTCAAACTCTTCAGAAATACTTTGGTCATGTGATTCCCCAGCTATTCTTGGATGGACATTGTATTTCCTGAGGTGTTTGCTGAAAGAGTTGAGATAGCCTATCTCATAACACATCCCATGTAAAGGGGTGCTAGAGACTCGAGTGTTCTGGTGAATATTTGTACCAAGATATGTTTCTGTGGTACATTCTTGTAGTATGTGTGCAGACAATGACCCCAAGGGCCCAAGTTTCTCCTTGTTGACATCAGGACGAATTATCTACATCCTGTTATGATTATCATCTGGACCAATTTGTTAGCATAGCTGTGTCTGGGTAGTGATCGTATCCGTCTCCAACTTTCTTTTCATACTAGCTTAATAAGCGTGCATTTAAGGGAATGGCTGTTTGGGGCCAAATGTCAATTTTTTCGTAAACCTCGACTATGCTTGTCGTAAGATGTGGCAAACGGGATCGGGTGGTCAGACTCACTGACTTGGTTGGTACATGTCATCGCATCCAAATTGCATGGATCAATGCTCATGATATCAATCACTGGATTGTTTGGTCCAGACTTGATTATTTACAGACAGCCGTCATATAGCTGGAATGTTGCTGAGTGCTGCGTTAACACCTAACAGCTGAAAAGTTATCACATCAGACAGAATAAGGGTTTACCTTTTACGTATATATTCATAACATGTATAACAATTCCACGCCACTCAGGGTATGGTTAGTGGGAAGACATAACAATGCATGGTTACATGTTAGGCTGCTACATGTTTATCTACCACTCCTCATCAATCGAGTGGTCAATGGTCAAAAACACAGTGGGCAAAATAAAGTATACACCCATGTTTGATGGTGGCTAAAAATGAAACTAACAAAAAATGGTTTTTCGATGATGGTATATTTTATAGATGTATCATAGTTATGTTTTGGACCTTAAGTTTGCAGTGTTTTGGGGACTGTAACGTTATGTTAACGTTTGTTATCTGGGTCAAATCCAATTTTCAGGTGTATATATATTATTTTTCCTAGCAGTTTATTTGGTGCCTGTATCTTTTCATTCGGTAATTGCACTATTGCTCTATTTGTATTCCATCCAGGAAAATCCATATGGGCTTATGTGTTAGTGAATGAGAAATAAAGCACTGGCAATTGATTCAAAATGTGTTTTTATTTTTTGGTTTGACATGCAATATGTTGTATATATGGAGTCTATTTATACACGATAATAAGTGTATTCATGCACATTGAATCCAAGTGACAATAATTAAAGGGAGACATATTTGTGACTGCACTTAATTCATTGACTCAGCGTCACATAACAAGGTCATGGTAGACAAGACGTTGTCATATAGGTCCACGTGATTGCAGGCGTTTTGAATCAATATTTCTGTATTTGGAACAGAAATATTGTCTATTCAACATGCAACTTTGAAGGGGGCAAGGGTGGCCCAGTCGTCTAAGGCGTTCCTTGGGCATGCCAGAAACAGGATTGTTGGTTCGAATCCCAGTTCAACCCGATTATGTTTACACCGATGGGTGTATTCATAGCAAGGCCGTCGTCAATTTTTTTTGACGGGGCTGGCCCGGGGGGGGGAAGCAAATATTTGTACAAGTATCACTTGTCCCCAACTTGATTCAAATAAAACTGTTTTCTATAAATAAAAAAAAATCTCACCCCCACCCCCTGCCCCCCCGGCTGACTACGGCACTGCATGTGACATTACGATAGAAATGTTCAAAGCGACCTTATCAACTTACTCACTCACTCGTGTGTTAACTATGTCACTGAGTCTAGCCACCTCTCCTCCTCCATCAACATCCCCCATCCCTGGTTCATAGTATGAACCCGTAAAGATCCGGGTTAGAATAGGTCTTCAGCAACCCATGCTTGCTGTAAAAGGCGACTATGCTTGTCGTAAGAGTCAACTAACGGGATCATGTGGTCAGGCTCGCTGACTTGGTTGATGCATGTCATCGTATCCCAAATGCGTGGACCGATGCTCATGATGTCAATCACTGGATTGTCGGGCCCAGACTCGGTTATTTACAGACCGCCGTCATATGGCTGGAATATTGCTGAGTGCGGCGTTAACAACCAACTACAACACTACAACACTACGACATTGAATTTGGCACCGTATATATGGCTGGAATATAGCTAGTAAACAATAACCAAACAAACATCATAGTATAGATGAGATGAGTTATTCACAGAATAAATGAATGACGAGATGGTGAATTTACATACACCTACTTCGCCCATTTCAAATCCTGTAAGGGGGCATAGGCGGCCCAATCGTCTAAGGCGCCGCGATTCCTTTGGTCACGCCAGAAACCTATGATTGTGGGTTCGAATCCCGGTTCGCCCCGATTATGTTTCTAGGTTTGTCAGCACCATACCCGTGCTCATGGGTTTCACCTAAGTGGTAAACGTCTGAGCCCTGCATCACTTGGGACTTTCCTCCCACACTAAGCTGACGTGCCTGATATAACTAGAATACTGTTCAAAGCAGCTTTCTGTGAAGATCCGGGGTAAAATAGGTCTTCAGCAACCCATGCTTGCTGTAAAATGCCACTGTGGTTGTCGTAAGAGGCGACTAACGGTATCAGGTGGTCAGGCTCGCTAGTTGATACATGTCATCGTGTCCCAATTGCGTGGATTGTCTGGTCCAGACTCGATTATTTACAGACCGCCCTCATATAGCTGGAATATTCCTGAGTGCGGCGTTAAACAACAAACAAAGCTAAGCAGCGTTAAACCCAAGTCACTCACCACGACATTGGACCCGTGAAGATCCGGGGTAGAATAGGTCTTCAGCAACCCATGTTTGCCGTAAAAGGCGACTAACGGGATCAGGTGATCAGGCTCGCTGACTTGGTTGATGCATGTCATCGTATCCCAATTGCGTGGATCGATGCTCATTATGGGCTGAGTGCGGCGTTAACAACCAACTCCAAACTACAACACTACAACATTGAATTTGGCACTGTGTTATGCCTCCCATCAAGATTTTCTCTCTTGTTGCACGCTGTTGTTTCTACTCAAGGGTAGGTAAGTACAGACATATACGCTCAATGCGATTCGGGGATATGTACATGTGGTTCAAGTTTCAACATTAACAAGCAGATCAGTATGATAAACATATGGTCGTTTTTTCAGCATTTTTGGCCAAAAACAAATCTCATTAAAATCAGATGTTAGGATACCTCTCTGCGTGCCAAAATAGAGTTTCTGCAACCAGAGAGATTCTGCACACACAGAGGTATCGTATCGGAGTGAAACATCTGATTTAAATTAGATTGGGCGTAATCACACCTGAGTATTCGTTTGTTTTGTATGCGGCCAAAAACATCTAATAAAGACCAGGTATGATGAACGTGCACCTGATAAACACTCGATATGATAACGGCGGTGGCTACTGTTACTGTACCCTCGCATTCCCAAACCATTTCTATCCAAATACAGTCAAACCTTTTTACACGGAAATACATTTGCATAAGTTGTGTTAACAGGCCGAGACAGTCAACTCGACCCATGGATATGTCTGAACTCGTATAACAACCAGTGGAAAGGTTTGGGTGTATTCATAGCAAGGCCGTCGTCAATTTTTTTTGACGGGGCTGGCCCGGGGGAGGAGCAAATATTTGTACAAGTATCACTTGTCCCCAACTTGATTCAAATAAAACTGTTTTCTATAAATAAAAAAAAATCTCACCCCCACCCCCTGCCCCCCGGCTGACTACGGCACTGCATGTGACATTACGATAGAAATGTTCAAAGCGACCTTATCAACTTACTCACTCACTCGTGTGTTAACTATGTCACTGAGTCCAGCCACCTCTCCTCCTCCATCAACATCCCCCATCCCTGGTTCATAGTATGAACCCGTAAAGATCCGGGTTAGAATAGGTCTTCATCAACCCATGCTTGCTGTAAAAGGCGACTATGCTTGTCGTAAGAGTCAACTAACGGGATCATGTGGTCATGCTCGCTGACTTGGTTGATGCATGTCATCGTGTCCCAAATGAGTGGACCGATGCTCATGATGTCAATCACTGGATTGTCTGGTCCAGACTCGGTTATTTACAGACCGCCGTCATATGGATGGAATATTGCTGAGTGCGGCGTTAACAACCAACTACAAACTACAACACTACGACATTGAATTTGGCACCGTATATATGGCTGGAATATAGCTAGTAAACAACGACCAAACAAACAAACATCATAGTATAGATGAGCTGAATTATTCACAGAATAAATGAAAGACGAGATGGTGAATTTACATACACCTACTTCGCCCATTTCAAATCCTGTAAGGGGGCACGGGTGGCCCAGTCGTCTAAGGCGCCGCAATATGCTGTGCAGAGTGGCGTCCCTTGGGCACGCCAGAAACCTATGATTGTGGGTTCGAATCCCGGTTCGCCCCGATTATGTTTCTAGGTTTGTCAGCACCATACCCGTGATCGTGGGTTTCACCGAAACCTGCATCACTTCGGGCTTTCCTCCTACATTAAGCTGACACGCCGCGATATAACTGCAATACTGTTAAAAGCGGCGTTAAACCCAACTCATTCACTCAACTCCTGTAATTATATACTCACCGACAAAAGAAACGCGAATACCATACATGTTGGTTAAAATATTAAGAATTACTCATATTCAAGAGATATTATATTGGTTCGATGCACAAACGAACATACTGGAATGTTGTGTGAACCGATGCCCATGAAGACATCACATGTGACGTCATATATCCATAACTGGAAACCACGTGCAGCATATGGTGATAAGAATAAAGACACTCTGAGGTAACACTTGACTGATTGTTAGTTTTGTCATTTAGTGGTACACATTTGTACATCACGTTGTACATACTTTTCTATGTTTCTATGGTTCGCGTTTCTTTTGGCGGTGGGAATATATTGGCGGAAAACTACTGTCTGGTTTATGCTGATGAAGTGGGAGACATGTACCGGCAGAGTTGGGAAAGGAGGGTGGGGCACCATTACTTAGTAGCGTCTGCTGAGACGAGGAGGGGGGGGGGGGGGGTTTGGCACCATTACTTAGTAGCGTCTGCTGAGACGAGGAGGGGGGGGGTTGGGGAAGGAGGGTGGCACCATTACTCAGTAGCGTAAGACGTGGGAGAAACCACTGGGGGAGGAGGGTGGGGCACCATCACTCAGTAGCGTCTGCTGAGACGAGGAGGGGGGTGGGGCGAATGGGGAAGGAGGGTGGCACCATTACTCAGTAGCGTCTGCTAATACGAGGGGGAACTAGTGGTGCCCTGACTCGATGTGTCATCGTATCCATGGATCGTTCCTCGGGCTAAAAACCATTACTTTGCCTGTCCTGGACTCCATTACAAGCCATCTGAACATTGCTGACAAACAACGTAAACCATATTGGCTCACTTGTTTATTGTGCCGAACCTGATCTATTTTCATACGCTCTTCATGTCTGTATGTTCCTGCAATAAACATTTTCTCCAAACTATTTAGACAAATTACCCTAAACTTTACGTCTATTATGGGTTCTTTGAAGCAACCCATTAGCAGTACAAGTTATCTGTAATACATAAGAGACTCCAATCTCTAGTACTAAAAACTGTGCACGAAATACGTCGCCCACACATAGACAGTGGCATAGGGTGTACATACTACTCAGAGTATACTACTCCAAGTGACCTTAAAGACGTTATTACTGTTACTATACATAAAATTAATTTGTTGTGCCATTGCTATAGTTTTTCCGTCATGCCTTGACAGATTAACAATGATATCAATGAAGTGGGTGTCCTTAACTTCTCTCTCACTACAATGCCAAGTAAATGATTTGGCCCTGTGTTGATTTGAATAAATGACTTCATCACATCATCCGTATGTATATCCACATTGTGACAGACAGGAAGTTTTGTTTGTTTGTTTGTTTGTTTAACGCCGGACTCAGCAATATTCTAGCTATATGAGCATCGATCCACGCAATTGGGATCAATGACATACATCAACCCAGTCAGCGAGCCTGACCACTCGATCCCGTTAGTCGCCTCTTACGACAAGTGTCGTCTTTTACGGCAAGCATGAGTTGCTGAAGACCTATTCTACCCCGGATCTTCACGGGTCGACAGACAGGAAGTGAATGGTGCACGAGCTCTATTACCTCAGAGAAATCACGAGTATCAGAACTAGCATAGAAAGTGCCTAGTTTAGGTGCAATACGTCATCCTTAAAGGTCTTGATGAAGCAGGAGGCAGCATACAGTCAGACTCTCATTGTTTCACGGATACAATATAATCTTAGAGTGGTTGCACGAGTCTTAACTTCGCCACCATTTTGTACACGTCCTTCAGTTGCCTCTGGCGGGGGTCTACTGTTGTGAGCCACGATCCACACAATCATTGGAGTCCCCCAGCCTGAACATTCGTTCTTAAAGGACGCCCTAAACCAGGAGCCGAGCCGACGAGTCCTTGCTTTAGCCCCTTAATGTCGAACGCCAGACAGGGTAACAAGTACCATTTTTTAACGTCTTTGGGTATGACGCGGCCGGGGGTCGAACCCCGGACCTTCCGCTCTCCTGGCGGACGCTCTACCACTAGACCACGGAGTCGGTCCCAGCACTGAGTGAGTGAGTGAGTATGGTTTTGCGACCCTTTTAACAATATTCCAGCCATTTCACGGCAGGGGACACCAGAAACAGGCTTCACACATTGTACCCATGTGGGATCGAACCCGGGTCTTCGGCGTGACGAGCGAACGCTTTAACCAGTAGGCTACCCCACCTCTTGCTTCCAACACTGCGACAAGCTAGGACCATGTAGCACAACAAGACAACACAGAAGACGGAATGTGTTCAAGTGTTTAATGAAACAAGTACTAGTAAACTAGTCCAGTCCTTTCTTTAAAACTCTTTGTTTCTTTGACACAGTTGCCCGTCACAAACTTCACACCGACTGTCCCCTTATAACACAGGATCCGGGGACGAGCCTTCCTCGATGATCCAGTGTACCATATATCAGTTCTAATAAACACCCTTGGCCCATCGCCGCCATACCTATAGTCGACACTGTGCTAAAATTGGACGTCTCATCAATGAAAACTGCTGGGCAAAAGACATATTTGACGGCTTTTAGGCTCTTGAAACTAACAAGAAATGGTTTTTCGATGGCGATGTATTTAATACGTGTATCAAAGTTGTGTTTTGGACCTTAGGTTTGTTTGCAATGTTTCGCCAACTGTTTTCAGCCTAGTAACGTTTTGATGCCTTTTGATTTGGGGAAAATCCAATTTTCAAGTGTATACATGTTTATTAAATACATCGTGGGTTCGTTCGTATGATGAACACGTGTTCAGAAGAGGTATGTTATATTTATGGTGGCGAATGGGTCCAGGGTTTGTGTCGTAATAGTTTTGGAGATATTATACACTTGACAATCGAGGATGGGAAGGAGAAGTTGTATATATATTCATTGTTACACTCCACAGCAGGGACTGGCGTTATCCAGGGGCTATATTCGGAAGTCACTCTTTTGCAAAAGGTCCTTCATAATGTGTGGATAAGAACTCATTAAACATAACTGAACTTCATTAAACATGATTAAACTTCACATGGCACTTTCAATACACAGAATCAAACCCACTAACAATGCTTGTGTTTAGAAGACAGTACACAGTTATTCAGGACCGAATACAGTCCTAAGACAAGGAGGTGAGAACTGAATATGGTTTTCAATCATCTTGAAACAGTAATCCTTGGACATGGCCGTCCACCCAGGCTAGTAATCCTTGGACATGGCCGTCCACCCAGGCTAGTAATCCTTGGACATGGCCGTCCACCCACGCTAGTACTCTTTGGACATGGCCGTCCACTCACGCTAGTAATCCTTGGACATGGCCGTCCACCCACGCTAGTACTCCTAGAAATATTACCGTCCACCCACGCCAGTAATCCTTGAACATGGCCGTCCACCCAGGCTGGTAATCCTTGGACATGGCCGTCCACCCACGCTAGTTATCCTTGGACATGGCCGTCCACCCACGCTTGAACTCCTTGAAAAATGGACGTCCACCCACGCTAGTAATACTTAGACATGGCCGTCCACCCGAACTGTGAGGACAGTTATAGCATGATCGTACATACGCTGTGAAAACCTGACACACGAGGCAAACGACTGTGGACCGCAGACCACCCAGCGAGTTGTACAATACCGTGTACACACACACACACACACACACATTCCATCGCACGATGTCTGTGTTGCACGGTGATTGACCGCACCTACATCAGTTGTTCCCCCACCATTGTGGCCCATCTGGCGGAGATTTGTCTCAAAATAACAAACTCGTTATTTATCACGAGTACATATCCATGTTATAATGTGTGGCCAACTGCAACGACCTGTCATGAACTACCAGTAAGCTGCATGCACTACATATATACTGCTGAACGGAAGTTAAAGAACACCCTTATTTTTCATGACTATAGTTAATCTGCCACGGCTGGTGGGTGTTGCAACACGCAGCCTTCCAACTGTGGTTGTTCTTTAACTTCTTTTGAGTAGTATATTTAGTCACTCGAGGTTTTTGTGCTTTCTCGGACCTTGTGATGTGAAATATTTCCGGGGGAACGTGTATTCACGTTATAAAGTTACCACAACAAAAAGTAGCGTCGATTGCGGTGGAACAAATAATCCATTTGATTGTGGGTTCACCCACCCAGTAAATATTGTTCCTTATGTAGACTGTACATGGAGATACACCCTAGCTGTCGGTGGGCCTTCCATCGTATGTTGGTGGACCGTACATGGCATCTTAGAGAGGCGAGTGAGTCGTGTTTCCAGCCTTGTCCAACTTGGTGGGTTTTACAGTTATATTAAGGCTGGACTAACGAGTCTATGAATAGTCCAATGAAAATTGCGTTCGGCAAGGTTGAAACTGGACAGTTAACTCCCTTGCCTCGGGAAGATGTGTTCATGGATATACACCATCGTACCTGTTGGTAGACTGCATGTTATACACTGTATCTGTAGGCGGTCTGCATGTGATACACTGTATCTGTATGCGGTCTGCATGTGATACACTGTATCTGTAGGCGGTCTGCATGTGATACACTGTATCTGTAGGCGGTCTGCATGTTATACACTGTATCTGTAGGCGGTCTGCATGTTATACACTGTATCTGTAGGCGGTCTGCATGTGATACACTGTATCTGTAGGCGGTCTGCATGTTATACACTGTATCTGTAGGCGGTCTGCATGTGATACTCTGTATCTGTAGGCGGTCTGCATGTTATACACTGTATCTGTAGGCGGTCTGCATGTTATACACTGTATCTGTAGGCGGTCTGCATGTTATACACTGTATCTGTAGGCGGTCTCTGTGATTACAGTATATCTGTTGGTGGTCAGTGGTGCACAACTGACCTTGCCAAGTCCGCATACTGGATCATTGGTGGTAGCAAACATGGACGGTTTCGGACACGACTATCTGTTTATGACTCCAAATCTAAAGTCAAGACTGGGATATTGGTAAGGTTGTAAAACCGACACACTATAGACCCTAGGACAGATTATGTTGTACACAGTACCCACGATGTCACATATTCCGCTAATTGCACGTGCCCGGCATCTGGTCGTCACGACGTAGCCGCTAATGGAATGATGTTTCTACACACATTGGTGACGTCATGATTTCTTGAGGCCAAACACTCTGTCTAAGAATGTCCTGGACCGCCGCTTGAACTCGATGATCTCCTTACACAGGGTATGGAAGGCTTCGATGACCTTGAGGACGTCTTCGGATGCTGACACCTCCAGGAAGGCACAGCTGAACTCGGCGGCAAGCTTCTGTCCTGGAACATCAGATGAACATGGGTGGATTAAAATCTGCATCCTCGATTATCTCTGTGAAGATAAATACCCTTGACCCATTCCCCACGGACACTTCCTTTTCAGTCCGATTCGAAATAGGAGAAGCTTAAAATTGCTATCCACTCAAATTACGACTATGAGCGACAGAAATTCTGTGTGAGGTTACTTAAGGCGATCATAAGATGGTAACGTCACTTTCCGGAAGAGGCTACGTTGGCGAATGGGTCCAGGGTATTTTTCTTCATGGAATATGATGAAAACTCGACAATATCACACATGCACCATGTGACCAATAACTGATCAGTGACATGGATCCACGCTGCAGCAGACCGATAACATCGTCACGGCCGTGTGGTGGTCTTACACACCGACATTGTGTTTCATTTTTTGTTTGTTGTTCAACGCCGCACTCTGCAATATTACAGCTATATGACGGCGGACTGTAAATAATCGAGTCTGGACCAGAAAATCCAGTGATTGACATCATGATCATCGGTCTACACAATGTGGATACAATGACATGTATGAACCAAGTGAGCGAGCCTGACCACCCGATACCTGAGTCGTCTCTTACAAGCCTAGTCGCCTCTTACGACAAACATAGTCCCTACAGACACTATGGACAACCGATCTATCAGGAGGACGAGGTTATTCGTCTTACAAGGAAACATGATCTGAAGGCCAGATCCATCGACCGTATTGTTTCCAGTATTTGCCATGACCCACTATACGTACGATACGTACTTTACGTACGATACGAACTATGGCGACTGACGGTGCAGTATCGGGAGGGGGCACGGGTGGCCCAGTCGTCTAAGGCGCCGCGGTTCGCTGTGCAGAGTTGCGTCCCTTGGGCACGCCAGAAACCTATGACTGTGGGTCGAATCCCAGGTTCGCCCTGATTATGTTTCTAGGTTTGTCAGCACCATACCCGTGCTCGTGGGTTTCGCCGAAGTGGTACACGTCTGAGACCTGCATCACTTCGGGCTTTCCTCCCACATTAAGCTGACATGCCGCGATATAACTGGAATACTGTTAAAAGCGGCGTTAAACCTAACTCACTCACTCACTCACTCAGTATCGGGATATATAATATATAATCGTTTCACCGACCTTCATCTTGTGTGACCTGGCGCACGTGAGCAAGGTCAGCTTTGTTCCCGACAACGATGACAGGGGCGTGAGCGGCTTTCTTGGCTTCTTCTATCTTCTTCCGCACATCCTGTAGTATATCATAGCTCTTCCGGCTGGTCACGGAGTACACCAACATAAATCCATCCGCCCAACGTAGTACCTCCTCTCTCGCGCCGTGGTCATCGTTCTGGGTATACAACACACACAATCATTTAAACATGGTACCAAGAATACACTTATAACCATATACCATTCCGATGCACAAAAGATACTGAACTACAATGGTTCCAGTATAAAATATTACATCATATACTACCAACAAACAGAAGACTTTTTAAAATGCGACTAGTTGATTCGGAGACATGTAGTTTTTGTTCAAATAGTATAGAATCTGTTTCCCATGCACTGGCAGACTGTAGCAAAGTGAAACCCATATGGCAAAAACTGGAAGAGTGGCTATCAGCGACACAACGATCCTATAAATGTAATTATCTTACTTTGCAAATTCGTAATTTTTAAATATAGATATTCAAAAAAGGTACCGAACTTCAAGTTTAAAAAAAAAGAGATTTACAAATATTACATGCTTACAAAATACACAGCTCTCATAAGTAATAGTATCAATAAATTCTACAAATTTTGGTCATCTTGTCATCTTTTGTTTCCCACACAATAATTCTGTTCTCAACTTTTGTTTACTGCCTATGTATTACATTGTATAGATAACGATTAAGTCTACTTACAAATGATCGAGTGTCCAGCAATTCAAATGCTATAGATTCCCCCTCTATGCTTGTGGTGCACTTGTACTTGGTCTCTGCAGAACAAAATGAGGTGATAAAGTGAGTGAGTGAGTGAGTGAGTGAAGGCGGTTTTACCCCGCTTTTATTAATTCCAATAACAGCATGGCGGGGAACACGACCGGGTCAGCTTGATGGGCTCGGATTTTATCGATAAATAAATTGTTACCGAAAAATATGAAATAAATATTTATGCTGTTGGGCAATTGAGCAATTGCCCGTCACAAAATAGCATTGTTGCAACGTGTTTCAGGCTTATAGCTTTAAATATCAGGTTTTGTAACAGTAGCTGACAAAATATCTTATCTCCAGACAAAATCCCAGACCCGTCAGAATATCAAATGGTCGGTCCCTAACGCTATAATCGGTGGTACCCAGGTGTATATTATCGATGGAACATATTCCCGAGGCAAGGGAGTTAACTGATTATGAAAGTCCAGTTTCCACCCTTGCCGAACTTGGCTGGAATTATGGAGTTTAGGCTGGACTAACAAGTCTATGCAAAGTCCAATCAAAATCAACACCAAGCCGTCTGCCGTGAAGATATCGGTCAATTGCAGGATTTGCAGAGCATGTGTACCGTCAACTGGGTGTGGACAGATGTTTTCTGTTATTTTTATCACAAAAAAGACCTTGAATATTGATCAGATCGTATTGACATGGCGCCGCCATTTTGTTTGAAGCAAATAAAAGCGACATGAGAGGTGGAATCTGATTGGTCAATAGGAGAGACTTAGAAGGGACATAACCTGAAATCGCCACTGGTGGCGCTACGAACGAGCCCCGAAATTCAAGCTTAGTTCGGCAAGGGTGGAAACTGGATATCATGTATCGGTAAAACGAGGGGGTCCACGCTTGTCTTAAAAACCGATACATGTGAGACACGTGTGTTCACAATGTGTCACCCATGCTGATCATGTCATCGTACACGGATTGATCATGCTTTCGACCACTGGTTTGACCGTAAGTTCCAGGTTATGTTCGGGCCGCGGTAACAGAACTGAAATATTGCTGACTGACGTGAGACAAGTTTAACTCTCAATTCCCCTGAAGCCTGGGAATACTCCGCCATTCTAATTACCCAAGCTGAAAGTTCAAACACGTTTACATGCAACAATCAGTTTCACCTAGTCTAACACTCAGTCTGGCATGATTGGCATGTAATAATGTTTTTTGTTTCCTTGAGGGTTTTTTTTAAAATTGGGATGGATAGCCATGGAGGTATCGGGCTGATCGCTGCAGCTGTCAATGGAATGCTCCTGAATTCGCTCCCCTGCAAGAAGAGACATGGTGCCCTGCATGGAGTGGTGAGGTTTTTGCTCCGCGCATGTCCGTATCTCACACTATCTATCATACAGATGTGTACTGCACGAGCAAGTCAATATTCACATTTATCTAATATTAGGTTATAGATATGTTATAGCCCTAATTAGGAAGCAGTCGGTACAATTAAAGGCCATTACTGGTGCGTTGGAAATGTCAATTTTCAAAGTTCCGGAAAATCTATTTTTGCAGACATATTGTTGCTAACATTATCAGCCAAGTTCAAGTGACAACTATCCTCACTTTCATTCTGCAACTTACAAAATGACCAACTACAAATGAATTGTTGAATGAGTGAAAAGGATGAGTTTTCGAGTGAGGGCATGATTATTTCAGCATTGTCTGTACAGTATTACCTACATATACTGTACCGCAAAAGAAACGTCACCCCAAGTTACACTGCATGAAAAGTTGTCATTTAAATATCGGGGTAATTTTTGTCAAAGTTCCTCAAATTTAACATTACCTTGTCTGGAAAAATGAAATTTGATGACCAAAAAACCAACAGATGACAATAAAACCGATCGCCCAAACGGATCACGGCAACGCCCATGGTAACCCGATGCACGTGCGTTCCGGGCAAATTGAAATGCACAGGCGTTCCCCCATTTCTTGCCCTATAAAAATCCATCCAGATCCGATAACATTCATTCGTTATTGAATTGCTACCACATGCCAAGATTGACAAGAAATCAGCGACACCAAGCCCTTGGTCAAGCCCAAGCTGGACTAATCGCCCGGCAATTAGCCAATGCATAATTATCAAGTCCACGTAAGGACCATATACAGGCTCCAGCAACGGTACCAGACCACCAATACTACAGATGACCGACCACGTAGTGGAAGACCAAGGGTCACCACCCGACAGCATCCTCAAGATCGCTTTGTTACTGCTGCGGAAACTGCTCCACAGACCATGGGGACACACCAGCGACACATTAGTGCGGACATCGTGCGTCGATGATTGACGAGCAGGCACCTCCACTGTCACAGGCCACACCGAGGACCCATTCTGACACCACGTCATCGCCGCCACTGTCTTCAGTGGGCAACACAGCACCAGCATTGGCACCACCAGCAGTGGAGAAGAGTCCTCTTCTCTGAAGAGAGCCGTTACTATATCTCAACAGCAGATGGCAGAGAGAGAAAGTCTTGCGACGCCGTGGGGAACGTTATACGTATGCTTGTGTTGTTTAGAGAGACTCGTGGGGTGGTCCGAGCATCATGGTGTGGGGTGGAATTGGTCTTGCACAGAGGGTCGGCCCTGTGGTCTTCCAGAACATCGGTCAATGGAGAGGCAATGGTGCCATAGCAGTTCGGTACAATGATCAAGTCTTGAGACCACACGCCATACCTCATTTGGCACGTCGCCGCAACCACGAGTTTCAGCATGATAACGCCCGTGCCCACACTGCGAGAGCAACAAGATACTTCCTCCAGCAGAATGGCATCAGAACCATGCAGTGACCTGCCCTCAGTCATGTTGGACGGGACTCAAAGACGGCTGAATGACGTCCGACCATGTATACTACTCAAAGGAAGTTAAGGAGCACTCGATTTTTATCATATGACTAAAAATAATCTGTAATCCGTTGTGGGTAATGCTACAACCTTATGCTTGTCGGTGTACTTTAACTTGTTGTGGGTAGTATACAGGACCTGCCCATGTGAACTTTGAACCAAGCTGCCAAGGGAAATTTATAGAAATCACGATAACATCTTCAACAAAGAAATTACACGGAAAGGTTACTTTTGCCATAAATCCATGAAATAAGACCTATCATAACGGACATGAAGAGATAGAACTCAAGAACATCTGTAACGAGAACACAGCGCGATCAAAAACTCAGTTGAGCAGTAATAACTATTACGATAGACAACACCTTGTGAGTGAGTGAGTATGGTTTTACGCCGCTTTTAGCAATATTCCCCGCCGTGATATTGCTGGACCCAGAAATGGGCTTCACACATTGTACCCATGTCGGGAATCGAACCCGGGTCTTCGGCGTGACGAGCGAACGCTTTAACGACTAGGCTACCCGACCGCACCGACAACACCATGTAAGTATCAAACAGTAATGTCTGAAGAAACTGACAGCCGAAAGCTACCTACATCAAAGACGCCTCAGGCCTAATTATGATCTGGCATGTTGAGCTAAACCTGAGTCGGGGTTGTTCGGCTGATGAATTCTTGGAATTCTTCTGTCTGGCGACGTTGTCAACGTTTACGGCGGGGTGTTGGAGGGTGCGTTTTCTTTAACATATTTTTGTTGCATGAATTGGTATGCATAGCTCGAGTAATTTAAGGTAATAACTGCCAACCCTTATTAGGCATCTTATTAAATTTAAGATCCAAGATAGAAAATACGAATACTGGTTTAATGGTCTTCAGGAGAGCGTTGTAAACCCAGCATCCGGCAACTTAAGAGCAACTTCAATGCGACTTGATTTATGCGTCTAGAGAAGCCAAGCCAGCGGTTGATAACTTTTAGTAGTGACCCACGCTATGTATGTCCCCATGTATATTGTTTAAATATATGCTACTCAAAAGAAGTTCAAGAACACTTGATGTTTCTCATATGACTAGTTAATCTGTAGATAGTAGATAGATTGCTATAGTCTGGTTGCGCTGAAGATTTATTATCATAAAGGGTCGTAGTGTTAGTGTGCTGTGGTGGCAGTGTGTTGTAGTGGTAGTGTGTCGTAGTGGTAGTGTGTCGTAGTGGTAGTGTGTCGTAGTGGCAGTGTGTCGTAGTGGTAGTGTGTCGTAGTGGTAGTGTGTCGTAGTGGTAGTGTGTTGTAGTGGCAGTGTGTCGTAGTGGTAGTGTGTTGAGGTGGTAGTGTGTCGTAGTGGTAGTGTGAAGTTGTGGTAGTGTGTCGTAGTGGTAGTGTGTCGTAGTGGCAGTGTGTTGTAGTGGCAGTGTGTCGTAGTGGCAGTGTGTCGTAGTGGTAGTATGTAGTTGTGGTAGTGTGTTGAGGTGGTAGTGTGTAGTTGTGGTAGTGTGTAGTTGTGGTAGTGTGTCGTAGTGGTAGTGTGTCGTAGTGGTAGTGTGTCGTAGTGGCAGTGTGTCGTAGTGGTAGTATGTAGTTGTGGTAGTGTGTTGAGGTGGTAGTGTGTCGTAGTGGTAGTGTGTCGTAGTGGTAGTGTGTCGTAGTGGCAGTGTGTCGTAGTGGTAGTGTGTAGTTGTGAAAGTGTGTTGAGGTGGTAGTGTGTCGTAGTGGTAGTGTGTAGTTGTGGCAGTGTGTCGTAGTGGTAGTGTGTAGTTGTGAAAGTGTGTTGAGGTGGTAGTGTGTCGTAGTGGTAGTGTGTTGTAGTGGCAGCGTGTCGTAGTGGCAGTGTGTCGTAGTGGTAGTATGTAGTTGTGGTAGTGTGTTGAGGTGGTAGTGTGTCGTAGTGGTAGTGTGTAGTTGTGGTAGTGTGTCGTAGTGGTAGTGTGTCGTAGTGGTAGTGTGTCGTAGTTGCAGTGTGTCGTAGTGGTAGTGTGTTGAGGTGGTAGTGTGTCGTAGTGGTAGTGTGTAGTTGTGGTAGTGTGTCGTAGTGGTAGTGTGTCGTAGTGGTAGTGTGTCGTAGTGGCAGTGTGTCGTAGTGGTAGTGTGTTGAGGTGGTAGTGTGTAGTTGTGAAAGTGTGTCGTAGTGGTAGTGTGTCGTAGTGGTAGTGTGTCGTAGTGGCAGTGTGTTGTAGTGGCAGTGTGTTGAGGTGGTAGTGTGTCGTAGTGGTAGTGTGTTGTAGTGGCAGTGTGTCGTAGTGGTAGTGTGTTGTAGTGGCAGTGTGTTGTAGTGGCAGTGTGTCGTAGTGTGTTGTAGTGGCAGTGTGTCGTAGTGGTAGTGTGTTGTAGTGGTAGTGTGTTGTAGTGGCAGTGTGTCGTAGTGGTAGTGTGTAGTTGTGGTAGTGTGTTGAGGTGGTAGTGTGTCGTAGTGGTAGTGTGTTGTAGTGACGTCACACATGAGATTGGGTCGACTCTTACAAGCATGGGTTCACTGGGGACTGTGCTAACTCACACGGTATATTTTGATTAACCAATCCTAGTACGTCTAGTGCATCAAGGTCACAGAACACTATGATCCCCCGTCTGGATACTGTTATACCTGACTAGTAAGAACCGGTCATATACCAATAAACACGTGCTATCGGGATATATCTCTGCGGCGGCCATGCCACATCAATTATGAGTTGTTAGTCTCTATCTTCATCCTAACATCCTTCCTTGAGTAACCGTGGTGACCTTTCGTCTCTACATACACGCTGACTTACATAGTCAATACAATAACAAGATTATTATTTTAAAAACTTTCTTGAAAATACAACTTGATTGTCGTCTTACTATTTTCAAAGGTTTTGCTCATTGTTTTTAATTATGCAATTCCAGTCGGCCAAACAAAGCCCTTATCATGCTTCGTCTTTTTCTCCCCACGCACGCCTCCCAACTCCAGATCTGTGTGTTATTGAACCGTCTGATTGGTGTATCGGCAAAAAATCCGTGAGAAAATACATCACGTGAAAGAAATAACGCTTTATTTCTCGATACATCAGTTTCAGTTACTGGCTTAACCTTTGACCTCCGATAAAGAACACAACATGCTTTTTATCAGGCGTGCAGGATCGAAACACCAGTCCGCTAGTGGGTGTGGCCTAATTCCTTTTCGGTTTCTAAAAACTTGGATAACCAAACAAATCACATGCAAATCTATTTAGTCGTGGGTACTGAGTATATGGACGTCACAAGCATATACATGTACTGTCCGGTATGTAGGGGTTCCGGACTATCGGGGTTCCGGTGAGTTTCAGTATAGAGGACAAGGATGAGAGGATGCTACTTACCCATAGACTGGTCGTACTCCCCGATAAAGCGTTTTGTCAGGAACCTCACGGACAGAGCTGCAAAGAAAACACATCAGTGTCAGAACAAATGTTTGGACAATATATACTCTTTAGACATTACATTGGAACATATGTAATTTCAGTCTTCCGAATCCCATCAATACCTCAAAGTAGTGCTGTGCTGTTGTACCATATCTGGCTATGGGCTTGGAGGATGGCATGAGTGCGTTGTGTGTAAGGTTTTACTGAACAGTACTTAAATTGTATCAAGTTTAAGTTGATCAGTTTAAATCTGTAAAAAAAATTCAACATGTCGTTACCTCTTTGGAGAAAGCAACCTGGATGAGTATGGAGCTGAGAAACAAACACAGGTAAATCTGGGATTCGAACTTCCGATTATTAAATCCGGATACACCTTAGGGGCACAACTCTGCGCATCCACAATATGTACGGAACAAATAAACATTTCTTTTGAGAAAACGGGCCATGGCAGGATAGAACCTGAGATTCGAACCCATAAGTGTTTTTTTTTCTGATCGGATTCCAAAGACAGTTGTAACCAGGCGACCGTTTCTTTTACGGATAAACAGGCAACCGCCAAAACCTGCCGATGGGGAAAAAATGACATTTCAATACCCGATAATTGCTTGTGTCTATGAAAAGCAAGGGACAGAATAGATCCCTGGTAACATTGTCATTCTCGTAAGAGCCAAATGAAGGATCAGTTAGTTCGCCTTGTTTGCTGTGCGTCGCTGTACAGTGATGGTATGGGTCGGTGCTCGTGTTATCAACCACTGGTTTGTATGGTCAGACAAGGTTACTTGTAGGATGTCATTTCACTGGAATAGTGCTGATTGGTTCACCTTGTGCAGGCTTTAGAATAACGACAGTAAGCAAACGAGTGCAGCTCGAGTAGAAAGTCCACATATCCAACCGATATTCAAGTATCGGGAGTACGGGTGGCCCAGTCGTCTGAAGCCCCACAATTCGCTGTGCAGAGCTGCGGACCTTGGGCACGCCGGAAACCTATGATCGTGGGATCGAATCCCGGTTCGCCCCGATTATGTTTCTAGGTTTGTCAGCACCATACCCGTGCTCGTGGGTTTCACCAAGTTTGGTGGTAAACGTCTGAGACCTGCATCTCTCTCGGCTTTCCTTCTTCATCAAGCTGATACGCCATGATATAACAGGAATACTGTCCAAAGCGACGTTAACCAAAACTCACTCACTCACTCACTCACTCCACGTACGACGGGTACTTATAATCCCTATTCGGGGGGTTCGGGAGGGGGTGCAAACTAATGTTTCCACGTCTTTAACGCTCTACTAGAGTACACTGAGCAAAGAAATTACCAAGATGTACAAGACAAGATAGTGTCACGCAGACAGGCCGGGGCCTAATGTGCCTAATGTAGTGGCCGTTTACATTCACAACATCCACGGACGTGAACCAGCTAGAGCAACAAGAAACACGACACCAGGTATAACAAGATATGTGGCTAATATTATGACCCCGGGTTGTTAGACCAACAATTAGTACAGCCCTTCGACAAAACACTTTCCGCCAAGGTTTGATTGACTGAAGATTTCAGCAAACGACAACAAACAAACGACATATATGGTTTTGAATTACGCGCTAGTGATAGAGTTATGCGATTTTATGCAGGGTCGGAAAATGAAAGGTTCGTCCGGGGCAGTAGCAAATATGTCCTTTGTATGAACTTTAGTTCCCCAAATTGTTTTTTATTGCTTGGTTATAATAGGTCTTCAACAGCCCATGCTTGTCGTAAGAGGCGACTAATTGTATCGGGTGGACAGACTCGCTGACTTGTTTGATGCATGTCATCGTATCCCAATTACGTAGATCGATGCTCATGATATCAATCACTGGATTGTTTGGTCCAGGCTCGATTATTTCGAGACCGCCGTCATATAGCTGGAATATTGCTGAGTTCGGCGTAAAACAACAAACAAACAAATACGATGATCGCACTCCTTTAACTACCAGAGTTTAATAAGATGCGTGCCATGTTTAGAGAGATTTAATTTAATATATCTATGTTGCAAACAATAATACAAAAGTGCCTAGCAAAAAAGGGTGGTATATTATACGCATTTGTTTGTAGATTTCTCTAATGTTAGCAGAAATAAATTATGGTCACGTTGCAAAGCACATGTCTTGGCAGTAAAATATGAAAGTTAATATGCTGTATGTATCAGAGTGTAAAGGTTTGTGAGCGAAATAACGGTAATGTCTCTGACATCTTTGAAAGCAATATTGGCGTTAACAAGGGTACATTCTAAGCAAGTTTTTGTTCTCCTTCTTTATCAATGAATTAGCTCAACACTATTCAGCAGAACTGTTCTGATGGCACCCGGATACTTCACCCGGAAACTATAAAATTATTTCTTCTTTTGTTTGCCGATGATATAGTAATGTTTTCAAGCACAATACCTGGACTACAAAAGCAATTTAATCAGCTGAATATTATTGCAAAGAATGGTATTTTTCCGTCAACAAGAAGAAGACAAAAGTTATTGTTTTTAAAAATGGTGGAACACTAGCTAGAAGGGAGAAATGGTTTTATCATGGACATTCATTAGATGTTGTATCGTTCTATAACTACGTAGGTGTATAGTTTACAAATAGATTGTCATGGAAGATGTATGTTAATTAAGCTGCCGCACAAGCTAAGAAGATCCTAATTGGAAGTCTTGGAAATATATCCTATAATACATTCTTTAAGATTTTCGATACAAAATTAAGCCCAATTTTGTTATATGGAACAGACGTTTGGGGATTAGAAATAATTGATGTTTAAGAAAAAGTACATGTATATACATGAAAAAGATTCCTTGGTGTGAAACCCAGTACGTCTAATATAATGGTCTACGGAGAATGTGGACGATACCTATTAACTATGTTAAGTTAAAGACGATAATATATTGGATTAAATTAGTTTAAAAATGCCTGCAACAAGATTTCCAAAGAAATGTTATAACATGCTATTACTCTATGTTCAACGTGGACAGACTGACTGGGTATCTTCTGTTAGGCATCAGCTTTATTCATGTTGTTATGGTAACATATGGACAGAACAGGACACGTATATACCAGATCATTTAATTGATGCTTTTTCTCAGACCCTGAAAGATATGTTCATTCAAAATTGGCATTTTTCCTTATCAGTATCCAAAAAACTATTACGTTATTCCCTCTTTAAAAAAAGCTTCGGAGAGCAGTACTTATCAAATATTAAAAACACTAGAAACTTTTCGAATTGCGCTTGCAAGATTCAGATTTGGTCCACACGAACTCTTTAGAACACAGCATTTGTCAGATTTGTGATTTCAATACTGTTAAAAGTGAATACCATTTCTTACTACTTTGTCCGTTGTATGCTGAACTCAGAAAACAGTTCATTGATTAATATTATATCCGAAATCCAAGTTTACAGAAATTTGTTTCGTTAATATCAAGTAAGAATGTAGTGACAACGAAAACGCTGTCAATGAACATATTGGATGCTATGAGGCTAAGAAGTTCCAAATGTGTTACCTTATATATATGCACCCATTACTATATAACATGTACTGTAGGCCAATGGCCTCTCAGTATTATGAATAACACATATTGACTATAGAGAGATACGTTGGTTATCTTGTGACTTCAATCAGCCAGTCTGCTGTAAATGTTAACCAGTTTCTACATGATGCATGTACAGGCTATCACAGGGAGGCAGTCAGACGTTTGTGTTCCACAAGTGTATGCTACTTATGCTACTCATGAGTCGGACTATGCACAGCTTGTTCCTGAAGATAGGCCTCTTAGCAGAAACAAGAACTAACATGTGTTTACAATCGCCATGGTTACTGAGTGGATGGGAGAAATACAAGGAGCCAATGTCTTAAAGAGCAGGTTAAGCATCATTAACCTCTGGCAAGACAATGTACATCATCTCACAGGTGAAGTGCCCACCCTGCCTGCCACGCCCCCTACTGGAAGTGACTGAGGTGATACATATATTGAAGAAACATTACGTCTCGAGTGTGGTGACACATATATTGAAGAAACATTAAGCCTCGACTGTGTGGACACATATGTTGAAGAAACATTACATCTCGACTGTGGGAGCACAGATATTGAAGAAACATTACGTCTGGACTGTGGTGACACATATATTGAAGAAACATTAAGCCTCGACTGTGTGGACACATATGTCGAAGAAACATTACATCTCGACTGTGGTGACACATGTATTGTAGAAACATTACGTCTCGAGTGTGGTGACACATATATTGAAGAAACATTAAGCCTCGACTGTGTGGACACATATGTTGAAGAAACATTACATCTCGACTGTGGGAACACATATATTGAAGAAACATTACGTCTGGACTGTGGTGACACATATATTGAAGAAACATTAAGCCTCGACTGTGTGGACACATATGTCGAAGAAACATTACATCTCGACTGTGGTGACACATGTATTGAAGAAACATTACGTCTCGAGTGTGGTGACACATATATTGAAGAAACATTAAGCCTCGACTGTGTGGACACATATGTTGAAGAAACATTACATCTCGACTGTGGTGACACATGTATTGTAGAAACATTACGTCTCGAGTGTGGTGACACATATATTGAAGAAACATTAAGCCTCGACTGTGTGGACACATATGTTGAAGAAACATTACATCTCGACTGTGGGAACACATATATTGAAGAAACATTACGTCTGGACTGTGGTGACACATATATTGAAGAAACATTAAGCCTCGACTGTGTGGACACATATGTCGAAGAAACATTACATCTCGACTGTGGTGACACATGTATTGTAGAAACATTACGTCTGGACTGTGGTGACACATATATTGAAGAAACATTAAGCCTCGACTGTGTGGACACATATGTTGAAGAAACATTACATCTCGATTGTGGTGACACATGTATTGTAGAAACATTACGTCTCGAGTGTGGTGACACATATATTGAAGAAACATTAAGCCTCGACTGTGTGGACACATATGTTGAAGAAACATTACATCTCGACTGTGGGAACACATATATTGAAGAAACATTACGTCTGGACTGTGGTGACACATATATTGAAGAAACATTAAGCCTCGACTGTGTGGACACATATGTCGAAGAAACATTACATCTCGACTGTGATGACACATGTATTGTAGAAACATTACGTCTCGAGTGTGGTGACACATATATTGAAGAAACATTAAGCCTCGACTGTGTGGACACATATGTCGAAGAAACATTACATCTCGACTGTGGTGACACATGTATTGTAGAAACATTACGTCTCGAGTGTGGTGACACATATATTGAAGAAACATTAAGCCTCGACTGTGTGGACACATATGTTGAAAAAACATTACATCTCGACTGTGTGGACACATATATTGAAGGAACATTACGTCTTGACTGTGGGAACACATATATTGAAGAAACATAACGTCTGGACTGTGGTGACACATATATTGAAGAAACATTAAGCCTCGACTGTGTGGACACATATGTTGGAGAAACATTACGTCTCGACCGTGGGAACACATTTATTATATACTTCGATGTGAAAGAGATGAGTTTTCTGAGGTTGATAAAAGTTAAATTTTCATTGCAGTGAACATAACACTTGATGTTTCACTGCAGTGAACACAACACTTTGACAGAACTATTCTCATTCAAGAGTTGCCTCCCCGCAAATTGTCTCCCTTTATCGCAAGTGTCTGGCCCGTCCAAAAACTGTTGCCTATCTTTTAACGTTAGTTCCACAATAACAAGGCCAAATAATGACAGATGGTCATTTATGGAGTTAATATCGCTTCTTGCAGTTATTATTTTCCTGAAAATGTTTTGTTATAAACTGTAAATATCTCATTTTATTCGTCAATCGACACTGGTCGTTTCGCAAAGCGCCATTTTTGTTACTTGACCAGCGTGTATTCCTTCGCTTTTAACAGCGGTCTCCTAGCTTTCAAGAATATTTTAAAGTTGATTTTGTATATAATCATATCCAAATATATGATATGAATTTTAGTGACCTCAAATTTTTTGTTCGTGACGGGCGAAAGGATGATGATGATAAGAGAAACATGATATTTTCACGAGACACATGAAATAACCTCTGTATATTGGAGACACATCACGTCCCGTGGACACAAGAATCAAAAGTACACAAGACATATGTTTTTAATTCATTCAACACACCCACAATCTCGGCCGAAAAATCTCCTGGCAAGGAACCGAAATCCTCCACACAAACATTAACCATTGGAAGAAAAAGCATTCCATGAAACAAACCAGACATCAACAGGCCTCAGGGCAGCTGCCCAACCAGGAAATACTCCACGGTGTTATGGACAGGAGTTAGTTCCGCCAGACAGACACTTCTGTTGTTATTGTCACAATGATATAATGTCTGTTGTTGGTCCTCACAGTGCAACCACTGTTTTCACATTGGCGTTCCAACCTCCTTAAGACTATTATCGGGTTAACCGTGTACATTACTCTTATGTCATGTAAGCACAACCTAACTATATATGAGTGAGTGAGTTGGGTTTAACGCCGCTTTTAACAGTATTCAAGTTATATCGCGGCATGTCAGCTTAATGTGGGAGGAAAGCCCGAAGTGATGCAGATCTCAGACGTTTACCACTTCGGCGAAACCCACGAGCACGGATATGGTGCTGACAAACCTTGAAACATAATCGGGGCGAACCGGGATTCAAACCCACAATCATAGGTTTCTGGCGTGCCCAAGGGACGCAGCTCTGCACAGCGTATTGCGGCGCCTTAGACGACTGGGCCACCTGTGGCCCCTGACTATTATATATATGACTCACCACGTATTTGTTCCACCATTCACCCGGTGAGGGGCAAGAAGTAGTGTGAAAGTGAGGGAGTATGGCTTAACGCCGCTTTTAACAATATTCCAGTAACATCATGAAATGGGCTTCACACATTGTACCCAAGTAGGAAATCGAACCCGGAACATCAACGTGACGCGCGAACGCTTTACCCACGAGGCTACCGCGCCGCCCCAGTAGCACCTGGAAGACAGTTACCTAGCTTATATAATTTATATGTTGTAGATAAATAGCTGATGAATTCATAACTTTTTAATTTTTTTGAACTGATATTTATCCTTCAACACAAAGATCTCATATCTGTATATGTGTTACACATTAACGCAGCATGTATTTTTAACCGAGTGTGTTTTCGTATCGTAAGCGGTATCTTCAGAATACATAGGAATTGCTGTATATATATCACCACCCTTGAATAAGAGACCTGTTTTTTTAAAATAAAACGTTACAGACTTGTCAATAAAATAATATATAATGACAAGAATTCTTATTATGGGCTAAATTGCACGACACAAAGCATGCCCAAAGCGTTCAACACACATACATATCTACATCAGAGTGACGTAGCTCAGTTGTCTTACAATGTTATAATTCTTGACAATCCCTTAGTGACCTCCCGCCACACCACTCCTACCGCAGACCTGACCCTCTGAGTGTAAGGCCATAGGCCATGTGGGGCGGTCGGGTGGCCTAGTGTTTAAAGCGTTCGCTCGTCACGACGAAGACCCGGGTTCGATTCCCGACAAGGGTACAATGTGTGAAGCCCATTTCTGGTGTTCCCCGCCGTGATATTGCTGGAATATTGCTAAAAGCGGCGTAAAACCATACTCACTCACTCACCCACTCACCCATAGGCCATGTAGATCTAGTACCATCTCACAGCAAGTTCCCTCGGTATAAGGACATGCAGATCAAATATTGCCTCAGAGCCGACCCCTCGGTATTAGGTCATGCAGATCCAGTACCATCTCATTGCTGACCCCTCGGTATAAGATCATGCAGGCCCAGAACCATCTCAGAGCCAACCCCTCGGTATAAGGTCATGCGGATCCAGTATCATCTCAGAGCAGACCCCTCAGTATAAGGTCGTGCCGGGATCCAGTACCATCTCAGAGCCACCTCCTCGGTATAAGGTCCTGCAGATCTAGTACCATCTCAGAGCCGACCCCTCGGTATAAGGTCATGCAGATCCAGTACCATCTCATTGCCGACCCCTCGGTATAAGATCATGCAGGCCCAGAACCATCTCAGAGCCAACCCCTCGGTATAAGGCCATGCAGATCCAGTACAATCTCAGAGCCAACCCCTCGGTATAAGGTCATGCAGATCTAGTACCATCTCAGAGCCAACCCCTCGGTATAAGGTCATGCAGATCCAGTACCATCTCAGAGCCAACCTCTCGGTATAAGGTCATGCAGATCCAGTACAATCTCAGAGCCAACCTCTCGGTATAAGGTCCTGCAGATCTAGTACCATCTCAGAGCCAACCCCTCGGTATAAGGTCATGCAGATCCAGGACCATCTCAGAGCCAACCCCTCGGTATAAGGTCATGCAGATCTAGTACCATCTCAGAGCCAACCCCTCGGTATAAGATCATGCAGATCCAGTACCATCTCAGAGCCAACCCCTCTGTATAAGGTCATGCAGATCCAGTACCATCTCAGAGCCAATCCCTCTGTATAAGGTCATGCAGATCTAGGACCATCTCAGAGCCAACCCCTCGGTATAAGATCATGCAGATCCAGTACCATCTCAGAGCCAACCCCTCGGTATAAGGTCATGCAGATCCAGTATCATCTCAGAGCCAACCCCTCGGTATAAGGTCATGCAGATCCAGTACCATCTCAGAGCCAACCCCTCGGTATAAGGTCATGCAGATCCAGTACCATCTCAGAGCCAACCCCTCGGTATAAGGTCATGCAGATCCAGTACCATCTCAGAGCCAACCCCTCGGTATAAGGTCATGCAGATCCAGTACCATCTCAGAGCCAACCCCTCGGTATAAGGTCATGCAGATCTAGTATCATCACAGAGCCGGTGCCTTCACATCACATCTGGTGCACAGAATGGTGCGCATGCCTCACTGTTTATGGCATTACAGAGGTTGTTTGTGGCGCGTGCAGCGCTCGTGTAAACACAGTCAATGTGTCTAAACAAAGGGAGAGTGATTTTTAACCTTTTTATCACCTTTCTTATCAAGAGTTACATGCTGTCACAAGGTGATAAAAGTCAGTTATCTCAGTATGGTGTGTTAATGGCCTTACTACATCATCACAAGTACCGTGAAGATTCCGGGGTAGAATAGGTCTTCAGCAACTCATGCTTGCCGTAAAAGGCGACTATGCTTGTCGTAAGAGGCGACTAAAGGGATCGGGTGGTCAGGCTCGCTGACATGGTTGATGCATGTCATCGTATCCCACTTGCGTAGATCGATGCTCATGATGTCAATCACTAGATTGTCTGGTCCAGACTCGCTTATATACAGACCGCCATCATTTTGCTGGAAAATTGCTGAGTGTGGCGTTCAACAAACAAACAGTGATGCATCACAGCTAGGAACATTTACACATTGATTCAACTCCACAGGCAAGTATCTGAGAGAGGTCCAAAATGCAAGTTTAACGACGCACGGAAGACATACAACACGCCACGACATAAACTCTCATGACGTTTAATCAGTCTTGAGATGCAATCCGGTGAGCTATAATATTAATCATAAAGTGAGGGAGTGAGTATGGTTCTAAGCCACTTTTAGCAATATTCCAGCAATATCACGGCGGGGGACCCCAGAAATGGGCTTCACACATTGTACCCATGTCGGGAATCGAAACCGGGTCTTCGGCGTGAGGAGCGAACGCTTTAACCACTTGGCTACCCGACCGCCCCTTTATCATAAAGGTTAAGATCGAGAGTAATAATGATAAGAAGATGAAGAATTTGACTGCGCATTGTGCAGAACCCAGCAAGACGCCTGTATCTCAGACTCCACAGAAAGACGGTATTTGCAATTATCAGGGCATATTGAGGCTTATAATTACCACTGATGTGGCCTGTTGGATCCACTTAGCCGACATCTTTATCCAGCTGGGGTCTATCTGACTGTAACACAAGACGTAGAGTAGATAGTCTGTATACAGGAAGACCCTGTGTTATCACTACTACAGCACTTGATGAAAGACGACATTGTAAACAAACCCACGTGCTCCACCCCGCCCACTTCGTGAGAAGAGGAAAACCCGGAATTTTTGAACAGATGTCTGGCGGTGCTGGCATATATATAGGGGATGAAAGATCGTAGCTCGTCACCATATGAAGTTTATTCAAAAAGTCGCATCTGATCTTATCTGATTTGTTTGTTTGTTGTTTAACGCCGCACTTAGCAATATCCCAGCTGTATGACGGCGGTCTGTAAATAATCGAGTCAGGACCAGTCAATCTAGTGATTGACATCATGAGCATCGATCTATGAAATTGGGATACGATGACATGCATCAACCAAGTCAGCGAGCCTGACCACCCGATATTCCAGCAATATCACGGCGGGGGACACCATAATTTGGTTTCACACATTGTACCCATGTCGGGAATCGAACCCGGGTCTTCGGCGTGAGGTGGTGGTGGTGGAATTGGGTTTAACGTCGCGTCCAAGATTATTGCACTTATATAGCGACGTGCGTGCACGTGTATTTGTGTGTGTGGCTGCTTGTACTAGTCCGGACTGATGCCCATTTATAGTGCTAGCTCACTGAGATACCATGCCGCAGTTTAACATGAATACCCCACTCAGACACAGTATACTGACTCCGAGCCGACCAGTCCTTGTACGCCGAGCGCCAGACAGGGTAACAACAAGTACAATCTTTTAACGTCTTTTGGTATGACGCGGCCCGGGATCGAACCCTGGACCTTCCGCTCTCCGGGCGGACGCTCTACCACAAGACCACGGAGGCGGTCCTTCGGCGTGAGGAGCGAATGCTTTAACCACTAGGCTACCGGACCGCCCAGAGCTCCAGATAAGCTGTGTATCTGCGTAAAAAACGCATCAGAAATGCAGAAATACGCAGTAAAATAATATCCAAGCGTATCAAATACGCAACGAACATTACAGATACGCTACAAAAATAAAACTTGTGCGTATATTCAAAATATTGTGAAGTGACCCTGCGTATTCGATTGGCAAATCAGCAACTTATTTTGAAATTATAAACGGGCATTCCGTCAACCTTGCCAAACTCCACGATGATAGTTACATCCTGATCATTTGCCATCACACTTTCTTGTGGAAGTATCGTGGTATTTTGAGTCCTATAAAGCTCTCGAACCCACACAACACCAGTTTGCAGGGATTAGATGAATAGTTTTTTTAAATATTTAACTTAAATACCCACATGTGTAAAAACTAGTGGGTAACAGAAATTTGAATACCCAGATAGAATAGCTGATACGCAGTGATTTTAAAATGCATGGGTAAAATACCCACAACACCAAAAGCTTATCTGGAGCTCTGCCGCCCCTAACATTCCAAAGGATAATCACCTTATTACCAACCCGTGGAAATCCGGGTTAGAATTGGTCTTCAACAACCCAAGCTTGCCGTAAGAGGCGACTAACGGGATCGGGTGGTCAGACACGTTGACTTGGTGGATGCAGGTCATCGTAACCCAATTGCGTAGATCGATGCTCATAATATTAATCACTGGATTGTCTGGTCCAGACTCGATTACCTACAGACAGCCGTCATACAGCTGGAATATTGCCGAGTGCGGCGTTAAACAACAAACAAACAAAACCTTATTACCATCACTCACATCTAGTTTTCACTTATTGTAGCTTTATAGTTAACATACGCTGTGTTAGAGGTTACCGGAAACACAGGTATGAACGTATTACAACACTATACACATTATACAGCGAGTAAAGGCATTACCCTAATTTCCAGGCACGTGATTACCAATGAACTACTCTGAGAATTCCTGGAACCCCAAAGATACCATCTCTTAAGTCAAGAACAGCCGGTGTGAGTCAGTTTAGCAATACTGGTATGTGTAAAAAGTGCAACAGGTTTCTATATTTCCGATCCTAACATTACTAGAATTTCAGAGTAAATACCTGGCCAAGGTGAGCTCACGTCGAGCAATAGAAAGGAGTGCCGGGGAACTACCTCAACTGGACTATCAGGTGGTACAACCAGACGCCGCACTGGAGGAACTATTGGCATACATACTGACGGTTTAGTAGTGAATGAGTTTGGTTAAACGCCGTTTTGAACAGTACTTCCGTTATATCATGGCGCGTGAGCTTGAGGTCTAGACGTTTAGCACTTTGGTGAAATCGACCAGCACGGGTGCTGACAAACCAAGGACGAATCTGGGATGTGACGATCGCAGCATTCTGGCACAACTAAGGGACGCAATTCTGCGAGGCGCCTTAGATGACTGGGCCATCCGTGCCAGTCTATAGTCTAAGTTGGTCGGTACATACCAGACTGGGGCTACCTCCACTTTATCCACTCAGATGGTACAAAGATATCGATTCATCCTACCTGCCTGTTATCCTTCCCGCGGCAGCACAAGAATGATAGGTTAAAAGATTTTACATAAATTATGTTTTATATCTCTCTCCGTAGTCGTCTTCAGGGCTATGAGGTAGACTAACAGTACTGCAGTAATCTAGACTTGCCAAACATCATAGACTTGCATGGGCTGTATTTGATATATATTTATATCAGGGTCTGTAAGGCAGACTAGGCTATGAGGCTGCAGTTGATGATTACAGTCGACAATCATCGTCTCCAAACACACACAAAATGTTGTCGTAATCGGACCACTGGTTTCTGAGTACCAGGTGGATGGAAAACGGTGTATTTGAGATCCAGAATCGGTGTTTCACACGGTACGGATCGCAGAAACACACCCAAGAACTCGTTCTCGACACTAGAGCGGATCGCCGAGGTCGCGGGGCGATGTACCTTTAAAGTAGTCCGGAAGAAGCAATCAGTCGCACAAACTCACTACACAATACAAGTTCTTCAAGTCCTCTGCATGATAAGTTTCAGTTGCCAAAAAAAAAAAAACTAAAGAAGTCCTGGAAAAAGATTGAAGACAACTTTGAAGTAGGACTCATATGGAGGCCATGGAAGACATATCTCATGATGTTTTCTAAGAACTCTGCAGTATGGTGCACGGACACAAAGTATGGAAAGTTTGGAAGCTTTAGAGATAATAGTTTGAACTGATCAGATTTTGACAGACAAGTACTGAGAAAATGGTATAAAACATGTCCAAAACCTTCACTCTAATATGGCGGCTGAACGAAACCATTTAGCGACTTTGGACGTCGAGGCAGAATTGAGCTCAGCGATCTGTTAACTTAAGCATCTCGGCAGAACCGAAAAACATCGAGGTACACAAATTATGACCTTGAAACCTTGACAATAAGCAATACACAATTCTTAATTTTAAATATCGGAAAATCTTACTGTCATAAACGCGCAGAGTACATGAACCGTTTGCGATATTAAGTTGTTTGACATCCATGTAATATAGTTAAGAAATCAGAAATATGTGTTTCTTTCTTGAGCATATTGCGTTAAGAATCACAACGTGAGTTAGTGAGTAATATCACGCCGATTTGAACAGTGAGTGAGTTGTGTTGCACGCCGATTTGACCAGTTTTGTTTGTTTGTTGTTTAACGCCGCACTAAGCAATATTCTCGCTATACGAAGGCGGTCGGTAAATAATCGAGTTTGGACCAGACAATCCAGTGATTGATGTCATAAGAATCGCTCCGCGCAATTGGGATACGTTTACATGTATATACCAAGTCAGCCAAGCCAATTTTACAACCCGATCCTGAGTGAGGTGATCAGGTGAAATTGGGTTGAACGTTGCGTCCAAGATTGTGAGTGAGTGAGTGTGTCTGTGTGTGTGTGTGTGTGTGTGTGTGTGTTACTAGTCCGGACTGATGCCGATTTTATAGTGCTAGCCCACTGAGATACCATACCCCAGTAGAACATGAATACCCTGCTCAGACGCAGTATACTGACTCCGAGTCGACCAGTTCTTGTGTTAGCCCATTAATGCGGTGCGCCAAACAGGGTTACAACAAGTACCATCTTTTAATGTCTGTTGGTATGACGCGACTGGGGATCAAACTCAGGAACTTCCGCTCTCCGGGTGGACGCTCTACCACGATAAAGACGGAGACCTGTTCTGACGGGATTGTTAGTTTGAGATACAGTTGAATATACAACCTCCTGAGGACAAACAGCTTATTGCGTGTCATCGTACCCCGATTGCGTGCATCGTCACACTGAATCAACTATTGACTGATTATTGACGGGCCGCCATGATATAGTTAGGGCATTGGAGACTGTTCCGTAAATCAACACTCACTTACTCCAGAATGAATAGGTCAGGTGCGACGTCAGGGACGGCACCGTGATACAAACAGCACTAACAACAACACATGTTGTTTATACGTCTCCACCCCGACGAACAAACCAGACATAGGCACAGCTCTTCTCTATAACTCGACTCCGCACCAGCATACCACAGAGGATACGTGCAGACAATCCACAAACATACGTCACCCCAATCCGGCGTTTTTTATACATAAAAATGTAGTTTTTGTCTCCTTTAGATCTCTGGACACGCGATAGCATAACAATGTGCCCGACTGTGCCAGGTTCAGCGATATGCCCTGCACTCTTGACGAGCGCTTCTCCCTTAAAGCCAACACAGGAAAGGTTAGCCTCTAGCCGAAAGGCCAGCGAAGAACTGCGACTCGGGTAACCTATCCCAATCCCAACCAATAACTGCCGCATACCCTATCATAGCCTTGCTCCAGGGCTCTACTGAAAGAAAAGTCCATGGACGTGTAGTAATTCTATTCCCCTAATATGCAAGTCGAGATATGTGGACACTACATTTAGGACTCCAGTCTCTTATAGGGACAACATATTATTTGCATACTCGAGAAATTATGATTTATACTAATAATTATTGCCTAAGAGACTTGTGCAAGTCTAACCCTATTAGTATCTGTCGCAGCGCCCCCTAGTGAGATGAAACCGAGACTACGGGAAGAGACCGTGTACCTATTGCATGAGAAGTTTTGACATTATAAACGTAAACAAGACTTTGTTTAGAGACACATATAACCTGTACGGAGGCAGTACAGCAATGCGGCAGAGGCCCACATTCCCCGTCTTCCCTGTATATTGTTTTACACCCTTGATAGAGGTAGCAAGTGATAGCATTGACACGTTCCCCGGGCCTGACGCAATAAACAGTTGAAGAACACATTAACAGCTGTTCCCGAGATAGGATATCGTGTTCCTTCGTTTTGTCTGAGTCGGGTCGAAATCATTATGTTCAGCTGTGTTGATTGACAAACATTATCGTATTGAACAAAGATGAAGATGCTGATACCAGATTGACGGGGAGATTGGACTAATAAGATACACGGAAGGACCTTTACGGGAGGTCAAAAAACATTCTTGTTACGACCCTAAAAGCTGCAAAATTTCCAATTTTTCCACTGCCCTTATGTCTAGTTCAGGGTGTGATTTCACCGACACATTCAGTTTGCTCATAGATTTTGACGACTGAAGCGTCTGTTGCGTCCATTGATACATCGACGGCGCCCCATTCGTTGAGACGCCCCATTGATCTTTGCGTCTCTGATTGATTCCGTATGGTATAGGCCATTACCTAGCCAGGTCGTCCCGGATGTACTGCTATATATTTGAAGCCCTCGATATAAAGGATTTGTACTCGTAGTATTTGCGCTGCATCACGTTTACAACGACCAGAGAACGAATCGTCCGTACTATACACAAACTCGTTAGTCCAGCCAAAACTTAACTCAAAAATTCCAGCCTAGTCCGGCAAGGGTGGAAACTGGATTTTTATAGCCTGTTAACGCCCTTGCCTCAGGAAGATGATATCTATAAGACAAACCACTTCCTCTATAAGGAGTTGCCTGTGGGTAGCATTCGCCTCTGTGTCAGTTCGAAGAGTCGACTACCATCGTTCTGTCACCAGGTTCTGTGACTTGGCTGATGTCATCTTACACACACTACACATGGTATGACTTGTTGATCGTGTTTTCAGTCACAGGTTTGTCTGATCTCGATTATTTACAGGCTGCCGAAATAAAGCTAAAGTATTTCTGACTGCGGCGTTACATAACATTAACTCAATCCGTGATGCAGTGTTGCAGGCTTCAGACGTTTACCACTTCGGTGAAACCCACGAGCACGGGTATGGTGCTGACAAACATAATCGAGGCGAACCGGGATTTCTGGCGTGCTCAAGGGACGCAACTCTGCATAGCGAATCGCGGCGCCAAAGACGACTGAGCCACCCGTGCCCCCCACCCCCGAGACAATATAAGGGTCCTGTAAAGTTATGAAATGGTGCAGTGCACTGTGCGTTTCTATAATTACTTATTAATACTTATTATAACTACTTATTATAATAGCTAATAATGAATGAATTAACATGTGGACAGTGGTCATGATTGATTGATGATACGACAGACACCTATAACCACCCTTGATGCGCTGTAGTTACAGTGACTATCATGTGCTTCCCGAAGGACGCTGTATATTAGTTTTCTGAGTCCATCTCTACATTTGTGCGTTGCGTAAAAGTCTACATGAAATGGATTTCTATCACCCAATTAAGTATCTTTTAGCCTTCTTCATGTCCACTCCATCAATGTATTTTGCATCAGTTGGGCGAGTAACTTTAAACGTCGCTTTTAGCTATACTGCATCAATACAACAACCATGAACGCGGGTGGAGAACTTCACACATTGTAGCCATCTGCAGAACCGAACCCGAGACCTGGGCGTGATGAGCGAACGTCTTACCCGCCGAGCTAACCAGTAGCCCATATTACCTTAGCAGCTGTAAAAAATGGAGGATATCAGGGAAACGATTCATGGCATGACCTAGTTAGCATGTCTGACGACATCGCCAATAACATCCAGTCGTTAAGAGGCTGCCTTCAACACCAGCAACCAGACACCTCGCGCCCATCTTCACATGTGCTCGAGCATAGCGCCATCAATCGCGAGGACTGTTCTGCTCGACACTCGGCAGATATGCCGACTCAGCTCTTAGTGCACGCTCATTGTGTGACGTGACGGCACTAATAACCGAGCACTATGTACGTTGTGGAAGGAGACATTTGGTGGTGGTTATCTCAAAGTAGGCTCCGACGATGCACTTTGTCGCTGTACTGTTGGCATCTCGGTTGCAAGGTCGCGATACAATAAATGGTGCGATACAAAATAGTTATCGTGTTAAGAAAACGTATTCAGAAGAGCCCCAACCTAAAATACGCCATTACAATTGAGCACGCGGCTTGAGAAACCTTGTTCATTACGTTGCATATCCTTTACACATCTTTACTTACTGTATTCGACATAATAAGCGCCCAGGGCGCTCTCAAAATTAGAAATATTATTTTGGTGAAAAAAAAGGTGAGTTGAAAGATAAATTTCGTGGTTTATGCTGACAGCCTGAAATGTTTATGTACCACAGATATATTTTTCCCGAATTTAATTGCCCATAATTAAGTGTGCATATTAAGAGTGCGTATTTTATGCGATTAAATAAGTCTTGTGTACATTAATCAATCGGAAGGGGTGCTAATTGGGGTTGTTCACTAGCCAATATATTAGCAAATATCGCCGTGGGCGTTTATTAGAGCGGGGCGCTTATTACGTCAAATACGGTATATATATTTGTGGCCATGCATTATTTCGCGACTGGATATGAACCGTAGCTCAAATTATGGTAAACTGATACACCACTATCTCATTGATGGACTCCAAAACGCCCACTAATACAACCAACGAACTTTGTTAATCCAGACACCAGGTTTCGTATCTCAGAAATCAAGTTTGATAATGTCATTAAATTTGACACTAATTGCACATCCAATTGTTCGTTGTTTTAAGTCGCACTCGGCAATATTCCAGCTTTATGAAGGCAGTCTGTAAATAATCGAGTCTGGACCAGACAATCCAGTGATTGACATCAGAATCGGTCCACGCAATTGGGATCGATGACATGTATCAACCAAGTCAGCGAGCTTGACCACCCGATCCCGTTAGTCGCCTTTTACGACAAGCATAATCGCCTTTTACGGCAAGCATGGGTTGCTGAAGACCCGTTCTGCCCCGGATCTTCACGGGTCGCATATCAAATTGATTATACATGCTCTTGAGAGAAGTCTGGCGTTTACCATGATAGATCATCATCCATCTCATCTCCTTCACACCATGTGAGTGAGATTTTATGCCGATTTTGGCAATATTCTATCACGTATGGGGGACGTCATGAATGGGCTCCGCATATCGTAAAAGACATATTGCAAATCAGATTCGAACCTGGTTCTTCGGCGAGGCGAGGCGAGCGCATCAGTAGGTCACCTACATCACAGTCCATATTAAACTTGTGTCAATGCGTTCTTTTTCCTCCACGCAGTCCCAGAGACGTCACGTCATTCCGTGGAGTTCGTGAGTATGGTTTTACGTAGTATCACAGGGACAAGCGATGGTTATCACACGTGGTACTCGAATGAACGCTCCGACCACGAGGCTACCATTGCCCTTTATAATTTAGCCTTTCTCCGATACCCTTGAGAATATATATAAAAAAATGAATCCAACTCAAGTCTAGAATGATTTGGGAAGCTTCGGTTGCCTCATATTAAATTAACCATTGCTCTTGGCTCAATTTATTTTCTAAATTTTGTAAATATCTATTTTTAAATAAGATAATTTCCTTTCAGGGAACAAGTGTAAGTCTACTTGTAATTGTCATTACAAATGGTTACATGGTCATGCTTAATTACACCTATTATGTGCTGAAAAGTCAAGCCTTTTGTGATAAGAGAAGCAAGAACCGTAAACATACCGCCTTTGTAACAAACGCATATATTATAGGGAAAACGCTCATTAATAAAAAAAGACGCTATCCCTACATAGCTAGTGACAGATACTATCTGTCTGACAATGTGCCGTAAAATAGAGCTACAAGATGTCTTACAAGAGTTAGTTGTCCTACTCAGCTTCCTATCTAAAACGATTTATAAAAACGTTAACCACAAAACATCTCAATTAAAAATCCGTTTGAGTAAGTGATATATACATTCATGGCATATTTATTACCCTTGAGTTGAATCGAGTGCAGGCCTAGAGGGAGATAACTCTCACAAGAGGTTGAAGAGGGGACTCTTACCTTGAGGAGGATTTGATTGGCAGGTAAGTACGGGGTACCTGTCTGCAGAGATAAAGAAGAAGAACTCTTTATATGACAGGTATTTGCTAAGCGCTAAGGTATGCGCTGGCAATCTCGACTTCCTGTTACACTGACACAAACCGCTTTGTATTTATTAATTTGCACCAGAAAACACGTCTGCTTGTTATATTTTCAACATAAGGACCAATCTTCTATTTACTGCAAGGCAATTACTGTTAGAAGTGTATTGGAATCTAGGATGGGACTTGTATGCTAAATAAGGTCAAAGAGTTTCCTTAAGCTGCTACACTTTTTTCTATACGACTCAAACGTTAATAATATTGTCCATAATAAAATGGTCGTTTTCTTTCATTCATAGAATGACATATAAACTATAGTAATGTGAAAGAATCGGGAGGTTCTTAACTATGTTTGTTTGTTGTTTAACACCGCACTCAGCGATGTTCCAGCTATATGACGGCGGTCTGTAAAATAATCGAATCTGGAACAGACAATCCAGTGATTGACATCATGAGCATCGATCCACGCAATTGGGATCGATTACATGTATCAACCAAGTAAGCGAGCTTGACCACCCAATACCGTTAGTCGCCTTTTACAACAAGCATAGTCGCCTTTTACGGCAAGTATGGGTTGCTGAAGACCAATTCTAGCCCGGAATCTTCACGGAACTCTTAACTATGTAGAGCAGTATATAACTGGCATTGGTATACATAACCTTCAAGAAAACACGCTTATCGTGGAAAATATCATCAACGTTTTTGACGTCCGTCTGGCGTTAAGATGACTAGGATTTTGATGTTGGTTGCTGTTTTACGCCGCACGCAGCACTATTTCCAGCGGCATGACGGCGGTCTGTAAATAACCGAGTCTGGACTAGATAATCCAGTGATTGACATCATGAGCATCCATCTACGCAATTGGGATACACTGACATGCATCAAGCAAATCAGCGAACCTGACCACTAGACTTCACGATCCCGTTAGTCGCCTCTTAAGACAAGCATAGTCACCATTTATGGCAAGCATGGGTTGCTGAAGACCTATTCTACCCCGGATGTTCAAGGGTCAGATGACGACGAAGTTTTAAACAGTAACCGCGGCTGTAACTCACTGTGCGGCCACACCGAGGTCAAGGTCGGAATGGCGATGTTACTGCACGTACAGCATGTGTTATTCATGCACCTGCGTGTGTCTGGCAAGTTTGTGGCGCCGTGCCTCAGGACTAAACATTATAATACCCCAGCCATATTAGCCTCATTGTGACACTATTATAAACAAACAGCAGAACGCTCATTTGGAATATTGGTGTGCACCACCAAATGTTATCAAGCAGTGATATACAGGACTAGATCAACCCGTGTGGCGGTGTATATAGCCCATATTCACTGGGTTGTGCGTGCATCATGGCGACTTGGGCGTTCTCCTGCCAGGAAACGTTAACACATGAGGAACATTGAGGAATATTTCATAAAATAATTCGGTAATTATTAGTTCATTAGGGACATAAAAATACTCATGTCTTATAATCTCTAATAGTGATTGCCAACGGAGTGAGTATGGTTTTACGCCGCTTTCAACAAAATTCAAGTTAGATTTGTAGTTTCCATGCCATAGGTGCGTTATGCGATATATATAGATTGATATATATATGTGTATATGTGTATATATATATATATATATGTGTATGTATATATATAGATATATATATATAGAGAGAGAGAGATATTGATATATATATATATATGTGTATATATATATAAACGTGTGTGTATATATACACACACATATATATATATATATATTATATATATATATATATATATATACACACACATTTATCATCCAAAACTTGCTCCCAAAGGAGATATCGCTTGAATTAGATCAAGCGATATCTACACTGTAGATATCGCTGCAATGAAATTACATCACAATGCTTTGCAGACCATTGTGACGTCACTGGTTACCATGACGTCACAATCAATAATGGCTCTGCCACTGTAGCTGTTAGCAGTACTTTTTACACTGAAGACACTGCTAATTACTGTCTACAAATTGAAAAACTTGGAAGAATGATGTTGGATGATAAATAAAATCTCACCCTCGTGTCTTTTGATATCAAATATATCAACACTCGTTGATAAAAGTGGCAAAAATCCTCGGCAAGACTCGGAATTTTTCCACTTTTATCAACGCGTGTTGATATATTTGATATCAAAAGACGCTCGGGTGAGATTATATATATATATATATATATATATATATATATATATATATATATATATATATAAACATTGTTTAAGATATCATATATATATATATATATATATATATATATATATATATATATATATATATATATATATATATTAAGCACTATAACAGTGATATCTTAAACAATGTTACAGTTATATCAAGGAGGTGATTTCCAAATTGAAATGCAAGGTGAACCCGGAGATCAGTTCGCCCAGAACTAAATTGTAAAATCGGTACATGACCACACAAGATTAATGAATAATCATTACATTATATTTAAACACGCAGTTTTAGGCTCACGGCGAAGAAGGTAATACATGGGTCAAATAAGTGGCACCAGAAATAAGCAACAGGCCCTAGCCTTATTGTTAAGAATAGCAACTCTTTCTAATCTACGCGTTCAGTAGCAATCATTCAATCCACGTGTCAAAATAAAAAAGCTACAAAAAGCTCGCACCTCCACAAAAAGGTAAAGCTGTCACCACAAACATCCATCACCACGTTAACCTAGTTCCAGCTCGGCATTAGCCTGCTATTCCACGCTTATGTTTGTGGTCAGCATCCCCAATCACCACCCCGGTTCCTGCTCTCTAACTAGCCTTTTGACAAGCAGGGCCCCTATAACGCGCTGCCCCAGCTGACAGTATCGCTCCAGACACGAGCACGGCTACATCTTGCTACACGGAGCATGGAATTCCCTTACACTGGACACAACCGTATAGCCTAGAGGTTGTTTCCAAACGCCAATCAGCCTCTGTAGTGGCCTGCAGTAAGCTAGACTTGCACAAGTCTCTAAGGCTTTTTTTAGATTAAATCATAATTTTTAGATTATGTTTGTATACTGTTTATTTGATGTTTAACGCCGCACTCAGCAATATTCCAGCTATAAGACGGCGGCCTGTAAATAATCGAGTCTGGACCAGACAATCCAGTGATTGACATCATGAGCATTGATCCAGGCAGTTGGGATACGATGACATGCATCAACCAAGTCAGCGAGCCTGACCACCCGATCCCTTAGTCGCCCCGGGGCGGTCGGGTAGCCTAGTGGTTAAAGCGTTCGCTCGTCACGCCGAAGACCCGGGTTCGATTCCCGACATGTGTACAATGTGTGAAGCCCATTTTTTGTGTCCCCCGCCGTGATATTGCTGGAATATTGCTAAAAGCGGCGTAAAATCAAACTCACTCACTCACTCACTCACTCACTCACTCACTCACTCACTCACTCACTCGCCCCTTACGACAAGCATAGTCGCCTTTTACGGTAAGCATGGGTTGCTGAAGACCTATTCTACCCGGGATCTTCACGGGTCTCCAGATTATGTAAATAAAGGGAACAAGTTGTCCCTTTAAGAGACTGGTGTCCTGCCCATATCTAGACTTGCCTATTAGGGGGATAGAAGTATGGCACATCCATGGACTTTTCTTTCAGTACAGCCTTGGCGCAAGGCTAGCCGTCAGTCGAAGATAACTGAAGGCCAATACCAGAACGCTCGTCAGTCGAGAAGAGTGAGACAGAGACTTATACTTAATGCAGCTTTGAATAGTATTTCAGTTACATGGCGGAAACCAGTCATGGACGTTGATCACTTCAGTGAGCATGGGTATATTCTGCGTGAAACATGGATATATTCTGACAGATCAGAGATCATAATAAAGGTCAACCTCGGTCGGCAAGCCTAAGCAATATCATTCTCAAATATCGACGGCCTCGAAAGGGAAACGGCTATTTCACGGTTGGTTGGTTTTAACCTTGATTTAGTCTTGATGGAAACTGAGTGGTGTAATTTTATATAAATGGTCGCTTCTAGATTTGCTCTGAGTATTAATTAATTCAACAAATATTAACTATGAAAGGAAAACGATTACATCCTTCACTGAACTTTCTTTGAAATACAGTTCATGTTACTGAGCTACATTAGGTTTCTAAACCTCCAAGGTGATGCCGTGATGTTGCAGCACCTGTATGTAACAGGCTTCATGTAACACTTTAACATCCTTGTGCGCTCAAGAGCATATCCCCCTTACTATTCCTTGAAAGATATAGGGAACATTTTTCTAAAAACGTAAGTATAATTTTCTCCCCGTTTGACAGCATTTGTAAAAGAAGTCTGAGCTTTAGGATGGCAACTGCGACGTGAAATTAACCGTATCAACTAAAATCATTGAGGTAATAGTCTGGAATAATAAGTTATTAGATAAATATAATAAAGGTTATTAAATAATTTGAAGCATGGAAGGATATTTGAGCAGTTATAGCCAGTGTTATCCAGTATAATCGTGACATTAAATGTGTACGCGAGTTTAATAACCCTCTCCAGGGGAAACACAGGTATGTATGTATACTAGAGCTGAGTTGCAACAGAATTCGAACAAGACTCGATCACCGCCTACAGTCAACTCTGCAGTACACCAAGGTTAGACAATGACATGCTCTTACCTATATTGCCGTCCAAAATAGGATCTCAATTGATAACGACTTTACGAGATGTAGAACAGTCCACATTATCACCGTGGTGGTAATATACTTGTTTGTGTGTAAGCCAATGGGAATGTGGAACCCAGGGTAATATACTGGCTCGTGTGTAAGCCCATGGGAATGTGGAACCCAGGGTAATATACTGGCTCGTGTGTAAGCCCTTGTGAATGTTGTATCCGGGGTAATACAATGGCTCGTGTGTAAGCCCATGCGGATGTGGTACCCGGGATAATAAACTGGCTCGTGTGTAAGCCCATGTGAATGTTGTACCCGGGGTAATACACTGGCTCGTATGTAAGCCCATGTGAATGTTGTACCAGGGGTAATACAATGGCTCGTCTGTAAGCCCTTGTGAATGTTGTATCCGGGGTAATACACTGGCTCGTGTGTAAGCCCATGTGAGTGAGTAAGTTTTACGCTGCGTTTAGCAATATTCCAGCAATGTCACGGCGGGGGACACCAGAAATGGGCTTCACACGTTGTACCCATGTCGGGAATCGAACCCGTGTCTTCGGCGTGACGAGCGAATGCTTTAACCACTAGGCTACCCGACCGCCCCGTAAGCCCATGTGAATGTTGTACCCGGGGTAATACACTGGCTCCTGTGTAAGCCCTCGTGAATGTAGTACCCGGGGTAATACACTGGCTCCTGTGTAAGCCCTCGTGATAGTAGTACCCGGGGTAATGCAATGGCTCGTGTGTAAGCCCATATGAATGTAGTACCCGGGGTAATACAATGGCTTGTGTGTAAGCCCATGTGAATGTAGTACCCGGGGTAATACACTGGCTCCTGTGTAAGCCCATGTGAATGTAGTACCCGGGGTAATACAATGGCTCGTGTGTAAGCCCATGTGAATGTAGTACCCGGGGTAATACAATGGCTCGTGTGTAAGCCCATGTGAATGATGTACCTGGTGGAATGATCTGGTTCCAGTACAAACCCCATGTTCAGAAGGTACAGGAGAAAAAGCTCTGTTTGATTATAAGCCCATGTTCAGATGGTACAGGAGGGAAAGCTCTGGTTGATTATAAGCCCATGTTCAGATGGTACAGGAGGGAAAGCTCTGGTTGATTAGAAGCCCATGTTCAGATGGTACAGGAGGGAAAGCTCTGGTTGATTATAAGCCCATGTTCAGATGGTACCGGAGGGAAAGCTCTGATTGATTATAAGCCCATGTTCAGATGGTACAGGAGGGAAAGCTCTGATTGATTATAAGCCCATGCTCAGATGGTACAGGAGGGAAAGCTCTGGTTGATTATAAGCCCATGTTCAGATGGTACAGGAGGAAAGCGCTGGTTGATTATAAGCCCATGTTCAGATGACACTGTGGTAATAGCATGGCTTGAGCGGATGACGGAGTGGTACATGGGTTAATATGATTGGAGTATTTGTCCATGTCAGGGTGGTCCCCCCGGGGTAGTACACAGGCAGCTACTAATGGTGTTTTTTTACCCGGCTGTCAGCGACCGCTTACTTCCCTGACGGTGTTGAAGAAGGAAAGGTAAAAACAGACATCCTTGGCGTGATGGACATTCCCTCTGTTGAACCTAACCTCGCTGTACGGCAACAGGCAGAGAGAGATAGAGAGGAGGGGGTGGGGTTGGGGTTGGGGATTCTGCACCTTCCTGGCCGATATCTCGATTAACGTTCATCGTGAATAATAGAAATACATCTCTCCTACTCATTGTGAACGCTTTAGCCCGGATGTGCTGGTATCAATTCATAATGGCAGGGAACTTACAGATAGTGTTTATATGTGTGCTGGAAGGTCGGCGTTCTACGCATATACCTTCTCCAGGTGTACAAATGCGGGACGTTGTTTACAGGTTTCGTTCGAGAGGGTAATTTGGAAGAATTTGTTTGATTTTACTTAGTTTTTTGCAACATTCCAACAATCTACGTACTACATCGCCGGAAATGGGGATCGCACAATTTACGGCCTTGAAATAATCTGTCTTCTACGTGTTTCTCGTCATAAAATTGAATTATTTGCAGTTAAATATACAACTGATGTTAACAGTGATATTAATGTTTTACTTACGTAGAAAATTATATGATACACATATCGGTCACACGATTAATTTATTGAAAAAGGAGTTACTGTGATATGTTTTATGGTTGCGAACAGGGATGCTTGGCAGTTTATTTCTGCTAATGAAGATTTACATTCATGCCAGATCATGGTAGCAGGGGGCATTGTGGGTTTTATGTCCGGTCGTCATGCAAAGAGTCTGCCTCAAAGACTTCTGTATATTTCATCAGTGGCCGGTGTACCCGTTCTCGATTCTACAGAGTTAAACACCTGTGGCATCATAACAAAATTACTGGCAAGTGCATTGGCGCCATTCAATATCTTCCAGCAGTTAACTTCCTGTTAGTGAGTGAGTGCGTTTGGAGTTACGCCGCTTGGAATTATATTCCAGCCATATCACGGCGGGGCACACCAAGAATTGGCTTCACACATTGTGCCCATGTGGGGAATCAAACCTGCGTCGTAGGCCAACGCTTTAACCACGAGTCTACTCGTGGTATGTGGTATTACAGATATTGCAGGAGACGTGTCTGAAAAAGTATTTTGTTCCAGAAAGTACCTGTACTAGAAAATAAAATTTTCCCGATTGGTGCGCTGGATGATCCGATTATTATTGTGTTGTATAACATTATAAATTAGGCCGCGCCTATCTTCAAACCCCTCTCTTCAAAACCCCCAAAATATTAAATGGTCAACATATTAAAAAATATTTTAACGTTTAAAAATTTTGTTTGTGTGTTGCTTTACGCCGCACTCAGCAATATTCAATCTATATGACCGCGGTCTGTAACTAATAGAGTCTGGACCAGACAATCCAGTGATTGACATCATGAGCATCGATCCACGCATTTGGGATACCATGACATGGACCAACCAAGTCAACGAGCCTGACCACCCGATCCCGTTAGTCGCCTCCTACGACAAGCATAATCGCATTTTATGACAAGCATGGGTTGCTGAAGACCTTTTCTAACCCGGATCTTTTTAATGCGTCTAATGTTAAAAAACAATGCATGTCACGTTTGTGATATGAGGTAGGGCTGAATGAATGGCAGGCTGACCCGCCATGTCTATACATGTGCCTAGCGTCTCCCTGGTGTGGCGATGTGTGCCGTGCACGTGTATGTGCTGAGTCAGTGAGTCTAACCTATAGCACACGTGTATATATCGGGAACAACCTGGCTGTCAATATGGTTTGTGTTAAATACACAAGCGCCTTGCATCCCCTGGAACGTACAGAATATATCGGCCTCCCTTCCACGCACTGGAACTGGAAGCTGGGTGGGCAGAGACATAGGGGAGAGACATAGAGAGACATAGGGGAGAGACATAGGAGAGAGACATAGGGTGCGGTGAAATGGGGTTTAACGTCGCGTCCAAGATTATTGCACTTATATAGCGACGTGCATGCACGTGTGTGTGCGTTAGTGCGTGCCTGCTTGTACTAGTCCGGACTGATGCCGATATATAGTACTAGCCCACTGAGATACAATGCCGCAGTTTTAAATGAATATCCCACTCAGGCAATGTATACTCCGAGCCGACCATGTGGTCCTTGTTTTAGGCCCTTAATGACGAGCGCCAGGCAGGGTAACAACAAGTAGAGACGTAGGTGAGAGATGGTTATAGATGGCCGATAATAGACTAACTACATCACGTTGGAGAGTACCGGTCAGTATAGTGCGTTGTCGATATAACTGTAGGACTAACACCATCTTGTGTTTGGGGTTAGAGAGAAGTGAAGGGTTCCCGATTCACAAGTTCCAACAAGAATGTATATGCCCGTATTTCTATTTTGTCTCACAAGTCAACATTTTACGTAATAAAAAACGAAGACGGCTATTCATATCAAGGAGTGCGGTAACTCCGGTATACTCTCCGACACGGGGCATGGAATAACGTTGTTTAAAGCCAGCTGGCCGGTCACCGTTATAACATGTACATTAAACCAGTCCACTACACACGCCAGCTAGAATTCGTGTGATATATTGTGTTCTCCACGGGGGACATGTGTTTCCAATAGTCACTACCTCTACCCCTGACATACTTCTCCTGCAACTCGCCGCCCCGACACACGACATGTAGCCGAGGAGGAAAACACCACGACTCGGGGAATGAAATATATAAAAATGACATTTGTAAAACCCCATACAAATAGGGAATTCTCTAATAGAAATGCACAAAATGCTATCGTGTAGTTAATACGATTAACGGCATATTGTACTATTACTTAAGTTCATTACGATGTATATTATACACGAATAAATAATACTAATAATAGTACAATGAAACAGAATATATAGAAAACAAATATCAAGAGATATGGGGCAATGAGTGAACCCTGGCGAAACCCGATATGCACTCTTAACTACTAGCAGTTGTGAGGATATAAACCACGCTTTTGTCCCCTGAAGAGAGAACTAAACTTGACTTACAGTAAGCACGTCGTTCTTTTGACAGTGACAGCTTCCAAAATACCGTTAGTCTCCCCTACCCCCCGGCTATCACATGCGACGGCCCTGGCGTACTCCTTACGACAGCCTCCAACAGACACGTTAATCTCCCCTACCCCCATCGACGTACTCACCGCTCTTCCCGACCCCCTCCATGCCCAGGACTGCCACCTTGGTCTCCCCCAGGGATGACTTCTTCCTCCTCAGGTAGGGCCTGAGGGTGGGGCCGGTGCTCACCGTGGTCGGCTCGGACATCCCGCTGGACGCACTCATCCTGTGGTCAGACAGTCTTGTATATGTAGCTCGCTGTACTCACGGCCCGCGTCACATGGAGAGTCTTGACATAAGTTGTGGGGTTGCCTTCACACTGGTCACACAGGTGACACCGTTAATCGCTGTGGATTAAACTCATCACAACTATTGATGATGTTAATAAAACAAAACTGTTATGATCTGAATATAATACTTAGAATACAATCTCCCAACATTACATTTACATATAATCCAATCGTGGACTAAACCAGGTAAATCTGTCTCCCGTATATCCAGGTAAGTCTGTCTACAGGTGCACACAGGTGTAGGTTATTCCAATTCTGACATTCATCATATCACAGGTGGAGCCAGTGAGTTCTATCACACTGAGGAAATGTTCATCTCTCAGTCAGAGGTAGCGTAGTGATACACGCAGATGGGAGCACTTCGTTGTCGTGCAACAGACCTCCTCTCCAGACTCACATCTTCTTGCTCCGGCTATTTATGAAGCTGCGCGTGGTCGAGTAAATAGGTGATACCTCTCATCCAGCCAACCTCTGCTCTTGTCTACTGCCTCACGTGAACGCACGAGCGAAGACCTCGTGTTACGTCTGCACGTTCAAAACGCGCGAAATCCTGTCTGCAGCAAACGATGCGTCCGGGCTCACAGTAGACCTGAGAGGCTTACGGAATGAAAACACGCTTTAAAATAATTAGGTTGAAGACAGTAAGCAACATTACTTCTTGTGATTATTTCCTGACTTCATAAACCCGTGTAATTCAAGTTAGCTACCCTTATTACACACTGACTGTACTGTTCAGAAAATTAAAAGAAATGTCGATTAAAAAAGAGATAAAAAACAAAGCTGCCTGATAGCCGGTTGAAGATTTAATAAAAATGTTTATCTTGAAATCAGGATATCTAATTAAATTCTTTTCATGAAGAAAAAGATCTCTGTCATGGTCGTAACGCATCTCCCATCACGTGTGTACTCAATCGGATTTCGCTGCACAGATGTAATTTGTATGATGTAAATATTGATGAATTGAACTTATTAACTTCATACCGTGAAACCCTCCGACGCACCTCAAGGGGGTTGGTGCTTGAACGCACGTGTTTTAGATAGCTGTAGATGTTTTGGAAACGTCCATAATTATAATTGAAGTATATTTACCTAATTTGCAAAGGTTCCACATCATTACTGACACTTGTTTCCTGGCGATGGTGTTAAGCAATTAAAGTTCACATGACGAAAAATCTGAAAATATCAATATCTGGGAGTGAGTGAGTTTGATTTTACGCCGCTTTTAGCAATATTCAAGCATTATCACGGCGGGGGACACCAGAAATGGGCTTCCGACATTGTGCCTATGTCGGAAATCGAACCCAGGTCTTCGGCGTAACGAGCGAACGCTTTAACCACTAGGCTACCCGATCGCCCCAATATTTGGGAAATGTAGGCGATACCATGCTTAATGGCGCCCCTTCCTTCACCATCTCCCCCTCACACACACTCTTCTGTATGATTATGATGATAAATGATTGTATGAGTGAGTGACAAGTATGTTTTTTATGCCGCTTTTAGCAATAGTCCTTCACACAATACACCCATGAGGGGAGTCGACCTAGGGCGTTTGGCTTGACGAGCGAACGCTTTTATTGAGGGTTTGGTAGCTGGGCACAGTTGTTGAAGGGACGCCCCAGCTCTTTGTGGGTTCATCACGTAATCGCCTTTAAGGTTCACTGTGCAGTGTTTCGTTCTTTAGGCGTCCCAGAAACCTGAGATCGCGGGTTCGAATCCCAGGTTGCCCTGATTAGTCTTGTAGGTTTGTCAGCTCCATATCAGTGTAAGACCCGGGTCACTTCAGACTCTGCCGTGATATATAAGTTGGGTAAGACACTCCCTCTCTCTCTCTCTCTCTCTCTCTCTCTCTCTCTCTCTCTCTCTCTCCAGAATTAGGTTAAATCGAACTGATATTGGCGCCTCAGACACTGGCGCCACTGTCATCTTTGCATGCTGGTATTAAGGACATTTGGAAATACCGCTCAATTGTCCCGTCTCGTGAGAGTAGACACAAGAATGTGGCACCCCGGTGAGGTAAGGGATGCAGGTATTAGAAGTATACAACCTTTAAATGAGTTTGTTTTGAAAAAAAAAAAAATACTAGGGGCCCGGCAATTTGTTTATTGGATTACTCAGGTGGATAGTGTCTGCGAGGGGGCCTACACCGCTAGGGATCAGCTGGTGAAGTAATTTCCTACACGTAACACGAAAGATGATCCCCTCGCAGCCGGCGGTCCTGGAATCTCTGCCATTCCATCAGTCAGTACCATCTAATCGAACACGCCCCGAATGTACACCGTCAGTCAGTACCTCCCCATCACAAGAACCATTGTAAGTATGTGTAGCCAACACGGACAGGCTTAAGGGCGAACAGCGTTTCAGGGCGTACAACAGAACAGTCGCCATGCGTGTTGCAGGGCGTAGAAAAGAGTTATACAGTGCCGTAGAACGTTATATAGTACATTAGAGTGTTATACAGTGATGTAGAACGTTATATAGCACAGTAGAGTGTTATACATATAGAATACTAAACGAGCTCCCGTGTAATACCAATTTTATGAAACGAGTGAATAGTTTTGGTATCTGACGAGCGAAAGCGAGTCAGATACCACAACTATTCACGAGTTTCATAAAATTGGTTTTACACGAGAGCGAGTTTAGTATTTTATTTATTACTTGTCATTTATAATGTTTTTAGAATTATACTGTTGAGTGTAAATAGGCTGACACCTACACGATCCATGGCATAATCCAATTGAGTTTAAAAGGAATAATACTTCAAACACGTCAAAAGTTGAAACGTATGAATTTAATATCATACAATGGTCCACCTTTAGAATTCAGGCGTTCGTCCAACAAAATTATCGTAGTGCTAAGGCTATCACTAAACTCACATAATTTAACTTAGACTAACGACTGTCGTTGCGCTACAGTACGATCGCCTTGTGGGACGGGGCCGTGCACCTCAAAGTTTACAATGACGTCACAATACCCGATGACGTAATTTGTTGAATTTTGTTGCAAGATCCATCGGCGAAACAATGCCATGTGACGTCAGCCTAGCAACAAGGTTGCTGGGGTCATCGAGTGTGCATAAGCTCCTCCCAGTGATCTATCATCTCCACACACAATGTCGTTGAATACGCCAAGGGATGTTGAGAGCTTTCAATATTTGTTCGTGAAACGTGTTCCGAGAGTACATAAGCACGCGTTTTGGTATTACACAATAAAGCTGTATGTTTATTAAACGGGTGATCTCTTCACGGGCAAGTAATAAAGTGATGTAGAACGTTATATAGCATAGTAGAGTGTTATACAGTGATGTAGAACGTTATATAGCACAGTAGAGTGTTATACAGTGATGTAGAACGTTATATAGCACAGTAGAGTGTTATACAGTGATGTAGAACGTTATATAGTACAGTAGAGTGTTATACAGTGATGTAGAACGTTATTCTTCCCCGCCCTTAAGGCGGGGAAGTATACGGGAAACGTTAAATTTGTAGCATGGATGTCGACATGTTGGTTTATTTGAAATTTCAAGCCACGCATTTACGGAAACAAAACATACAAATCATGGGCGTGGAATGTTGATGCTGTTCTTTTCCAGCAATAAGAGATGCTTCAAAATCGTCTTAATGTAGTTGATTGATGCATCTGACCGTTTCTGGTCATTAGCTGACATTATTTAACCATTCATGTGTAATCCGATGTCCTTTTTTCCTCAAGGACTAATTTTCTGATTTTCACGGTGTATACAAAAGAAGAACTGTGCTCCGGAGATCGTAAATAACAGCATTATAAAAATTATGTTCTGAATATGCTTATTCATGAACAACGACGACATCTCAATTTAAATGTAATATGGCTGAATTCAACATTCTACATACCACACTTTTGATTGTTTGGATGCCCATGTTCACTGGAAATATTTGGAATAGTTATATTCCGTATTTTGAATTAAACCAGTCCCCCGGTTTTTTTTAATCAGTGCACCGCACATAGCCACATGTGAAACGTTTGGTAGCGAAGTCAAAGCAAAATCGGAGTAGTGTGTCGGCGAATTTGCATCAAGGCTGTAATATTTTTCAAACGTTTAATGGAATTCAATTTACAGCCGTAGCTCTGGTCACTCATATATTTTGTGTCCCATGGCTCAAATCTATTTGCGTCTGTACCGTGTTCCACTGACCTCGATAATCTGTTGGATGAAGGCACAGCTCTCTACAGTCACATAGTTAACACCAAAGGCTATGAGGGGTATTTAGGTCACAATCAATTTTATGGCTCCGTCACGGGTGCCACAAATATTGAAGCAGGGAAAACAAATATCATAGAATCATTTCAAAAAGCAATATTGATATCCCCGTCACTTTTGGTGACTTTTAATGATGTCTCCATTGCAATTTTTACGGATTTTGATTCGTATGCATTTTTTTATTCTCATCAGCGGAATGGTTTGGGTCAGGAATGCTTCTCGTAAGAGGCGACAAACGGGATCGGATGGCCAGGCTTTGGTTGATGCATGGAATCGATACCAATTGCGTGGATCGATGCTCATGATATTAGGCACTGGATTGTCTGGTCCAGACTCGATTATTTACAGAACGCCGTCATATAGCTGGAATATTGCTGAGTGCGGCGTTAAACGACAAACCAATCAATCACCATCATATGAACTCAAACCAGTCATTGTTACAGGTAAACCACATTCCACAACAGTTACTGGCACTGGATAAAAAACAATACATAGAAAAAAACCAAGTAACTCAACTCATCATGATCACAATTACTATTCTTTGAAAGAAAGAAATACAAAAAGGAAACTGACCAAAAAACGTAAAACAAGAGACGAGGAATCTCCATTATTGATTAGTCCCTGAATTGAAATGTTCTCCAACTACGTGATAATATTTTGAGTTGTGACCAATACACCTTATCTAGTATGACTTTTTTGCAATATGGAGACCTTAGTATTTTCATTTACATTATTATAACCAAATGCCAAGTGTAAAAGGAATGTGATCTATTATTTGAGTATGTGCATCTGCCAATGTTGTTGGCAGTTTTGATACTATTTCCACGTGTTTACATTTGTGCCAGAAATTGCTTCCATTTCCTTCGATCTACTTTTTAAATAAAGAGCGAGCTTAGAATAGGTCTTTAGCAACCTATGCTTGCCGTAAGAGGCGACGCACAGGATTGGGTAGTCAGGCTTGCCGATTTGGTCGATGCATAACATCATATTGCAATTGCGTAGTTCGATGCTCTTGGTGTCAATCACTGGATGATCTGGTCCAGACTTGATTATTTACAGACCGCCTTCATATGGCTGGAATACTGCTTAGTGCGGCGTTAAACAAGAAACTATTTTTAAATAGACCTACCCTATGCAAATGTATCAACTGTATTGCCCAATACTCACAACAGCGTTGTGTTATTTGTGGTTAATATAATTATGCTCCTTCATGCCTTTCAGTAACATCATAATTATGCGTTTGTGAGGCATCACAGATGGCGGGGAACTTTGATGCTGTGCATCAATGTTTTCTTGTATAGCATAGTAGAGTGTTATACAGTGATGTAGAACGTTATATAGCACAGTAGAGTGTTATACAGTGATGTAGAACGTTATATAGCACAGTAGAGTGTTATACAGTGATGTAGAACGTTATATGGCACAGTAGAGTGTTATACAGTGATGTAGAATGTTACATAGCATAGTAGAGAGTTATACAGTGTTGCAGAATGTTATATAGCACAGTAGAGTGTTATACAGTGTCGTAGAATGTTACATAGCATAGTAGAGTGTTATACAGTGTTGAAGAATGTTATATAGCACAGTAGAGTGTTATACAGTGTTGCAGAATCTTATATAGCACAGTAGAGTGTTATACAGTGTTGTAGAACGTTATATAGCACAGCAGAGTGTTATACAGTGTTGCAGAATGTTATATAGCACAGTAGAGTGTTATACAGTGTTGCAGAATGTTATATAGCACAGTAGAGTGTTATACAGTGTTGTAGAACGTTATATAGCATAGTAGAGTATTATACTTTGTTTGTTTGTTTGTTGTTTAACGCCGCACTCAGCAATATTCCAGCTATATGACGGCGGTCTGTTAATAATCGAGTCTGGACCAGACAATCCAGTGATTAATATCATGAGCATGGATCCACGCAACTTGGATCAATGCCATGTTTCAACCAAGTCAGCGAGCCTGACCTCCCAGAGTGCTCTACATTTTTGTAGAATGTTATATAACACAGAGAGTAATAAAGCGTTGTACATGTAGAATGTTATATAGCACAGTAGAGAGTTGTACAGTGTTGCGGAATGTTATATAGCATAGTAGAGTGCAATACAGCGTTGTAGAACGTTATACAGCACAGTAGAGAGTCATACAGTGTTACGGGATGTTATATTATAGCATAGTAGAGTGCTATACAGCGTTGTATAATGTTATGTAACATACAGAGTTATAAAGCGTCGTACAGTGTTATGTAGCAGAGTGCTATACAGTGTTGTAGAATGTTATATAGCAGAGCGCTATACAGTGTTGTAGAAAGTTATATAACATAGAGAGTTATAAAGCGTTGTAGAATGTTATATAGCATATTAGAGCGTTACACGGTGTTGCAGAATGCTATATAACATAGAGAGTTGTTAGTGTGGCCCAGTTGTCTAAGGCGCCGCAATTCGCTGTGCAGAGTTGCGTTCCTTGGGCACGCCAGAAACTTTTGATGGTGGGTTCGAATCCCGGTTTGCCCCGATTATGTTTCTAGGTTTGTCAGCACAATACCCGTGCTCGTGGGTTTCCCCGAAGTGGTATACGTCTGAGACCTGCATCACTTCAGGCTACCTCCCACATTAAGCTGACACGCCGTGATATAACTGGAATACTGTTAACATAGTAGAGCTTTATACAGTGTTCTAGAGCGTTATAGATGTTGTAGAATGTACATAGCACACCAGAGCGCAAAACAGCGTTATAGAGTGTACTATCACAGTGTCATGCACAGTTGTAGTGTTATACAGCTACATGGGTGTACTACATTGTGCAGGGTGTTTGTCTGTACAGTCATGCAGTGTAGGAGAGCACTGGGCATGTCTTGTCATGGATTGTATTGAGCGTAGGGCTGATCATGTAGATCATGTTCCCGCAAACCAACAGTCTGCGCTCTCTAGGTTAGTAGTTGTCTGATCTCATCCACAGCAATGCCTTGGGCGGATTTCAGAACAAAGGGGGGCACGGGTGGCCCAGTCGTCTAAGGCGCCGCGATTCGCTGTGCAGAGTTGCGTCCCTTGGGCACACCAGAAACCTATGATTGTGGGTTCGAATCCCGGTTCGCCCCGATTATGTTTCTAGGTTTGTCAGCACCATACCCGTGCTCGTGGTCTTCACCGAAGTGGTAAACGTCTGAGACCTGCATCACTTCGGGCTTTCCTCCCACATTAAGCTGACACGCCGTGATATAACTGGAATACTGTTAACAAAGACTCATAACGAAGAGATGTTATATAGCACAGTATAGTGTTATACAGTGTTGCAGAATGTTATATAGCATAGTAGAGTGCAATACTTTTTTGTTTGCTGTTTAACGCCCCACTCAGCAATAGTCCAGCTATATGTAAATAACGTGAACTACGTTTATAACGAACACCCTTAGAACGTACTGACGGATATAACGAACTTATTTTTCAGTCCCGACCATTTGTTGTATATATGTTGCATGTATGCTTAAAACGAACTACGGTTATTACGAACTAAAATAAGCGGGCCCCTTGAGTTCGTTATAACCGTAGTTTACTGTAATCGAGTCTGGATCCAACAACCCAGTGATTAATATCATGAGCATCGATCCACACAATTAGGATACGATGACATTCATCACCTCCTTAGTTGCCTCTTACGACAAGCATTCGCCTCTTATGGGAAGCATGAGTGGCTAAGATCTTTGTTACCCCGGGTCTTTTGGTCTTGTGAAACAGAAACGTAAATACATCAATGTTCCAGTCAAGGTGTCAAGTCAATCTATGTGTAAAATAACCCCCCACCCCCGCCCCCACCCACCCAAAAGACAATGTGTAGTACATGTTTTTGTGCATGGCTTTTACCGACTCTTTTAACACGTCGCTGATCGTCCTGTCTGCTAAGCACGGGATCGTGTTATTATGTCAAACGAAGTGCTACGAGTATCTCTACCAGGTAAAACTATGTCTTACACGTAAAATAGTGACTGTTGGCACCGAGCCAGAATAGTTGAAACACTCGTGCAGGCGGAGAGGTAATTGATTGGACTTTTTTTCCCCTGCCGCCATGTTTCTAGAGGGCGGTCGTTACCTTGGGTCCATCATGAGCCGCTTCATACCTTGTGGTGGCGCGGGTAGCCCAGTCGTCTAAGGCGCCGCGATTCGCTGTGCAGAGTTACGTCCCTTGGGCACGCCAGAAACCTATGATTGTGGGTTCGAATCCCGGGTCGCCTCGATTATGTTTCTAGGTTTGTCAGCACCAAACCCGTGGTCGTGGGTTTCACCGAAGGGGTAAACGTCTGAGACCTGCATCACTTCGGGCTTTCCTCCCACATAAAGCTGACACACCCCGATATGACTGGAATACTGTTAAAAGCGGCGTTAAACTCAACTCACTCACTCATACCTCGTACACTAACATCCTGATAACGTGGACTGATATTTTGTATGAAACCCCTACCATGGAAACCAGTAGCGAAAAGTTCGACTAGCCCGACATCAATATGTAATTCATTTTTTTAGTCGAAGGTATTTTTTCGCCATGGTTGTATATGCTGAAAATTAAATTGTCAAATGTATATTTTAGTGTAGCTTTTAGTGTTTTATTTTACTGTCATAAAGCGTGGATGTGGTATGGCGATATTCCTTCTGGATTGAAAAGAAAAAGGTTTGTCCTCAGGTTTTGTACGCTGTACATTATAATTCACATATTCGTGTCAAAGAAAAGAACGTATGTTTAGGAACGCCGAAGTCCCGTGAAGATCCGGGTTAGAATTGGTCTTCAGCAACCCATGCTTGTCGTAAGAGGCGTCTAACGGGATCGGGTGGTCAGGCTCGCTGACTTGGTTGATACATGTCATCGTATCCCAAATGCGTGGATCGATGCTCATAAAGTCAATCACTGAGATGTCTTGTCCAGACTCGATTATTTACAGACCGCCGTTATATAGCTGGAATATTGCTGAGTGTGGCGTTAAACAACAAACAAACAAAAACAGGAGCGCTGACCGTATGATATGTCCAGATTGCAGTGTCCACAGTTTGCAGATATTCTAGGCATTTGATTGGCTGATTGGTAACCTTAACTTCTTTCGCTACATTCATTTGTGTGTATTTCGATCACAAGAACACGCCCGAAATGTAAAAGAAAACTGAAGTCATTTTAACTTGTAATTTTAAACTTGAAATGATGAAGCACTTTAGCAGCTGATTATCAATTTCGCTGAACGTGTGCCAGTTTACATGGGTCGGGATGATGTAATTTATGATAAGGCTTCAAAGTTCCTCTCACATCTCATAAAATAAATTACAAATCACAAACCTTCAAAGTTAGAAACCAAAGTTTCCCAAAGTGCAAGAGCACCGCAGAGCATCACGTGCTTACACATTATTGTGTTGGGTACTACCTACTGGCAGTCACCGCTAATGCCCGCCAGCACGGAGCTCTAAGTTCAGTAAACGTTTCGCCCCCATTTGTATATTAATCTTTTATGACCATTCTACCATGACAGACGGAAGATCTAATTTGATTGGTTAATTTGAATAACTTTGAAGTGGTTATGATGCGCGATAACCGCATCACCGTACCGAATACGTGCGCAAAAGAAAAAGTACGTTTTCAGAAACGCACTTTAGTCAAGATAGGAAGGATGCAAACCTCTTCCGGTTTTATATTTTGAGCTGGTTCATTGCTTACGTTTAATACCTCACGTTAACGCTTCGGGTTTAAATGGCATTTAGTGGTGTTTGATCAACGAATAAGTTTATCTCCCAATTAAACAAAGAATGTAAGGCCTCACGACACCTTTACGATAAACGACATCACATGGTCCTGACACACATAGACGTTTACATCACGCATCAGCGAGATATCGAGATGCCAAGTTGGCAGCGTCAGAAAAGACTGAAGACGATGAATAAACAAGCCGTTTAGGAACCTTCCACGGTCGGTGAAACATTTCTAACAGTAAATATATATGTATGTACTGGCAAATTTCTCGCTTGTCTTTCATAAGCCGTGACTGTGTTGATATGTACAGCAGAAGCACTCGGTGATCTTTAAATGGAATGTTTAGAATCTGAACTGGAACTCGCTGTCTGCTGCGTATGAACAATTGTCTTGTCTAATACGCACGTGCTTAGACAGAGTACTAGTCTCGGCAAAATTAGTGAGATATAACGATCGATTGAATCTGTTAAATTAGCGTTTTCTCGGGTATGAAAAGGCGTCACTACACTGAAAAAAACACTATATTTTTGGCGATAAAAGCAAAATTAGCGGACCAAGAGGTGCAAAGTGAAGAGGTTTAATGTGTTATAGTGTTAGTGACAAATTTCCCGGATCTAAATGATCACAGCAGGGACATGCAAAGCAATAGTCGGGAAACAAGTACGATTCGGAAGCACGCACCCAGTGTATTAACAAAAGGGCCATGGAGCAGCACATTGAACGGTATTAAAGTGCAGGGTTTTTGATTGCCTGGCATCTGCGTCAATCGCACAGTGACAGTTCAACAACATGCCAAGATTAACAGAAGTGCAAAGAGACAACGTCATATGCCGCTTGCAGGCAGGGGAATCCGGATCAGCTGTTACAACAGCATGGGTCAACACGTGATCGGCCAAGGTCGGGACGACCAGGAGTAACCATCCCCTCCCAAGATGACTACATCCGACTGCGCCACCTACGTGAAAGGACGACCACAGCCACCTCAACCGCTTCCCAAATACCCGGACTGCGCAGAATCTCCGACCAGACCATACGAAACCGTTTAAGAGCAGCAGGTCTACGAGCAAGACGTCCTGTTCGACGCGTCATATTGAGTCGACAAGATCGTCAACAACAACTGCATTGGTGTCGTCAACACAGGGTATGGCCCTCAACTGAGATGGAGAGATGTCTGGTTCAGCGACGAATCAAGATTTCTTCTCCGTCGAGGGGACGGAAGGGCACGGGTCTACAGACGTCGGGGAGAACGTTACGCCGGAAACTGAGTACAGGAAGTGGACAGGTTTGGTGGCTGTAGCGTTATGATGTCTCATCATGGCAGGACAGGTTTGGTCCATATCCAGGGCAATCTTACGGCTTAACGATACATCAACGAAATTCCCCTACCACACATCCCAATAATTGCAGCAAACGGCAACGGTGTATTCCAGCAGGACAACGCTCGACCGCATACAGCACGGATCACAAGAGCATGTCTACACAACACTGACAACGTTTTTGTACTTCCCTGGCCCTCCAGATCCCCGGATTTGAACCCGATAGAGCACCTGTGGGATGAATTTGATAGACGGCTACGCCGACGTCAACCACAACCCCAATCGTTACAGAAGTTGGCTTTGGCGTTGCAGGCCGAATGCGAATCCATTCCCCAGGATGTGATTCGCATACTCGTCTCTTCCATGGCCAGGAGATGTCAGGCCGCTATCGATTCCAACAGGGGACATACGCGTTATTGATTGTAGCTGACCTTCATCTTGGACTTTTCCTATGTACCGATAACTGAGATGACTACAATCACCATGTGTTCTCTACACATATTTTGGCTCAATACCTTGTACGGTTCCTCGTATAAATGTATTATCCTACCGCACACAAATCTGGCTTTGCGTTTCATTTTTTGAAGAGTATATATATTTTCATGAACTATATGACGGCGGTCATATGATGCGTGTCATTTCCCCATAATGCATTTCACATTCTGTCAAAACGCGGGAAAATCGGACATGACGCACTACAGCGTCGTTTTTTTCTATGCTCATCATCTGCTAATCACAATATAAGCTGCATAGTCTTCGTCTATACCAATAAAAGTCTCTCGCCCAGAAAACGGTCTTGTCCACTCTTTACATATCGTGACAGTGTTGACTGAGATACAGAAATACCTATATGTTTGGCACCTTGCCCGTATTTAATGTACTCCTTCTTCGCCCATGGGCTTAAAACGGAAAGGTAAATTGCTTTTAAGCCTATGCACTAAATATCAAATTCATGATCTTTAACGTCCTTCTTGTGTTTTTTTCATTGTAAGCCCAAAAATAATGATACTCAATGAGAATGGGTAATTAAGCCTAGGGCTTGTATACGGAAATTTCTGAAATCAGTGGCAGAGACGAGCCATATTTGACTGCCCTATCAAAGTAACAGAAACCTGCTCTGTGTAAGAGGACTTGAAGGCTTGTGTTTTATAACCACGGGGAGATAACTGTGTTCCATCTCCTAAAGCGCCTGTGTATATCTAACACAATTATCGCCTAATCATAGCCTGTTAACATATCCACACACACTCGTTTTAGATAACTTCTGTCCACTTTTTCAAACTAACGTGAACCATCGTGTTTAGATGGTTGTTTACAGTTGGGAAGCCATTCATTACAAGCTGCTCTGGACTACCTGATACCTCGGAGACATACCTGTGATTGCATGTATTCAAGCGCTCTCTTCTTACCCGCTATCTACAGTCCTGCCTTTAGATTTACAGTCTACCATTCGCCAGCCACACGGCTAGAAGCGCCCCAGGCATGCTTCGTGGACAACAGATTCCCGCATTCCGTTCAGGCAATTCGCAATATGGCCACTTTCGGTAACATAATTAAAAGAAATATTCCGTTAAGGAATTGATTAACCAGGTAATATCTTTATAACATCCTTCAAGTCAATATAAAACGACGCCAGAGAATAACCTGTTTCGACCTTGCTCCGAAACTGATTCCACCATACCCAAAAGGCACACTAACGGTGATTATTAATTACTGAATGGATCACTTCTCATCAGGGATGATACCAGGTGTTCGCGCAAAGGGTAAGCATGTTCTGCTCTACCGGTTGCACACAACATTCATACAATCTGCATAAAAAAGTATGTATGTTGCCTGACGCAGCACGGCAGTATATTCCTGCCATGCGACGGCGGTCGGAAGCAAATCAGACAATCGAGTGATGGACCAGAAAATACGGTGACACGAACGCGCATTTACTGATTTTGTTGAAACTGAAACGATATATTAATTTGAATTAGGTCCCATGTGTACAAGTGCAGAGATTCTGATGCTTATACGTAAGGAAGTACGTTAAAGAAATAAGTAAGTTTTGTAACACAGTGTGGGGGCAGTTATAATGTCTCGGCTTAATCATTGGCACTGCATGTGGTTGTTGATTGCTGCCATACTTTCATAAACTGAATACGCAAACACGAGACGCGTGTGGAGCCCTTTGCTGTAGGTTTAAGAGCTCTGCAGGCGCTCAAGTACACGCGAACACACACGAACACTCGGGCACACACGGGGGCACACGGGCACACTCGGGCACACTCGGGCACACTAGGGCATACTCGGGCACACACGGGCGCATTCGGGCACACACGGGCACACACGGGCATATTCGGGCACATTCGGGCACGCGGGCATACTCATGCGTCAAGGCCAGCCACATCGTATTCTGTATCTACTAAACGATTTGCTTCTTCTGTCACGTGAAAACCTGAACTCTTTCCTGAATCCATTGAGATGTGTGTTCGACCGTTATGTAGATACATATTTTATGGACGTCGCAAGGTCAACGTGACGTTGATTTGAAGGCACTTCCTTGTTGTTATACAAACTCATTATGAAACGTTCCTGCAAGAGAATAACAGTCTTGATTGTCCGCCGAAACAGATTCCATTTCTAACGGGCAAAATAGCTGTGAAAATTATAAGAATGCACACTGAAAATCAGTGAGGACACCAGCTGTTCGCGAAAAGGGTATTTCAATCAATTCTTACAAAGAGGCATATCTCATACAGAAGACCGTTATTATGGTTCGTCGGAGATCCGGAAGCCACCGATTGTTTCTGATTTCTCGGCACTATGACATCTCCTGACACCTCACAACGGTTAATGTCAGAATCCATGAAGCTGCCCGGGGCTTCTGGGTGTTAAGATGGTAAAGAAAGTCGCTAATACCAGTTGATCATTTGTAGACATTCGAAACGCGTTCATAATGTCAACTGACCACTACCAGAAGGGGACAGTTTCGTTACAATGTCATTTGACCATTTAGGGGTATGACGAAATCGGCATTCATAATGCCCAGAGGATATAGTTTCGATATAATGCCAACTGACCTTTTACGGGTATGGCGTACCACGCATTTCTAACTCCAATTGACCATGATGATCCCCCTTAATAATGCCAATCTTTAAGGAACGGAGAAATTCGTTATAAGGCCATATGACCGATTACAAGCCATTAAGAATACCAATTCTTAAAGTACACAGACCTTCGTTATAATGCCAGCTGACCACCGGATGCACTGGGCTAACTTCCATCATGATTATTTAAGATAAATGTGACCCCCCTGCATCCTTATCACTGAAACCCTTCTATTGTGGTGTGTGACGTCTCAGTCCACGACGGAGCTGTATTCTGCAGATGCCGATGATTGAGCGGGATTGCGGTAGACGGCCCCACTAGGGGAGGTGTGTGTCGGTGTCTGGGTGCTTGTGTGTCTGTGGATGTGGAGCAGAAAGATGGAGATTCCTTGTATATCCCCTTCCAGCATCATCTTCATTCTCCACATACACACCTGATATGCGCAGTACACATCTCTGTAGAAAACACGGATACGTGACAGCTCCCAGCGGAACATGAAAGAGGGGATCACTGCGCCACGTGGCTCCGCTGAGATCGGCATTCCTGGACTGTCTATTGTCAAGGGCCTATCTTTTCTGTTTGGAGTGAGAGACCACCTTCCTGGTGGCGCACTTATATTTTGGGCTGGAGGTGACAGTGTCAGTGAGGCGGGTGGAGAGGCAACCTTCAGTGGCGTAGATCTATTCTGTGGGAGTGAAGGAGCGCTAGGGTAGGTGGGCGTTGGGCGGAATAGAGATGTGGTCATGGTGAAGTTGTGGGGGTGTGGGTGTCCCGGGGCCCCTGTTCTAGTGGGGGTGGGGGCTGCGTCAGCTAGTGTGGTGTGGGAGGTGGGGAGGCACACTCGGGTGGGTGTGGGGGGGAGGGGTAGTGGTAGAATCCATATACCAGGGTTGATCTTGCAGTACGCGCCTCACCCTCATCATGGAAACGCCCCCCCCCCCCCCCCCCCCCTCCCACTGAGGCAAGGGTCTGAACACCGCTGGGTCAGTGCCACACACACAGAGGGTGGGTACCTCCCGTAGGGTCACGTGTATCATGCAGGAGGCACACACATCGTGTAGGGACATGAATCTGATTCTACTTGATATAAGGAGTATAGAAGAATAACAGGAATTCTCCCGACGCTGGCTGACATAGTTTGTGCTTGTTTTACGTTTCTTAGTTACGTAAATGTGTCTGTTCTATGATAAACAACACCACTTCTAACAGGTATGACCGCACGTATAACGCGTTTCCCATTTATAAAGCATTACTGGAATCTTTAGTACTCTTAGGGACATGAGATATGTGGATTTGAAGGTAGGCGTTGTGCTGTTGTACGTACAGACTGGAGTTTCTCCTCATCTATCTCCACAGAGACAGAACTCATACAGACTGCGGAGAGTTCAGCAAAAGGCAAAACAATAGTGATATGCACCTAAAGTAGTCCCATATTCCATACAATTAGCACGGAAGAGATATTTTCATGTTTTAGCGGTCATCTTGGCGGCCATCTTGAATATTTTAAAATGCCAAAAGGTGACAGAGTGTCATCAGTCAATTTCATAACCTAGAATGTGTACTTAAACAAATCCAGCAATAAAAAAAACTTTATCCCCCAATTCTTGGATTTTGTCCTCCCTGCCGGACTATACGAGCCACTGCCTCTCCCAGCGGTGACCGCCTCCGTAGCTATAGTCGAGTGGACAGACCGTCAGCCCGGAGAGTGGGAGGTCAGTGGCTCGGGTCATACCATTAGGCGTTATAACATGGTACTTGTTGTTACCCTGCCTGGCGTTCGGCATTAGATGGATAAAACAAGGACTGGTTGCCTCGGCGTCAATGTGTCGTGTCTGAGTGTGGTATCAATGTTAACCTGCGGCATGGTATCTCTGTGGTAAAGCATTACAAACACGGCAATTAGTACAAACAGACACGCGCTCACACACACACACACACACACACACACACACACACACACACACACACACACACACACACACACACACAGAAATACACGCACGCACACACACATACAGACACAAGCATACACACACACAATGACACACACAAACACGCACGCACAACCACAAACACACAGACACACACATACACACACACATACAAACACAAACAAATAAACACACACGCGCATGCACAATGACAAACACACAGATACACACACATAGTAACACACACACTCAAACACATACACACGTCGCTATATAAGTGCAATATCCTTGAACCCATTTCACGTCTCCTCATTGCTTCCAGGGGTTTGACGCTATAGATAGTGACAGACAGACTGTCTGCGTGACGTCACCACTACTGCAGCTGCCGGGAGGCCGGACTCGCCGCCTTCACACCAGTAATGTTTGTTTGTTGGTTGGTTGGTTTGTTGTTTAACGCCATACTCAGCAATATTCCAGCTATATGACGGCGGTCTGTAAATAATCGAGTCTGGACAAGACAATCCAGTGATTAATATCATGAGCATCGATCCACGCAATTGGGATCGATGACATGTATCAACCAAGTCAGCGAGCCTGACCACCCGATGCCGTTAGTCGCCTTTTACGACAAGCATAGTCGTCCTTTACGGCAAGTATGGGTTGCTGAAGACCTATTCTATCCAGAATCTTCACGGGTCCACACCAGAAATGGCGAGAGTGGTTCATGGTCTTTACTGCCTGTGTCGAGTGACATCAAGTCAGTCAGCTCATTGCTATATGTTACCATCCAAGTACATGCAGTGAGCATACACAACAGATAGAATTACTCGGCTCTTACGACAAAGTCATGGACTACTGTACTGTTTCCAATATCAAGGGTGAAGGTCGTACTTTGTAGCTGATGCGGCGTTAAGCAATGTTCACCCACTTACTTACTTTGCAGCGTTCTATTAGGTTCGTCTTTTATTGGGTCACTTGTTCCGTTTGATCGAGGGATAGGTCCGAGAAATACACAGGAATCCCATGTACCCCCTCGAACTGATTCCATTAACACTTATCAAGCAGCGCAGGACGTGACGTCAACGTTAGAAAGGGACGTTCCCCTAAACATTTTTACAGCAAATTAACCGTCGATTTTCAGTCGGCGGTAAATGTTTCTTTTGAAGAAGATGTTGGCAAATAGTTGGTCGGGCGATGATGAATCAAACCAACAAACCTGGGCAATAAGAACTCAGCAGGGATAAAGAGGCAGTCGAGTTTCATTCGCCTCCTGTGAAGTGACCAGCAGATGAGGACTGTTCCCCTTCAGGAACCCACCACTTAATAAACTGAGTCAAGGCCATTTACTTATTTTCGCCATTCCAATACATTGGATTGGGTTAATACTGCGGTATATAATAGCAGTGACGGCAGGAGTAGTGAGTGAGTGAGTGAGTTAGTTGGGTTTAACGCCCTTTTAACAGTATTCCAGTTACATCACGGTTAATCCAGCTTAATGTGGGAGGAAAGCCCCAAGTGATACAGGTCTCATATGTTTACCACTTCGGTAAAACCCACGAGCACGGGTATGGTGCTGACAAACTTAGAAACATAATCGGGGCGAACAGGGATTCGAACCCACAATCATAGGTTTCTGGCGTGCCCAAGGGACGCAACTCTGCACAGCGAATCGCGGCGCCTTAGACGACTGGGCCACCCGTGCCCCCTGGCAGGAGTAAGTAAACAAGGTATTGAACGTATATCGGTGTAAAAGAAATTAAATCATGCGAAGGTGTTGATACTGGGTCAGTTGTACAGGCCCAGAACTTGTATAGTTAACCATTAACGAATCAATGGTGGCTTGTCAGTGTGTCAATACATGATTACCGGTACAGGTTTAACCGTCACAACAGCTAGTAATGAGACTGTATTGGTCCAATGCCACCTCGTCGCAACTGTGCCATTAATGGAAAGTGGCAATATCTTAATGGCAAACCTATGTAAAAGAGAGGGCTATGACACGTCTTTTTATGCCATAAGCTTAGTTAAATGACATGAACAAGGTAAACATAAATATAAAATTATCAGAATATTAGGGAAGGGAACTTATGAATGTCAACCTCTATATCATGAGGAGCACGACGTTTCGGAGTCCATACTTACTCCTTCATCAGGTAAATCCAAGTAAATACTCCGAAACGTTGTTCTCCACATACAGTAAAGTACGGTTATAACGAACTCAAGGGGACTACTAATTTTAGTTCGTTATAACCGTAGTTCGTTATAAGCATATATACAGAATAACTACAGCAAATATTCGGGACCAAAAAAGTAAGTTCGTTATATCCGTCAGTTCGTTATAAGCGTGTTCGTTATAACCGTAGTTTATTGTAATAAAGAAGTTGACGTCCATAAAATGCGCTTCCTTCTGTGTATCACTTCTATATGCATTTCAAAGACTTTATCAGATTATTATACATCTAGAATTAAAGGTCTGCTTATTTCTTTGCAGCCATTTCTTCCTGGAAATTCATAACGGTACCAATGAATAGTCTTAAATACACGGCAGAGAACCCCGCGTGACTCCATGGTACTCAGCCATGACTAAATGTACTGTATGAGGTCAGTAGTCCAGTAGTCCAATATGGGTCAGTTGGCCAAGAGAAAAAAAGATTCATTTCTCATATGGCCTGTCCTTAATTAATCCCCATGATCTACGACCACCCACGTGAAAATGAAACCGTGGTTCGAGTCAACGAAATCATGTTTAGAGCAGATTTTTGCAACTAGGCAAGAAAAATGTTGTGATTGAACAGTTGTGTTTTGACAAATTCTATGCAACTGAACAATAGGTCATGTTCCTGTGCCCCAAGTCCTGATTGCTGGAATATTGCTAAAAGCGGCGTAAAATCAAACTCACTCACTCACTCATGTTCTGCCCTGCCTACCAAATAAAGATGTTATCACTATCACCTGTTATTGAGTTCATTCAAACAGAATAGGGCACATGGGTTTTCGTGGATAAATGGACAAGGGATAAATAACAAAAATACTCTAATCCAAATCTAATAATCCCGCTCTCATCCCCCTAAAAGCCATATGCCAAACCGGAAGTAGGCCAATGGGGAGGTCACTCTGCGGACTACTGTGTCGTATCACTGACGTTACGTAACAGAAAAATACAGTTCTTTATATACTACGAAAACACTTATGTAAAAAAAACCAGTTCATTTGAGTGTGTGAGTGAGTAAGCAAGTATGGATTTACGCCGCTTTTATTAATATCCACTAATATCACGGCGGGGGCGACCAGAAATGGGCCTCAAACATTGTACCCATGTCAGGAATAGAACCCGGGTCTTCAGCGTGACGAGCGAACGCTTTAACTACAAGGCTACCCGACCGCCCCGAAAAACAGTTTAAAAAACGTATGCTGACCATGGGAAATCATTTATAAACAAATCGTCATTTGTCGTGGCCTTGCTATTGCACAAGTACTTTATACGAAGTGTTTATGGGACGTTTAGTAGCACGTGGTGGGCTGGGAAGGGTTAGGAGGCACGTGGTAGGTTCGGGGTCAACACGGCGCTAGGAACACTGTGTGTGGGGTGGGTGGGGGGTGGGGGTGGGGGGGTACCATGTCTTTAGTGTCTGTGTACTAACTGTTCTCTGCTCTCCACCAGAACTGCGTAGATACCCGCTGTTTACTCTCTGTATCCACGTATCTAACTACATAAACATGGTTATATAACATAACAATAGCCCGAGATCACAGTGTTGGCACCGGTATCTCGCAGCGACATGGTTGATGCAGTGTACTGAGGCTGTGTGTTGTTGCTGATGCCGTGCCCACATCCTGCACAGATGGTGAGCTCAGATGGCGGCTTCACATTTCAAAGTGTAAACAGACCAGCAATATACAGAAGCTCCATTCGGTGTACACTACTACCACTTCTATGTCCAAACAGAACGATTTTGATTAACACCATGTTAAAATAATCGGAAATAAACTGCAGGGTAAAACAAGGTATTCGCTTGAAAATTGGATTTGACCAACACATTGCGACCCTTATCAAAACGCTAGTGGGCTGAAAACACTCGCCGAAACACCACTTACTTAAAGTTGGAAAGGTGAGGTGAGGTGAAATGGGGTTTAACGTCGCGTCCAAAATTATTACATTTATATAGCGACGTGCATGCACGCGCGCGCGTGCGTGCGTGCGTGCGTGCGTGCGTGTGTGTGTGTGTTGTTGTTGTTGCTTGTGCTAATACGGACTAATGCCGATTTTATAGTGCTAGCACACTGAGATACCATGTCGCTGTTTAAGATGAATACCAAACTCAGACACAGTATACTGACTCCGAGACCGCCTCCGTGGTCCAGTGGTAGAGCGTCCGCCCGGAGAGCGGAAGGTCCGGGGTTCGATCCCCGACCGCGTCATACCAAAAGACGTTAAAAGATGGTACTTGTTGTTACCCTGTCTGGTGCTCGGCATTAAGGGGCTAAAACAAGGACTGGTCGGCTCGGAGACAGTATACTGTGTCTGAGTGGGGTATTCATGTTAAACTGCGACATGGTATCTCAGTGAGCTAGCACTATAAATCGGCATCGGTCCGGACTAGTACAAGCAGCCACACACACACACGTGCATGAACGTCGCTATATAAGTGCAATAATCTTAGACGCGACGTTAAACCCCATTTCACCTCACCTGCCGACTCCGAGCCGACCAGTTCTTGTTTTAGCCAGGCAGAATAACAACAAGTAACATCTCTTAACGTCTCTTTTGGTGTGACGCGGCCGGGGATCGAACCCCGGACATTCGGCTCTCCGGGCAGACACTCTACCACTGACCATGGTGGCGGCCCAAAACGCAACTATGAAATCCACATCAAATACATCACCATCGAATAACCATTTCTTGTTTGTGAGTGAGTGAGTGAGTGAGTTAGGTTTAACGCCGCTTTTAACAGTATTCCAGTCATATCGCGGCGTGACAGCTTAATGTTGGAGGAAAGCCCGAAGTGATGCAGGTCTCAGACGTTTACCACTTCGGTGAAACCGACGAGCACGGGTATGGTGCTGACAAACCTAGAAACATAATTGGGGCGAACCGTCTTGTATGTTTCCCCATCATCAAACATGGTGAATACTTTCTTTCGGCAATGTATTCTACACCAATACATACAGGAGACCCATGGTGCAGTGGCTTCAAATCAACATGAATTCTCATATTCGGTGAAACCAGATTACTCTAGTATAGAATACTACAAGGGACATTGTCGCGTTGTCGCATTGTCGCGCTTTGGTAAAATGAAAAAGATTACTCAAAGCGCGACAGTTCGACAACGCGACAATGCGACAAATGGCCAAAATGTCGCGTTGTCGAATTGTCGCAATGTCGCGCTTTGGCTAATTTTGACACTTTTTGCTTGTTTTTCGAAGGGCGACAATGCGACAACGCGACAATGTCCCTTGTAGTATTCCATACTCTCGTGGTATTGTCCGGGTCCTAATGTCCAGAATAGTGACTCATGGATAAGGAGCTGATGTACTTTTATAAACACACGATCCCAACAATAACGGCCTGGATGCAGGAGATGTGACAGTGGTTTAAACATATTTATTAAACATTTATTTCATCACATGAATGTAGGATGAAATAGGTTTGTTTTGTTTGTTTTTTAACGCCAAACTCAGCAATATTCCAGCTATATGACAGCAGTCCAGTGATTGACATCATGAGCATCGATCCGCGCAATTGGGATACGATGACATGCATCAACCAAATCAGCGAGCCTGACCACCCGATCCCGTTCGTCGCCTCTTAGAATGAAATTGGTATTGGTAAACAACAACAATGTTTATATTACTACCGCTCCTGATGATTACATGTATACATTGGCAGTTTTAATACATAAATAAAAAATATATAAAAAATACAAAAATCATGTAAAAATATAACAGAAAGGTATAATAAATGTACAGCTCATGTACCACCAACATGGCTGGCATTACAATAAAAGACTCAGTGTAAGATTACTTCCTTAAAACTCTTTCCCAGTTAACATACACACTGTTACAGAACACTGTATAAAAGCCCAACCGAGTGACAGTGCCTGCGGCCTGATCAACACATAGCCTAGCTGACCGCCTCCGTGGTCTAATGGTAGAGCGTCCGCGGAAGGTCTAATGGTCCGCGGAAGGTCTAATGGTAGAGCGTCCGCGGAAGGTCCGGGGTTCGATCCCCAGCCGCGTCATACCAAAAGACGTTAAAATATGGTACTTGTTGTTACCCTGTCAGGCGCTCGGCAGCAAGGGGCTAAAACAAGGACTGGTCGGCTCGGAGTCAGTATACTGTGTCTGAGTGGGTTATTTATATTAACCTGCGGCATGGTATCTCAGTGTGCTAGCACTATAAATCGGCATCAGTTCGGACTAGTACAAGCAGCCACACACACACACACATACATGTGCATGCACGTCGCCATGTAAGTGCAATAATCTTAGACGCGACGTTAAACCCCATTTCACCTTACCTCACCTCACATCGCCTAGCTCCACATGAACACGATGGACGTAAAACCAGTGTCAGTCAGATGACTTGACTGCTGTTCGTGTTACAAACAGGATATTTTACTGCCCCCTCAATGTGTGGGCGGTTGAGCGGCAGATCGCCTGGTCCACTACTAGGCAATAATGTGTAAGTACCCTCCATTGCATATTGTGTGGACCCGCGTGAAGATCCGGGGTAGAATAGGTCTTCAGCAGCCCATGCTTGCCGTTGAAGGCGACTCTGCTTGTCGTAAGAGGCGACTAACGGGATCTGGTGGTTTGTTCGTTGACTTGGTCGATGCGTGTCATCGTATCTCATTGCGTGGATCGTTGCTCATGATGTCAATCACCGGATTACAGACTGCCGTCATATACGTGGAATATTGCTGAGTGAGGCGTTAAACAACAAACAAATAAACGAGCATACCGTGTGTGTTACTGGACATGATTCACAGGCGTCGTCGTGGATGTGAACTAATCTCCACCATTACAATTTTAATATTAATTTGTCAGTTCTGATTTGTGTTCATTCACATTTTGCGAATACCCTTCTGGTTTAACCTTTTATGAAGCTAATTGGCCAAACAAATCTTCAACCGAGTCCTCATGACAAAGCCACTGTGTGACCCTGACCTTGAAATACAGCTGTCAGTCATATATAACAGTAAACTAAAGCGTGCGCTTAGACTAACATTTAGTCTATACAAACTTATATTACACAATACTCTTCTCGACTGATTGTCCTCTGCTGATTTCATAGACTGTGGAATAGAGCTAGCTAGGGCTGGCTAGACTTGCTTTTGTATACGTTTCTAGATTGTTTTTTTCCATAAAATAGATAAATTCGACGGTCACGATACGGGACTAGCGTGCGCTCTGTTAAAGCCGATAGTCGTACTATCACGACATCGTTCCTCGTATAGTCAGCCCATAAAAATGGAATGGGCTGCCTGTTTGGATTTACTGAGAATCTACCATATGACGGGAAGGTTGAAGGACAGTAGATCACGTTGATTAACGCCAGCAGATAAAGCAGGTGGTATAGGCCAGTAAGGTTACCCTTTTAAACTTAACCACCTTGCGTTAATCTTGGAATGTCATTCACTACGTATACATAAATTCACGTGCTATTCCAGGACGCGTTCATGGACTTACTCCTACTAAACTAGACGAGGATACTATTCTACTTTTAAATGAATTAAATAAGGTTGGGCGGTTGCAGTGGTGTTAAACGTCGCTTTCAGGATTATTGTACTTACGTAACTACATGTATGTGTGTGCGCGCGTGTGTGTGTATGTGCGCGCGCGTTTGTGTATGTGTGTGTTAGTCCGGACTAATGCTGGTCATATAGTGCGAGCTAGGGCCCCCAGCTAGCCCACTGAAATATCATTAATCTGGTCTTGCACAAGCAGACACACACACACACACACACACACGCACGCACGCACGCACGCACGCACGCACGCACGCACGCACGCACGCACGCACGCACGCACACGCACGCACGCACGCACACACACACGCATGCAAGCACGCACACACAAACGCACGCACGCACACACACTCACTCACAAGCACGTACGCACGCACACACGCACACACGCACATACACATGCATGCATGCACGTCGCTATAGAAGTGCAATAATCTTAGACGCGAGGATAAACCTCATATCCTCACCTCACCTCTCGATTACAACTATCCATTACCTGTACATTACAACGAAGAGTTAAGGCAAGAGATAAGACGGTGACGTTCCTTATCAGCAAGTTCTATAACCGCCACTCTGAAGAACACTCACGACATTGCTGCTAGGCCAGTAGGGACGTACATCCATGAAGTTGCTGCTGATGCTGCTGCTGCCCCTGTTGGCGCCAATAGGGGCTGACTTCCCCTTCCGGAACACCTCGCTCACGTGGCAGGAGCGGGTTCAGGACCTCGTGGGGCGTCTTACCGTGGATGAAATACAGACCCAGATGGGGCGGGGAGGTTGGGGGCCCCAGGCCGGGCCTGCCCCCGGAATAACCAGGCTGGGGATAGGTCCTTATTCCTGGAACACAGAGTGTCTGAGGGGCGACTCGAGGAGTGGGTCTGCAACATCCTTCCCCCAGTCAATAGGCCTCGCGGCTACTTGGAGGTATGGTTCTGTGTGTTCGCGCGTGCGTGCGTGCGTGCGTGCGTGCGTGTGTGTGTGTGGATACCCTTGGAACCATTGTGTGTGTGTGTGTGTGTGTGTGTGTGTGTGTGTGTGTGTGTGTGTGTGTGTGTGTGTGTGTGTGTGTGTGTGTGTGTGTGTGTGTGTGTGTGTGTGTGTGTGTGTGTGTGTGTGTGTGTGTGTGTGTGTGTGATATTTTGGGTTTCACCAAAGAACAGGGACCTGCATAACTTCGCGCTTTCCTCCCAGATCAAGATGACACGCCGCGATATAACTGGAATACTGTTAAAAGAGGCGATAAACCCAACGAAGTCACGCACTCACTCACTGCCAAAGAAATGATAAACGTCCATGACCATTGTCACTTTGGGCCATCCTCCTAGTTTGGCGAGCGGGTTGGGATGTAGGGCAGCAATATAACGGGCGCGGACACCAGAAATGGGCTTCACACAGTATACCCATGTGAGGATTCGAACCGCTAGGCTACCATTCCCCCGCCTTCTAACCCAAGCTGACGGTGTAAGTAAATGTGTTCCTAGCGGCGTTTAATCCGAATCAATCATTTCCTTGACCCAGCACTGACATACTGTTCCGAATGGCCGAGGCTACGGGGGTCGAGGTCCGTGGCAAATACAACGACTATGTCAAGAACAACGCCTACGGTGACCACAAGGGCCTCAGCTGCTTCAGCCCCGTCATCAACATCATGCGGGACCCCAGGTGGGGCAGGAATCAGGTGGGTGGACCTTCGAGGGTCTTGAGGGCGCCGCTTAGGGTGATCCCGTTATGTGTGACTCCCTTATAAGCCTCGAGTGACATCATCAAATTGTTTTTACGGGGCCGTCATTTCATAGAATAACCTCTGGGCAGGGCCTTTCTTCAAAATATCCCTCTGTCCCTGGCATATTCTATAGAAAGTGCCACTGGCCCAGGGATATTCTATAGAAAGTACCTCTGGCCCAGGGATATTCTACAGAAAGTGCCTCCGTCTCAGGAGCAATCTATAGAAAGTACCTGCGGCCCAGGGATATTCTATAGAAAGTACCTCTGGCCCAGGGATATTCTGTGGAAAGTACCTCTGGCCCAGGGATATTCTGTAGAAAGTACCTCTGGCCCAGGGATATTCTATAGAAAGTACCTCTGGCCAAGGGATATTCTGTAGAAAGTACGTCTGGCCCAGGGATATTCTATAGAAAGTACCTCTGGCCCAGGGTTATTCTGTAGAAAGTACCTCTGGCCCAGGGATATTCTATAGAAAGTACCTCTGGCCAAGGGATATTCTTTAGAAAGTACCTCTGGCCAAGGGATATTCTATAGAAAGTACCTCTGGCCCAGGGATATTCTGTAGAAAGTACCTCTGGCCCAGGGATATTCTGTAGAAAGTACCTCTGGCCCAGGGATATTCTATAGAAAGTACCTCTGGCCCAGGGATATTCTGTAGAAAGTACCTCTGGCCCAGGGATATTCTGTAGAAAGTACCTCTGGCCAAGGGATATTCTATAGAAAGTACCTCTGGCTAAGGGATATTCTGTAGAAAGTACGTCTGGCCCAGGGATATTCTATAGAAAGTACCTCTGGCCCAGGGATATTCTGTAGAAAGTACCTCTGGCCAAGGGATATTCTATAGAAAGTACCTCTGGCCCAGGGATATTCTATAGAAAGTACCTCTGGCTCAGGGATATTCTATAGAAAGTACCTCTGGCCCAGGGATATTCTGTAGAAAGTACGTCTGGCCAAGGGATATTCTGTAGAAAGTACCTCTGGCCCAGGGATATTCTATAGAAAGTCCCTATGGCCCAGGGATATTCTACAGAAAGTACCTCTGGCCCAGGGATATTCTATAGAAAGTACCTCTGGCCAAGGGATATTCTATAGAAAGTACCTCTGGCCAAGGGATATTCTATAGAAAGTACCTCTGGCTAAGGGATATTCTGTAGAAAGTACGTCTGGCCCAGGGATATTCTATAGAAAGTACCTCTGGCCAAGGGATATTCTGTAGAAAGTACCTCTGGCCAAGGGATATTCTATAGAAAGTACCTCTGGCCCAGGGATATTCTATAGAAAGTACCTCTGGCTCAGGGATATTCTATAGAAAGTACCTCTGGCCCAGGGATATTCTGTAGAAAGTACGTCTGGCCCAGGGATATTCTGTAGAAAGTACCTCTGGCCCAGGGATATTCTATAGAAAGTCCCTATGGCCCAGGGATATTCTACAGAAAGTACCTCTGGCCCAGGGATATTCTATAGAAAGTACCTCTGGCCAAGGGATATTCTTTAGAAAGTACCTCTGGCCAAGGGATATTCTATAGAAAGTACCTCTGGCCCAGGGATATTCTATAGAAAGTAAGTCTGGCCCAGGGATATTCTGTAGAAAGTACCTCTGGCCCAGGGATATTCTATAGAAAGTACGTCTGGCCCAGGGATATTCTATAGAAAGTACCACCGTCCCGGGGATATCTTACAGGATGTCCCTCTGCCGCATAAGTAATATGCGAAACGACAAATGTATTCTTCATATTTCAGAGGATCTAACTTGCAACCTTCGTATCTGTAGTCCAGTGAGTGAACCACTAAGCTACATCGGCGCAGATAAACCACATGTTTTCTATCACTTTTTCAAGTACATGTACGTCAGCAAGAGATATTTTACGTCTGTTTCCTCAGGTTCACGGAAATGTTATATTGTTCAAAAGTTGTTTCATATTTTTCTTTCGATTTTTAAGTAGGATAAAAAATATTCCGCGTTCTTGACTGAGAATGTAAGCCCGGAGAAACCCAAGTGAAAACCGAGGAGAATTTTTTTATCATTCACACAAACCTTTTCGCAAAGTCAGTTTTCAGGATTAAATGAGCTAAGGTTCTTGTATTCCCTCTCAACCACTGGCAGATGTGAGTGAGTGAGTGAATGTTGTTTAACACCGCATTCAGCAAAATTCCAACTCTATCAGAGTTGTCTGTAAAAAATAGATTCTAAGCCATAAAAACCAATGGTTCATAACATCAGTAACGACCAATTCTTCGGGTACGATTATGTCACAATCAGCCAGTTTGCATGTTGTTCCCATGGTTTCACAATGTAGTAGGTGCGGTTTGGGTTTGGAAATGGTTTATTGCATCAATTTAACGACCCACTATGTGATACATTATGCTGTCTAAGAGGCCTTTTCACACAAACCGTTAGTCTCTAGGCCCCTAAGCCCTAGAGAAAAGCATTAAAAGGAGTCCATCTCAAGTCTAGAATGATTTGGCAAGGCAGATTAGATTGCCTCAGCTTCTGGAATTAAGGATTGTTCTGTCCTGCATTTGGATATTTTATTTGTAGATTTACATTTTTAAATAAGATAAGTTAATTTCTGGGACTAAATGTCAGCCTAACCAACCGTAGGCTGTTGCTTGACCCTTTTGTAGTGGAATTATCAAGGCCGCTACCACTGATGTTGTTGTTGGTACGTGCCTCCCTAGCAGTTCCACTTCCACATGGGCAAGCTACGCGTGTCGCTCCGTGACAATCTGGGGGATTAGACTCGTTCCTTTAGCAACCCATGCTTGTCGTAAGGGAGTGGCCATTTGATATTCTTTGTGTGTGTTGCAGGTACAAAACCAGATATTTTTTTATTTTAAACTTTGAGCCCAATCTCATTAAAATCAGTTCTCGCTATCGCTAAACAAAGATCTGAGGACATCCCATTAGGGGTCACGTCAGAACGACCTTTCATCCAACCAATCAGAGCGTCGCTTACTAGATCATGAAAGTGACAGTTGGAATGTGTTTTCTAATCATGCAACCACAATATATTTAACACGGGGTATTCCGAACGACAGTTACAGGTGTTATGATTATATCCATACAATCTAGGCCATCTATAAGCCATTTCAAAATGTTCTCTTATCAGTTTTGAGACGTCAAAATATGTTTCGAAGCGTAGTCGCCAGTTTTAAAATAATGTCGTAAAGCTCGAGAAAGCTGCCTTCTGGTTGGCCAATGTCAATTTCTTGTCAGTCATTTCATTGGTCGGTCAAAATTCGCGAAAGGTCGTTCTGACGTGATCCGTAATGGGATGTCCTCAGATCTTTGTTTAGCGGTAGCGAAAACTAAGATCTGATTTAAATGAGATTGCTTTGAGCCTAAAGTCCTTTTTTGAGACATCAGGCGCACTGCAATGGCAGTAAAAACAAATGTTCTCAACAGTCTGAAACATAATTATCATTATCAAGAATCTTTGGAACAATTTATAAAAATCCAGCTGGTATCTCGCTTGCTTGATATATGTACTAGCACCTGTACCCCAACTCATTATTAATAACACTGACGTTCTGAGTCTTCCACGGTTTCTCTTGTGTGCTGAGGTGGTTGTTGGTGTTACCGGATGTGACGTGTACTAACATTGCGATATTACCTTGTCACGCCAGGAGACCTATGGAGAGGATCCGTACCTCAGTGGTCAGTTCGCGGCCAGTTATGTGAAGGGACTGCAGGGCAATGACCCCCGTTACCTCAGGGCTAACGCCGGCTGCAAACACTTCGACGCCCACGGCGGCCCCGAGAACATCCCCGTCAACAGATTTTCCTTCGACGCCAAGGTAACCTCATATGTTCAAAGTACGAGACAACCGGATTGAGTAGTATCTGTGTCTTCTGTTTCATCAGTTGTTGCCCCACACAGGAGAAATTTTGATGTATGTTCATGTTCACAGTATACTGAGTCCGTGCCGACCAGTCCTTGTTGTAGCCCTTTAACGCCGAGCGCCAGACAGGGTTACAACAAGTACCATAATTTATATTAGTCTTTTGGTATGACGCGATCGGGACTGGAACCCAGGACCTTCCGCTCTCCTGGCGGACGCTCTACCACTAGACCACGGAGGCGGTCTCACAGTACGAGACATAGTAGACAATCGGATGTTGTAATACCTGTATCTGTTTCATCAGTCCAACACAGGGCAAATGTTGATATAGTTTGAGGTGAAGTGAAGATATCATCCCGCAGATACCCCACTCAGACACAGTATACTGACTCCGAGCCGACTAGTCCTTGTCTTAGCCCCTTAATGCCGAGAGTAGGCAGATTAACAAGTCTTTTAACGTCTTTTGGTATGACGCATCCGGGAATCGAAAAACCGACCTTCCTGTTTGTGACGGGTACTTCCGGTGAAGCAGGATGCGCTCACCTTTCCGCGAACACCTGGCATCATCACTATTTGATAGTGATTATAAACATATGACAATGATATAGTAGGAATCGACTTTATTTTTGACAGAGATTTCATATGAATGTGAATATGAATACTTTTATCTCGCCGGGAAGACGCTCTGTCCACTACATCACGGAGGCGGTCGATACATTTTGATGTCCACAGATGAGTAATACTAACAACATGACAAACCAGTTGGATACGTTTCCAAACAATGATGTCTGCTTGCAAGTATGTAACCAATGTTCTAACAATGTAAATGTAATATGTTTTTGTTTATAACTATCTCTTCTGATGATTTAATTATTAATCAACCTTCCAACAGGTTCCTGAGCGAGACTGGCGAACAACCTTCCTGCCTGCTTTCCGAACGTGTGTCAAGGCCGGCACCATGAATCTGATGTGCAGCTACAACAAGTGAGCGTTGTATACCACTGTAACAACCCCCATTATAACACGCACTCAAGCAGATAAATATTCCAACAAACATACGTTAAAGGCATTCTAAATTAGTGAACTCTAAGCCAGTTAATGACGTTGAAGGACCCATCATTTCTTTTCCGATTGCGTTTCAAACCCCAATTACATTCAGTAGATTCTTTCTATGGCTTCTACAAGGCTTTAAACACGACACACGGGGCACGGGTGTGCTTGTAAGATAACAAAGTGAAACAGAGTTCATGAACCGTCAACAGAGAAGTCTTTGCTTCTGCCGATACCATCTGAGCCTAGTTACATGTGCGGACTATTGACTGCAGGACACATCCTGCCCATGGCCTCAATAAGCCTACAGATGACATCTTATGGAATGGTAGCCTAAGAGCTTGACGAGGCAAGGGAGTTAACTGACAGTTTCCACCCTTGCCGAACTAGGCTGGAATTTCTGTGCTCGATCGTAGCGCTACCAGTGTCCATTACGAGTTTTGTCCCTTCTATGTTCCTCCTATCGACCAATCAGATTCCACCTCTCATATCAGTTGCATTTGCCTCAAACAAGATGGCGGCCCGCTGTCAAGACGATCTGATCGGTAATCAAAATCCATATTGTGATGAAACGGGTCTTACTTCGCTACGTGCATCAAATCACGTGAGCACCTTGATTAAAACATGTAAAGATTTGGAAAATATCTGTTGACGCTGAGTTTGCACTGCACATGCTTTACAAATCCTGCAATCGACCGAAATTTAAACGACTGGATGTCGATTTCATTACGCGATTTTGATTGGACGATGCAAACACGCGGTGGTCCAGCCAAAATATAATTCCATAATTCTAGCCTAGCTCAGCAAGGGTGGAAACTTGACTTTTATAATCAGTTAACTCCCTTGCCTCGGGAAGATTCCCTGGTTGACGTTGATGCTCAATTGGATTGAGATCTGGTGACCTGGACGGCCACGGCATAACGCTCATGTTCTCAGCTCTCAGGAAATCATTACACAATTGTTTTGATGAGCCGGGCATTGTCATGCTGAAACATGGTGTCTGGTGCTTACAACGCGATCTGTCCACGAGAACGCGCACCTGTTCACTTGCCCTGGATACGAACACAGATCTGTTCTTCCTATAACAGGTGGGCTGCTGTGGTGAATAGTTTACGGTATCACAACGTCATCAAGCGAAGACTGCATCAAATTTGCGAAAATGGTACCCGCTATACCGGCGAAATTGGCACCGTATTTTCAAACTATGTTTGAATGAAAATAAAACACTAAATAACAGTGTGTCAATTGAAATAGGCATTTAGAAAATATACGTTTGAACATTATTTAGGGTCTGGTCATTTTTTATAGGTGTGGGGGGGCACGTGTGGCCCAGTCGTCTAAGGCGCCGCGATTCGCTGTGCGGAAGTTGCGTCCCTTGGATACGCCAGAAACCTATGATTGTGGGTTCGAATCCCGGTTCGCCCCGATTATGTTTCTAGGTTTGTCAGCACCATACCCGTGCTCGTGGGTTTCACGCGAAGTGGTAAACGTTTTAGACCTGCATCACTTCGGGCTTTCCTCCCACATTAAGCTGACACGCCGCGATATAACTGGAATACTGTTAAAAGCGGCGTTAAACCCAACTCACTCACTCACTCACTCACTATTATAGGTGTGTGTGCCATGTTACCGATACCGTGCTCCCAAGTTGGGGAATTGCTCAAGGCAACGTTCAAATGCCGTGCCACTGATGTGTGTGATTCGCCAGCTTCAAGTCTACCACAACGTTCTTTCTCGCATTGTTATTGAGTCATTTCGTTACCTGAATTATTTGTGAAGATGACATTTGTCATAAACTTACCCTTGTAACCCATGACAAATTCCGTGATTTGCAGGTGAAAACTACTTTACAGTTTCCCAAAGAACTAACCCTCACATCTCAAATCGATATATCAATTATTGCCTCTGATTAATAAGTAAACCATCCACGAAATTAGGTTTTGAAAATATTGATACCACCAATACAGGGCTTTTTAGGACGTATATTAGATCATCTACGAGAATGACCAGGCTAGATTATCCGCCGTAACAAGTTCCTTTTCTCGTAAATGGCAAAATAGCTGTGAAAATTATATGAATGAAGAACTGAAAATCAGTGATGATACCAGGTTTTCGAGAAACATCCGAGTCCAATGTAACTATATTTAATATTACACGTGTATTCAGACTGAACGGAGTCCCGGCCTGCGCCAACAAGCACCTGCTCACCGATGTCCTCAGGAAACAATGGGGGTTTGAAGGCTACGTCATCAGCGACCAGGGAGCTATAGAATTAATGATGACACAGCACCACTACTTCCACAACAACGTGGACATGGCGGCCGGCGCCGTGGATGCAGGATGCAACCTTGAGCTCTCCAATAATCTCGCCACGCCAGCCTTCTTCTCCATAGGTCCGTGCACTGTTTACTGAGTCTTCTGTTATGTAGTTCTGTATACTGAGTCTTCTGTTCCGTAGTTCTGTTTACTGAGTCTTCTGTTCCGTGATTCCGTTTACTGAGTCTTCTGTTTCGTAGTTCTGTTTACTGAGTCTTCTGTTCCGTAATTCTGTTTACTGAGCCTTCTGTTTCGTAGTTCTGTTTATTGAACCTGCTGTGCCGATAGGTCTGTTTACCGAGCTCTGTTCGCCAAAAGAATGTTTTGTTTGTTTACTGAGTTTACGTATGGTTTGGGGCACGGGTGGCCCAGTCGTCTAAGGCGCCGCGATTCGCTGTGCAGAGTTGCGTCCTTTGGGCACGCCAGAAACCTATGATTGTGGGTTCGAATACCGGTTCGCCCCTATTATATTCTAGGTTTGTCAGCACCATACCCGTGCTCGTGGGTTTCACCGAAGTGGTAAACGTCTGAGAGCAGCATCACTTCGGGCTGATCTCCCACATTAAGCTGACACGCCGCGATATAACTGGAATACTGTTAAACCCAACTCATTCACTCACTCACTCACTTACTCACTCACTCACTCACTTACGTATGGCTCAATCTACATAAGACATATATTGACGAATGTCAATAAGAAGCCAGTATGGGACTCGATTGACTATGTTTTTCTGAAATTGTGTTCGACGTATCCTACACGAACCCAACCCAATGTTTATACTTTGCCATTGGGAAACATGTCATCCCGCCAGTCTGTAGAGTGTATGCTTTGGGAAGTCATTATTGTGAAAACATCTTAAAAATATAACGCATTTTATTTAAGTTCAAGTATACCGCGAAACGTCGTTAACTCGATCTCACGGTTAAGACGATTTAACTCTTACGGTACTGCCAGAATCGTTATGTCATATTTATTTGGAATTTATCAACACCAAAAAATAATGGCCACCTGTACACTGTCACTCCAGTGGTTGTTACATCTATATCTTATGTTACATCATAAGATCTGTCGATTCCCTAGATGGGTACAATGTGTGAAGACAATTTCTGGCGTCCCCTGTCGTGATAGTGCTGGAATATTGCTAAAAGCGGCGTAAGGCCTTACCCACTCACTCATACAGTCCTGGGAAACGTTATTATGACCACAGTATCAATATCAATACAATGGTCATGTATTTCCAAAGAAAATATGTTCAAATCTTAAATTAAGATCAGCTCTGTGTGGCCCTAGTTCAATAAAGGCTTAGTGTGATATGGGACTGATACTATTCCCTGGATAAGTGCACATGCAATGCTCTTCTGTTCTCCTCCCCAGCGGACGCCGTGAAGCAGGGCAAACTCAAAGAGGACGTGGTGAGGCAGCGGGCCAAGGAGCTGTTCTATGCCCGGATGCGGCTGGGTGAGTTCGACCCCCCAAGTATGAACCAGTACAGCAAGCTGGACTCCTCCGTGGTAGAGACTCGGGCTCACCAGGACCTCGCCGTGGAGGCAGCCATGAAGTCCTTCGTCCTCCTCAAGAACCACAACAACTTCCTCCCCATCAAGGCCAACCACTACAAACAGTCGGCTGTAAGTGACCGACCCTCTCCCTGTCTGGTTATACGTGTAGGATAAAGCACGTCCGAGGGTTTTTATATTTAAAACCGAGGAGCGACAGCCCCGAGTTTTATCCCAAGGATCAGGGTTTTAAATATAATAAAAACCAGAGAGGAAGTGTTTTACATAACTTGTATACCATAAATAGAAACATAAAACAACATTTATCAACATGTTATGTTCCAAACATACTTTTCATGAACCTTATGGAACGGGCGTAAAATATCTGTTGCCGGCGAACAGTACTTGAAAAAAACATTCTTAAAAGCATACTTTAGTGATTTATCATGATCAGCGCCTTTATGATGCACATACTGGGCTACAGATGAGGTGAAATGGGGTTTATCGTCGCGTCCAAGATTATTGCACTTATATAGCGACGTGCATGTACGTGTGTGTATGTGGCTGCTTGTACTAGTCCGGACTGATGCCGATTTATAGTGCTGGCACACTGAGATACCATGCCCCAGTTTAACATGAATACACCACTCAGACACAGTATACTGACTCCCAGCCGACCAGTCTTTGTTTAACCCTTAAATGCCGAGCGCCAGACAGGGTAACAACAAGTGCCATCGGTTAACGTCTTTTGGTATGACGCGGCAGGGGATCGAACCCCGGACCTTTCGCTCTCCGGGCGCACGCTCTACCACAAGACCACGGAGGCAGTAACTGGGCTGCAGATATGAATGTTGCGTGTTCCATCCTCGGGAATATAAAGAAATCATTTGTCATTTGATTTGACATAATATTGAGATCAAATGCAAAATAAATTTCTAGCGAGAATCATTAATATGTTACGATCTAAACGGAGGTTGTATTAATAAAATCTCCGGGATATTATATAAAATACCAGGTTGATTATAACAGCTCTGTTTATGAGATAAAAAACCCTGGAGGACAATGGGATGACGTCACTGGAGGTTTATAAAGTGGCTGACTGAAAGTCTTTCTTATCTCGAGCGTAATCCACAGCAACGTTTTCCGTGATACAGCTGTTATAACCCACTCACTCACTCAACTTCAGACAATGTTAGGACGTTGTCGACATTTGGGTCTAAATGCTCTGCACGGCGCTTAGCGGCACCTTTGACGACATGGCCACCCGTGCCCCACGATATTTATGAAAAAGGTAATTTGGCTATATCAATGTAAATAAGAATATACGTGCTCTCTTCGACGTCCAGGTTGTCGGGCCGTTCACCTACCAGGGACGTGGCGTGTTTGGCAGCTACGCCGCCAACACCGACGACAAGTACATCTCCACTGTCCTGGATGGACTGAAGGGCGTGGCTCCCACGGTCAAGTCGGCTGAGGGGTGCACGGACTCCACTTGTAATACATACCAAGCCCACATGGTCAAGTCAGCCGTGCAGGGCGCAGAGATTGTCTTTGTATGCCTCGGTCTAGGTGAGTGAGTGAGTGGATTGGTTGACAAGTGAGTGGGTCTGGGTGGTTTGGTTTTGGGCGAGTGACCAATCTATGTATAATTTGTGTGTGTGTGTGTGTGTGTGGGGGGGGGGGGGGGGGGGGGGGGGAGAAGCACATGTTAGTTGAGTATATAACACTAAGCACAATATATTAAAACGCTTTAAGTTTTAGCATAAGAACCTAGTCGGATTAAACATATCTGTGAGGTGCGGTTGGTTCGAACCCGGTCTTGCTGTCTAAATATCTAGTCCCACCACAAAATAACATATTATGTAGATACGTACAAATGAAGTTCCATATGATAGATAGATAGATAGATAGATAGATAGATGCACGCACGCACGCACGCACGCACGCACGCACACACATACACACACAAACACACAAACACACACACACACACTCACATTTGAAAATTGTAAGTGTAGACACCGCTGCAGGTTTGCGTTTTTGTGAGAACATCATAATCAACTCATGCGATGTGCGTGTTCGAATCCCAGGATCGGGAATACATTTTTCAGGTAAAGATATTACAGGTTTGACAAGATACTGTATTGAAGATGAAGCCTGTATGTTAAAAGACGTGAAGATCTATTTCAACAGATAACAGGTGACGACTTACTTCAGTTTCTAAGACCGTAGAGGTGTTGATGGTGCTGTTAATGGGACTGGCGTTAGTACAGTTGGCCAGAGACATACAACTGTGTTATAACATTGTGGGGATACCAGTGTGTGTGTGCTGACAGTATTTCACACTTGTTAACAGGTCAAAAGATGGAGGATGAGTTTCGTGATCGTCGTAATCTGGACATGCCGAGTGGACAGTTGACACTTCTTAAAGACGTCCTAAGTAACAGTAAGTTCCGGGCAGAGACCTACATGGCAGAACGCCAGAAACAGACAGCACGTCTTGGATAACAAGGACGCCTGTCGTGTGTCACACGTGACCTATGCGTGGAGATGACACACGTAACGCACACGTCAGAAGTCAGAAAGGAAGTCCATTACTGACCATCATTTGGGATTCTGTAAACGAGAGCTGTCATTTGATGACATGTTCTGAATCTAATACGGAAGTACGAGGCCCCTTCTCCAAGTGCATGTAGCTATGTGTAGCCTCCGGGAGGTGGCGCCGTCCACACAGGAAGGGAGCCAGTACCTTCGCTAGTTCTGGCAATTTCAAAAGGTTACAAGTGATGTACCTTGAAACAGATCCATTGTTGCCATGACTACACACCCTATAGACTGGGCTGTATTAATAAACAGCTGGTACATTAATAGTCTCCCAGTGTAACTGACGTATTTGTAACTGTCTATTTTACAATTGAACGGGTCGGGTAGGCATTTTACTTTATTAGACAAAAACTTCCGGAATTACAGTGACAAAAAGAAAATACTTCTTAAAGTGGGTTCAGAGTCAAAGGGATCAACAGCGACTCAAAAACATTGCTAACAGTAAATATTGTGGTGTATTCATAAAAATATATTTAGGGTCATAGTGTCGGAACTAAACAAGTGCCTGGTTCTACATATTCATGTAACGTACATGCGTTAGGAGTTTGTGGGTGGTTTTGGGGGTGAGTGAGTGAGTGAGTGAGTGGGTGAGTGAGTGAGTGAGTAACTGACTGAATGACTGACTGAGTGACTGAGTGAGAACAAATGCCTGTAGATACATAAAATACACAACTCGGGATTGTCATCTAATCGCAGCAAGATATGGATGAAAGATTCTGTGTTTTTTTCTGACACATACGTGTGTATGTATAGTTTTTACTTATATATGCAACATAAAGTTATTACTTCGCTGTCATTTGTTTAGCAAAGAACGATGTTCCCGTCGTGCTGCTGTTGTTTAACGCCGGTCCGGTCAACATCGTCCAGCAAGAAGCTGACCCCCGCATCTCGGCCATCATGACGCTGTTCTACCCGGCACAAGCCACGGGCACGGCGCTGTTCAAGACCCTCACCAACGACGGGCCTTTCTCCGTCCCCGCCGGCCGACTACCCTACACCTGGTACCGGAACACTAACGGCGTAAGTTCCACAGTCAAAACACCTCTACGTTTTGTCCACCGTTTTACGAAGGCTGGTAATCAAACAAAACCAACAATTGTGAAAGTGTTTTTAATTTTATTTTTCAACGTACTCCCTGCTTTTAAATACACTTATATATCAATAGCGAAGCTTTTCAATTCCATTTAGGAAGAATTTATTCTGAAGCCACCCTGAAAAATCCATTCACTGCAGCTTTGAGGTCATCGTTGTCGTCGTAGCGCTTTTCACTAAGGGGTTCTTTCAGTTTCGGAAACAGGTTCAAATCATTTGGTGCCAGGTCTGTCGAGTATGGAGGGTGAGGAAGCTCTTCGAACCCACATTGTCGTACAGCAGCCTTTTTAAGTCGAAAGGTGTGAAAAGAGGCATTGTCATGAAGTCGTAGAACTACAGCAGTCAGCATTCCTCGTCGCTTTTCTTAAATAGATTCTCTCAGGCGATGAAGCAAATCAGCATAGAAGGCACCGATAATAGTCTTTTGACGTTCTAAGTAATCAACAAGGAACATCCCCTTTGCATCTTCAAAACAGTGGCCATAACTTTCTTCGCTGAAGTTTAAGACTTGAATTTCTTTGGTGTCGGAGAAGTGGAATGGTGCCATTCCATGGATTGACGTTTTGCGTCGGGATTATAGTGGAAGACCCTTGTTTCATCACCTGCTACTCTTTTTGAATTTGACGAAATCCTCCTCTATAAGTCCTAAAGTTCCTATGACAATGGCAATTCTTTTTTCCTTACGATCAGAATTTAGAAACTTTGGCACCCAACGAGCAGATATTCATCTGTAAATGTTCATGGATAATAGTTTCAATGGATCCAGGGCTTAGAACGGTGTCTCCTCAAGTTCAGCAATGGTAATACGTCTATCAGACAGTATAATTCTCCTTGATTGAATCTTCATTGATTGAAGTTGAGGGTCTTCACCAAGACTTAAACAAAGCTGCCCAACGTTTAACAGTGGAAGGGCTAGGGCACTTATCCCCATACACTTGTGACATGCTGTCATGAATTTCTTGGGGAGCACTATTCTCTTAAGTCAAAATCTTGATGACTGCTCCATTTCTGTGTCCATTTGTCGTTGTTTAAAGTCTGTTTTTAACATTCTAGTTTGTTCAAATCTGTGATGTTACTGGATATTTTACAGTCCTTTGATGACAGGGTTTTAGAAAATATAAATTCATTACTCACTCACTCGCTCACCGAATCCCATACAGAAAAGTAATCCATATACTGATTAGAACAATGGTTTCCTCCTGACCTCTACGTTTAAGTCCACACAAAAATATGATTTGTTCCTTGTCTCTTTTTGTGTTTTATTGATATCATGGAAAAGCACACACACACACACACGCACGCACGCACGCACGCACGCACGCACGCACATATAACGATATTATATCCACAAAATGAACTGTACTGTCAGCACTCAAAACAAGCACTTCTTCATGCTAGGTTTCCGAGGGATGTACTGTGTACCACACACAAGGAGGACAAAACCGCACTCAACCTTTGTGAAATATGTTTTAAGACGTGATCCAACACGTTGAAATAATGTTCCTTGTTTCTGTCACAGTTCCCATCTATGACAGACTACACGATGACAAACCGCACCTACCGCTACTCCGATGTCGACCCTCTCTACCCCTTCGGCTACGGCCTCTCCTACACCACCTTCCACTACGACAACCTCCAGCTCGGTAGCAACACCATCCAAGCCGGTGACGACGTATCGGTGCAAGCCCGCGTAAACAACAGAGGCGGACAGGATGCAGACGAGGTGAGTCAACTCCAACACTGCATCATTCCCGGGTAGTGAGTGAGTGAGTGAGTGAGTGAGTGAGTGAGCGAGTGATAACAAACCATGATTATATATCCCTGATACATCCTTAAACTCACGTTGTATGTCGTTCAGATTTACAAGGCGATTCAGGTTTGTTCAGTCCAGTGTTGTCAAATCCAGCAGTTACAGGCTCGCTCGTGTGAGGTATTAAAGTGACACTTCGATAAAGTCTCAAAGGTCTACATCTTCTACACGGCAGCTGTTGTTTCTGCTGCAGGTCGTGCAGCTGTACATCAGCTGGGAGAATCCCACAGTCACCGTCCAAAGGTTGCAGCTGGTCGGATTCCTCAGAATGGCGGTCCCAGCTCAAGGTCACGTGAACGTGAACATGACGATATCTCACGAGAACTTGGCTGTGTGGGCAGACGACACCACCGGCTGGGCTGTACAACCGGGTAAGAAGAGTGCCCAGAACACAGTTTGAATCTCAGGATCTCCAAATACAGATTCCCAAATACTCTTAACCTCGATGACTCGAATTTAAACTTTATATACTAATCAAAAGGTTAAAGTTAAAGAGTTTCCACAATTTAAAGGCTGTGTGTTGCAATACCAACCAGCCATGACATATTGATGATAGCAATAGGAATAAATCGCATATCTTTTGAGATGGTTAACTTTATGGCCCCAAATTATTTTTTTGCTTAATGGCCTAATATTGGTTTTCACCTCTCGAAGGAAAATTATATCAATATGACATTATGAGCGATGGTCCACGTCTAAATTGGTTTATTGGGTGTCATATCGTACCCTGACGGCGTGGATTGTTCCTCGTGCTAATAATTACGTGTGTGTTCGAGTGGATAGAGCGTCTGCCCGGAGAGCGGAGGGTCGGTGATTCAATCCCCGGCCGCGTGATATCAAAGGGCGTTAAAAGATAGTATTTGTTGTTGCCCTGCCTTGCATTCGGCAGTAAAGGGATAAACAAGGACCGGCCGGCTCGAAGTCAGTATACTGTGTCTGAGTGGGTATCCATGTATGTTAAACTGAGGCATGGTATTAAAGTGGACTAGAACTATAGAACCGTCGTACGTCCGACTTGTACAAGCAGCCACACACACACACATGCATGTCTCTATGTGAGGGAATAGGTCTTCAGCAACCCATGCCTATCGTAACAGGCGACTAACGGGATCGGGTGGTCAGTCTCGCTGACTTGGTTGATGCATGTCATCGTATGCCAGTTGTGTGACCTTCAAGCACACTTCACCTCACCTCACCTCACCTCACCTCACCTCACCTCACCTCACCTCACCTCACCATGCTTCTAATTACATGTATATAGTGATGAAATAGTGCGTAGGAAGGCATTTACTCAGAATAATGAGGCGTTTGCGGATTCTCAACAAAAGTTACTGTACTGCCCTTGGTCACGTTGTCCGGTCGATGTAGTTGATGATGTTGTGTGAATCTTCCAGGGAAAGTGCGGGTGTACTTGGGTGGCCAGCAGCCCAATCAGAAGATGTCCGTGGGATCAAACACCCTCACCACAGAGCTGACCATCACTGGAACAAAGACGCTAGGAGTATATTGAATGTAACAGGCAATGTTAAACATATCGGATCTCATGACGTATTAAAACATGCCGTTATGTGAAACCAAGAAAAGCATTAAATAACGACAGGAATGGAATAGCTTGTTATTTTGTATATGAACATTATCAAGTATTTCGAATTTACCCATATCACAGTCTAGTGACCGCTCTGCTCCCCAGCTTTATTTCCGACACAACTCGGCAAAGTCCGGCGGTCGTCATTGTACAGTGTCATTACCCTCTGTGTTAGGGACTTAGATGCCGGATTATTTCATTCTTTTGTGATCTAATGGTACTCTCAAACCATGGACGTCATCTCTTATATGTCCGCCACCTTATTCTTGCATTGAAAATGTTTTTGTAACTATGATTTTCAAACAGTAGTAGAATTTATATGTTCTCGCAGATAATTCTCATGTATTCATGATAGTTTTGCCACCTCAATAATTGTACATAGCTTGTTGTACATCCTTAAGGATACCCTGTTTCTAAGCGCCCCAGTCTGTTGTATTCCCGCCGGTCAATGAGAGAACGTCTCTCTGACGTCCGCGCGCAGTATATTTATACTCCAGTCAGTTATTGCTTCTTTTTGAGGGGACTTGAAGGCTTGTGCTATACAACCACAGGGAGATAACTAGGACCTTCATCTCCTGTAAAGCACGTATGCCAGGCCGGTGACAGACTAATTTATTTAACTCACTTATCGCATAATTATAGTCTGTTAACATATCCTCACATACTCGTTTTAGATAACTTTTGTTAACTTACGTGAACGATCTTGTTTAGATGGTTGTTTACACTTCAGAAGCTATGCCCTTAAATTAACAGTCTACCGCCCGCTAGATGTCCGGCTAGAGGTGCTTCAGGCATACTTCTTGGACAACCGATTTTCGCTTTCCGAGAATATATCACAAATAACATGTCCACTTCCGGGAACATACTTAAGAGAAATCTTCCGATGAGGAACTGACTAACTAGGTAGTTACAATATAACATCCTTCAAGTCACCGCGACCTGTTGTGCACTGTTTGGACTCACTAAGTCATTTCTTCAAAATCAGCGCGACTAGTCTTTTCTTGGAAATTGAATATGCACTTTCCCACTGTAGGAATGGCAGGTTGTAGAAATAGTTTTTAAAAATGCTAAACTAATACATTTCTCCAACATACTTTTTGAATCAACATTCTACTGTTTATTTCACATATGTTTGTCTCATTAGTGAGTTAGCAATTACCCCCAGCAAATAATACACATTTGAAATAAATGCCTCTCCACTCCGAACTTGGATAAGGCAGAACTTGACCTACATCACAATTACTCACACCTCAAAACTGTCAATGGCTGCCAGTGTTGTTTCCATTTACCGTACCTCAGACAAGTTACATGGAGAAAGATGACAACCCTGATCTTTGATGTGGTTCAACATTAACCTGTAGGTTTACTGGGAATGAGCCTGATGGTACAATGTGTTTGCCAATGGAGCATGACTGAACAGCCCTTTTTTAGGCTGCAGATGAACCGGCCATTTTGACATGAGGGACCTGATTTGACCTGTCAATTTCCAGATCTCACGGTTTAGACGCCAGCGTGTGAAAGAAGTGTGACATTTGTGGCCCAGAAACAGTGGTTTGCATATGATTTGCTTTATTGTGTGTGTTCTGAAATGAATTTCATCAAGTTTCATAAGTTGTTATGATCAAGCGCCTGTGCTGTGACTTCACTGATGTCGGGAGGAGTGTTTTCTGATCCTCAGATCCTCTCCTGCCAAATCTTTACGGTGGCTGGCGGAGATGGCAATGAATATCGATCACAAAAAGGTCTGTAAAAAACATGTTGTCATCAATAAAGTTTGACTTAGTGACTTAGTTAACTATACTGGTCGACTAAATGTACCAGGCCGTCACGGTGACTTTGTTAATTATGCTGGTCGACTAAATGTACCAGGCGGTCACGGTGACTTAGTTAACTATGCAGGTCGACTAAATGTACCAGGCAGTCACGGTGAGTTGGTTAACTATGCTGGTAGACTAAATGTGTCAGGCGGTCATGGTGAGTTGGTTAACTATGCTGGTAGACTTAATGTGTCAGGCGGTCATGGTGAGTTGGTTAACTATGCGGGTCGACTAAATGTGTCAGGCGGTCACGGTGACTTAGTTAACTATGCTGGCCGACTAAATGTACCAGGTGGTCACAGTGACTTATTTAACTATGCTGGTCGACTAATGGTGTCAGGCGGTCATGGTGACTAGGTTGAGTATGTTGGTCGACTAAATGTACCAGTTGGTCACGGTGACTTTGTTAACTATGCTGGTCGACTAAATGAACCAGGCAGTCACGGTGACTTTGTTAACTATGCTGGTCGACTTAATGTACCAGGTGGTCACGGTGACTTGGTTAACTATGCAGGTCGACTAAATGTACCAGGCGGTCACGGTGACTAGGTTGAGTATGCTGGTCGACTAAATGTGTCAGGCGGTCACGGTGACTTTGTTAACTATGCAGGTCGACTAAATGTACCAGGCAGTCACGGTGACTTAGTTAACTATGCTGGTCAACTAAATGTACCAGGCAGTCACGGTGAGTTGGCGAACTATGCTGGTAGACTAAATGTACCAGGCGGTCCTGGTGACTTAATTGAGGATGTTGGTCGACTAAATGTACCAGGCGGTCCTGGTGACTTAATTGAGGATGTTGGTCGTACAACTCCAACTCCACCTCTACCCTCACCCCCACCTCCAACTCCAACTCCACCTCCACCCTCACCCCCGCCTCCAACTCCAACTCCACCTCCACCCTCACCCCCGCCTCCAAGTCCAACTCCAACTCCACCTCCACCCTCACCCCCGCCTCCAACTCCAACTCCACCTCCACCCTCACCCCCGCCTCCAAGTCCAACTCCAACTCCACCTCCACCCTCACCCCCGCCTCCAACTCCAACTCCACCTCCACCCTCACTCCCACCTCCAACTCCAACTCCACCCTCACCCCCGCCTCCAACTCCAACTCCACCTCCACCCTCACCCCCACCTCCACCCCGCCTCCAATTCCAACCCCAACTCCACCTACACCTCCACCTCCAACTCCAACCCCAACTCCACCTCAAACTTTAACGCCACCTACATCTCCACCTCCACCACCACCTCAAACTCCAACTCCACCTACAACTCCAACTCCACCTACAACTCCAGTCCACAATTTTGTCACATTCTGAATGTCTTCGGTCTCGATTACAACCATCCATGACCTGTACCTTATAGCGGAGTGTAAATGAAAGAGATAAGAAGTGACGTTCCTTATCAGTGAAGTAGGATCTATAACCGCCACTCTGAAGGACACTCGTGAGGTGGTGAGGGGACAGAGGTCTCTCTATCTCTCTATAATGATACTTCTCCTGCTGCTGCTGCCGCCCCTTGTGGCCCTGGTCGGGGCTGACTTCCCCTTCCGGAACACCTCGCTCACGTGGCAGGAACGGGTACAGGACCTCGTGGGGCGTCTTACCGTGGATGAAATACAGACCCAGATGGGGCGGGGAGGAGGGGGGCCCCGGGGCGGCCCTGCCCCCGGTATACCCAGGCTGGGGATAGGTCCTTATTCCTGGAACACAGAGTGTCTGAGGGGCGACTCGAGGAGTGGGTCTGCAACATCCTTCCCCCAGTCAATAGGCCTTGCGGCTGCATGGAGGTAAGGTTAAGTGTGTGGTTCAAGCTGACACGCTGTAAAAAAATGGAATACTGTTCAAAAGCGGCGTTGAACCCAACTCACTCACTCACTGCCAAAGAAATGGTAAATGTCAATGACCATTATCACTTTCGGTTATCCTCCGAAGTTGGTGAGTGAGTAGGGTTTCAAACAATAAACCCATGTGAGGATTCGAACTTTGCCTTCGACGTGACGAGTGAACGCTTAAACAACTAGGCTACCCACCGCTGCCAATCTGACAACAACGATGTAAGTAAATGTTTTCATAGGGGCGTTCATTCCGACTCAATCATGTCCTTGACCCAGCACTGACCTGCTGTTCCGAATGGCCGAGGCTACAGGGGTCGAGGTCCGTGGCAAATACAACGACTACGTCAAGAACAACGTGTACGGTGACCACAAGGGCCTCAGCTGCTTCAGCCCCGTCATCAACATCATGCGGGACCCCAGGTGGGGCAGGAATCAGGTAAGTCGCTCCGTTGAACTGATCGTTTTCAGGGCCCGTCCAAGGATGTTCCCGTCTCTGTGTGTTCCCTTATATAAGATAGCTTCGCGATAAATCGCAAAGAACAATGAAGAACGAGGCGTTGTTCATTTCACGATAAAACCTTGTTGTTTCATGTCATTTCTTGAGATTCTAACATGCGCTCGCAACTTAATAACGTCGTAAATTGGACGACGTTGTTTTTGAGAGAGTAGTGAGTTGTTCCTCTTAGATGTAGCTGGATAACGTGGTATAAACGCAATGGCCGAACAATCGCACCCAAAAGTGGAGAGAGATATGGCAATCGGTATTAGGATATACAGATAATCGACATGTCCAGATAATCGACATGAAAACTGTGAGAATATCTGGACAAAATACCAAACTTAACACCCTGTTCATGAAATAGACTTGCCCGACTTTGCCGAGGTCGGATTGTATTCAGGTAGTCATCATTATATAAACACGGGTAAATATTTTTAAAGCTTGTATTGTTTATTAACGCCCTTATTAAAGAGGATGTAACATAATGTTGATATCTCATATGTGAAATAAACCTCTAATGATGTCATTCAATTGTTTTGTAGAATAACCTCTTGGCAATAACTTTCTCCAGTATTTCAACTAGATAGACAGTGCCTCTGTCCCTGAAATATTCTATAGAAAGTGCCTCTGTCCCTGAAATATTCTATAGAAAGTGCCTCTGTCCCTGAAATAATCTATTGAAAGTGCCTCTGTCCCTGAAATATTCTATAGAAAGTGCCTCTGTCCCTGAAATAATCTATTGAAAGTGCCTCTGTTCCTGGAATATTCTATAGAAAGTGCCTCTGTCCCTGAAATATTCTATAGAAAGTGCCTCTGTTCCTGGAATATTCTGTAGAAAGTGCCTCTGTTACTGAAATATTCTATAAGAAAGTGCCTCTGTCCCTGAAATATTCTTTAGAAAGTGCCTCTGTCCCTGAAATATTCTATAGAAAGTGCCTATGTTCCTTGAATATTCTGTAGAAATTGCCTCTGTTCCTGAAATATTCTGTAGAAAGTTCCCCTGTCCCTGGATAATTCAATAGAAAGAAGCTAGAAGCTGGAATTACAATTAGTAGAGTGACAAAAATGACTATAAATACATGAGAAAAAGTTCCAGATAATCCCGCTACCGCCTGAAGAAAACAAAGTCACTAAAACTCTTTCAATACGTGAATAAGCTTGCATACATGTAGGAGATAACATATATCAAACACAAGATAAGAGTATGAGATTTAACTGCTAGAGAACGGAATTTACAGACAACAAATTCTCTAACAATGAACTAACGCGACACAGACCTGCGCCGAGCGGCGCCTACCGCCAGACCGATACGAGTAGTGAGGCGTTAAGGTCACGGTTGTCGGGCCTGCACGGTTATCGGACCTGCACAGTTGTCGGTCCTGCACAGTTGTCGGCCCTGCACAGTTGTCGGCCCTGCACAGTTGTCGGCCCTGCACAGTTGTCGGCCCTGCACAGTTGTCGGTCCTGCACAGTTGTCGGTCCTGCACGGTTATCGGCCCTGCACAGTTGTCGGTCCTGCACAGTTGTCGGTCCTGCACGGTTATCGGCCCTGCACAGTTGTCGGTCCTGCACAGTTGTCGGCCCTGCACAGTTGTCGGCACTGCTTTTATCGTAAATGAAGCAGGCTCGCATAATCCCATTTTTTTCCTTGCGTATAATACTTACGAAACGGAATCACACTCATTTTCTTTATAACCTAAAGTCAATGTTCCAGACGTAATTACACTCAACGAAGTAGTGAGTGAGTATGGTTTTACGCCGATTTTAGCAATATTCAAGCAATATCACGGCGGGGGACACCAGAAAAGGGCTTCACACAATGTACCCATGTCGGGAATCGAACCCGGGTCTTCGGCGTGACGAGCGAACGCTTTAACCACTAGGCTACCCGACCGCCCCCTCAACGAAGTAACGTTAGAAATCATGTATGAATACATGAGGCCGCTACTACTGATTGTTGGTACGTGCGTCCCCAGAAGAGGCCTAGATAATTCCACTGCAACATAGTCAAGCTACGTGAAGGTCCGGGTTACTAACAATTGATCTTCAGCAACCCATGCTTGACTTAAGATGCCACTAACGGGATCAGGTGGCCAGGCTCGCTGACTTGATTGATGTATGTCATCGTAGCCCAATTGCGTATGTCGATGTTCAGGATGTCAATCACTAGATTTTCTGGCCCAGGCTCGATTATTTCTGAACATCCGTCATGTAGCTGGAATATTGAGTGTGGCGTTAAAACACAACAAACTGGTACGTGCGTCATTCACGAAGGGATCACAGCAATCAACAAAGACTTGCGGTAGTCATCGCTTTATGGTATCTCGCTTGCTTGATATGTGTACGGGGGCGGTCGGGTAGCCTAGTGGTTAAAGCGTTGGCCCGTCACGCCGAAGACCCAGGTTCGATTCCCGACAATGTGTGAAGCCCATTTCTGGTGTCCCCGCCGTGATATTGCTGGAATATTGCTAAAAGCGGCGTAAAACCATACTCACTCACTGATATGTGTACGAGCATATTTACCGCAACGCATTAAAATAACACTGAAGTTCTGAGTCTTCCACGGTTTCTCTTGTGTGCTGAGGTGGTTGTTGGTGTTACCGGATGTGACGTGTACTAACATTGCGATATTACCTTGTCACGCCAGGAGACCTATGGAGAGGATCCTTACCTCAGTGGTCAGTTCGCGGCCAGTTATGTGAAGGGACTGCAGGGCAATGACCCCCGTTACCTCAGGGCTAACGCCGGCTGCAAACACTTCGACGCCCACGGCGGCCCCGAGAACATCCCCGTCAACAGATTTTCCTTCGACGCCAAGGTAACCTCATATGTTCACAGTACGAGACAACCGGATTGTGTAGTATCTGTGTCTTCTGTTTCATCAGTTGTTGCCCCACACAGGCTAAATATTGATGTATGTTCATGTGATATGAAGGTGTGTCGCCCACTGAGATACCATGCCACAGTTTAAATGGATACCCTACTCAGACACAGTATACCGACTCTGAGGTGGACCGTTCTTGTGTTATCCCTTTAATGCCGAAGGCAAGGCAGAGTGCCATCTTTTAACGTCGAGCCACTGACTTTCCTCTCTCCAGGCAGACGCTCTATCAAATACACCACAGAGGCGGTCGATACATTTTTATGTCCAATGATTAGTTAATATTGACAAAATGACAAACCAGTTGGATACGTGTGCAAGTATGTAACCAATGTTCTTACAATGTAAATGTAATTATTATATGTTTTTGTTTATAACTGTCTCTTCTGATGAATGAATTATTAATCAACCTTCCAACAGGTTCCTGAGCGAGACTGGCGAACAACCTTCCTGCCTGCTTTCCGAACGTGTGTCAAGGCCGGCACCATGAATCTGATGTGCAGCTACAACAAGTGGGCGTTGTATACCACCTCCGTTATAACACGAACTCAGATAAATAAGATTACAACATAGAACAACACACTTTTAAAATATCAAAACTCTAAGCCTGTTAATGGCGTTAAAGGACCCAGATTACATTACAATGATTATTCAACTTCAAACCCCCATTACATTCTGAGATTTATCTACGGCTTCTACAAGGCTTCGAAAACAATACGTGTGGCTCGTATGACTGCAGGACACATCCTGCCCATGCACGTGTGTGTTTGTAAGATAAGGAAGTGAAACAGTTCATGAACCCTGAACACAGCATGTACCGATACTATCTCAAGCACGGCAGTGCAAAGCCCTGTACTCTGTGTGTCCGCTACTGGACCGAATGACTGCAGGACAGATCCTTCCCATGGACTCAAGAATCTTGTGGAGAACACCTTATGGAATGGCAGCCCATTCCTCCTGGAGAGCTTGGCGTATTTCTGCAGATTCTGTGGTCCTTGTTGGCGTTGATGCTCAACTGGATTGAGATCCGGTAACCTTGACGGCCACGGCATTACGCTTATGTTCTGAGCTGTCAGGAAATCATTACAAATTGCTGTGTGGGGACATTGTCATGGTGATACATGGTGTCTGGTGCTTGCAACGTGAGGATTATATCGCCATGAGAAAGCACACTTCCCCCACCAAATAGGTCGACTTCTTGTACGCAACATCCAGTATAAAGTTCATTCAGTCGCCGGATAGGCCCATCTCTCTTTTGAAAAAAGAAACGGGACTCGTCACCGTACCAAATGCTACGGCAACTTTGGGGAAGCCGCTGATGACACAATGGAGTCGATTACGTTGAGGTTTGATGACGCCAACTTCTAGGTTCCCTGCAGATCAGATCATGTTTCCATGGTAACGGACCCGGCCTACTGTTATGATGTAGGGTCTCCCTGTTCATGGACGATCTCTAGCGGTACTATGTTCCCCAGTCGTGCTCTTAGCAACCTTGAAATGACAGGTCACTGATGCTTGTGTTTCACTAGCTTCATATATCTACCTATAACGATATTTTTCGCATTATCATGGAGTCTTGGCTAGACGATTGTCAAAATTCACTTCAGTCCCTGAATATTTTATGAAAACGACATGCACCATAAACGTCCCCATGACAACCATGACAAATTCCGTGACTTGCAGTTGAAAAAAGCTTTTCATTTTCCCAAGAAAACGATATCCTGCATCAAAGCGATGTATATTTTACCTCTAAGAACTATATAAGCAGAGATACATTCCAGACTTTCCATCCACGAAATTTGCTTTTGAAAATATTGCTATCGCCTACACTTCTTTTTCAAATGTTATCAATGAAACATCCGTACGGAGTCCAATGTATATCTAAAGTGTCCAATGTATAACTAATGTGTTACTTGTGTATTCAGACTGAACGGAGTCCCGGCCTGCGCCAACAAGCATCTGCTCACCGATGTCCTCAGGACACAATGGGGGTTTGAAGGCTACGTCATCAGTGACCGGGGAGGAATTGAATTAATGATGACACAGCACCACTACTTCCACAACAACGTGGACATGGCGGCCGGCGCCGTGGATGCAGGATGCAACCTTGAGCTCTCCAACAATCTCGCCACGCCAGCCTTCTTCTCCATAGGTCAGTGCATTGTTTACTGAGTCTTCTGTTATGTAGTTCTGTATACTGAGTCTTCTGTTCCGTAGTTCTGTTTACTGAGCCTTCTGTTTCGTAGTTCTCTTTACTAAGTCTTCCGTTCCGTAGTTCCGTTTACAGCGTCTTCTGTTCCATAATTCCGTTCACTGAGTCTTCTGTTCCGTAATTCTATTTACTGAGCCTTCTGTTCTGTAATTCTGTTTACTGAGTCTTCTGTTTCGTAGTTCTGTTTACTGAGTCTTCTGTTCCGTGATTCCGTTTACTGAGCCTTCTGTTTCGTAGTTCTGTTTACTGAGTCTTCTGTTCCGTAATTCTATTTACTGAGCCTTCTGTTTCGTAGTTCTGTTTCCTGAGCCTTCTGTTTCGTAGTTCTGTTTACTGAGTCTTCTGTTCCGTAATTCTGTTTACTGAGTCTTCTGTTCCATAGTTCCGTTTACTGAGTCTTCTGTTCCGTAGTTCCGTTTACTGAGTCTTCTGTTCCGTAATTCCGTTTACTGAGCCTTCTGTTCCATAGTTCCGTTTACTGAGTCTTCTGTTCCGTAGTTCCGTTTACTGAATCTTCTGTTCCGTAATTCTGTTTACTGAGCCTTCTGTTCCGTGATTCCGTTTACTGAGCCTTCTGTTCCGTGCCTCTGTTTACTGAGTCTTCTGTTCCGTAATTCTGTTTACTGAGTCTTCTGTTCCGTAATTCTGTTTACTGAGTCTTCTGTTCCATAGTTCCGTTTACTGAGTCTTCTGTTCCGTAGTTCCGTTTACTGAGTCTTCTGTTCCGTAATTTTGTTTACTGAGTCTTCCTTTCCATAGTTCCGTTTACTGAGTCTTATGTTCCGTAGTTCCGTTTACTGAGTCTTCTGTTCCGTAATTCTGTTTACTGAGCCTTCTGTTCCGTAATTCTGTTTACTGAGCCTTCTGTTCCGTGATTCCGTTTACTGAGTATTCTGTTCCGTAATTCTGTTTACTGAGTATTCTGTTCCGTAATTCTGTTTACTGAGCCTTCTGTTTCGTAGTTCCGTTTACTGAGCCTTCTGTTCCGTAATTCCGTTTACTGAATCTTCTGTTCCATAGTTCCGTTTACTGAGTCTTCTGTTCCGTAGTTCCGTTTACTGAGTCTTCTGTTCCGTAATTCCGTTTACTGAGTCTTCTGTTTTGTAGTTCTGGTTAATGAGTCTATCAGTTCCGTAGTTCTGTTTACATTCAAGTTTAAGTCCACAACGAAACGTGTTACTCGATCTGATGTTTAAGGCGACGAACTCCTATGGTACTGGCAGAATCGCCATGTCAGCTTTGATATCGACACCCAAAATAAGTCCGTTGACTGAACTAACACTGTGTCACTCCATTGGTTGTTACATCCATACCATCCCGTCCTGTCGACTCCCCACATGGGTACACTGTGTAAACCCCATTTCTGGTGTCCCCTGTCGTGATCTTGCTGGAATATTCCTAAAAGCGGCGTAAAGCCATACTCACTCACTCATACCGTCCTGGAAAACGTAATCATGACCACAGTTTCAAATGAAAAGATCAGTACATGTATGTTTAAACGCTACGTGAAGATCAGTTGTGTGTGAGCGACCCATGGCCCTAGTTCAGTAGGCGTAGCGTTGGACAGGACTGAAGCTACTCCCTGCATAAGTGCACGTGCAAGGCTCTTCTGTTCTCCTCCCCAGCGGACGCCGTGAAGCAGGGCAAACTCAAGGAGGACGTGGTGAGGCAGCGGACCAAGGAGCTGTTCTATGCCCGGATGCGGCTGGGTGAGTTCGACCCCCCAAGTATGAACCAGTACAGCAGGCTGAACTCCTCCGTGGTAGAGACTCGGGCTCACCAGGACCTCGCCGTGGAGGCAGCAATGAAGTCCTTCGTCCTCCTCAAGAACCACAACAACTTCCTCCCCATCAAGGCCAACCAGTACAAACAGTCGGCTGTAAGTGACCGACCCTCTCCCTGCTGGGTTGTCGTGTAGGATAAAGCACGTCCGAGGGGTTTAATGATATTTAAAACCCGCATCCGCGGGAGAAAACAGAGGAGCGTCAGCCCTGAGGCTTTATCCCAAGGATCAGGGTTGTAAATATCATAAAAACCCGAGGGGGGTGTTTTACATAACTTATATATCGAAAAAAGAAACATAAAACAACATTTAGCAACATTTTATGTTCAAAACATACTTTCCATGAACCTTAGGAAACGGGCGTAAAATATCTGTTGCCGGCGTACAGAACTTGAAAAAGACATTCTTAAAATCATTGATTGATCAGCGCCGTTGTACCCTTACTGTACACTCACTGGGCTACAGGTGAAGTGAAATGGGGTTTAACGTCGCGTCTAAGATTATAGCACTTATAATGCGACGTGCATACGAACGTTGCGTGTTTGATCCTCGGGAAAATATAAAGAAATCATTTGTCATTTGATTTGTGTTCAAATGCAAAATATATTTCTAGCGAGAATCATTAATATGTTATAATCTAAACGGAGGTTATATTAATAAAATCCCCGGGATATTATTTAAAAGCCAGGTATATTATAACATCTCTGTTTATGAGTTTTAACCCGACTGGAGAACAAGAGGAGACGTCACTGGAGGTTGAAACGACTGTTATAACCAACTCAATCACTCAACTTTGGGCAATGTTAGGACGTTGTCGACATTTGTGTCTAAAAGCTCAGTCTATAACACTTCGTGTCAGTTTAATTTGGGAGGAAAACCCGAAGCAATGCAGGTCTTAGACGTTTTCCACTTCGGTGAAACCCACGAGCACGGGTATGGTGCTGATAGACCTAGAAACATAATCGGGGCGAACAGACAATCGAACAGACAATCATAGGTTTCTGGCGTGCCCAAGGGACGCAACTCTGCACAGTGAATTGCGGCACCTTAGACGACATGGCCACCCATTCCCCACGACATTTAATAAAAATGTAATTTGGATATATCAATGTAAATAAGAATATACATGCTCTCTTCGACGCCCAGGTTGTCGGGCCGTTCACCTACCAGGGACGTGGCGTGTTTGGCAGCTACGCCGCCAACACCGACGACAAGTACATCTCCACTGTCCTGGATGGACTGAAGGGCGTGGCTCCTACGGTCAAGTCGGCTGAGGGGTGCACGGACTCCGCGTGTAATACATACCAAGCCCACATGGTCAAGTCAGCCGTGCAGGGCGCAGAGATTGTCTTTGTATGCCTCGGTCTAGGTGAGTGAGTGAGTGGATTGGTTGACAAGTGAGTGGATTGGTTTTGGACTTTTTAAGTTGAGAAAGATAGGCACATGATAGTTGTGTATGTAACACCAAGCACAACATGCTTTAACGTTTAGCATATGAACCTAGCCGGATTGAAAACATCTGTGAGGTGCGGTAGGTTCGAACCCGGTCTCGCTGTCTAAATATGTAGTCCCACCTCGAAATGACACATTATGTAGATACGTACATATGAAGTTCCATATGCAAGATAGATAGATAGATAGATAGATAGATAGATAGATAGATAGATAGATAGATAGATAGATAGATAGATAGATAGAAAGATAGACTCACACATTTGAAAATGGTAAGTGTAAACATCGATGCAGGTTGATGTGGTTAATATGTATATCATAAGAAGACGTGAACATCTATTTCAACAGATAACAGGTGACGACCTACTTCGGTTGAGGGACAAATTAATTTTAAGCTTGTACAGAGAAGCAGCTTATATTTCATTCTGTCATCTGAGCTGAGCCTTGCGTAAAGGATCTCTTAGGTGATTATACGAATGTCAGAATCCCCCGGAAACAGATGACGTCACTGGGGGGTTTCTAAGGGTTTCTTTGGGTGTTGATGGTGCTGTTAATGGGACTGGCGTTAGTACAGTTGGCAAGAGACATACAACTGTGTTATTATACTGTGGGAATACCAGTGTGTGTGTGCGTGCTGACAGATATTTCACTCTTGTTGACAGGTCAAAAGATCGAGGATGAGTTTCGTGATCGTCGTAATCTGGACTTGCCGAGTGGACAGATGACACTTTTTGAAGACGTCCTAAGTAACAGTAAGTTCCGGGCAGAGACCGACATGGCAGAACGCCAGAAACAGACAGCACGTCCAGGATAACAAGGACGCCTGCCGTGTGTCACACGTGACCTATGCGCGGAGATGACACACGTAACGCACACGTCAGAAGTCAGAAAGGAAGTCCATTACTGACCATCATTTGGGATTCTGTAAACGAGAGCTGTCATTTGATGACATGTTCTGAATCTAATACGGAAGTACGAGGCCCCTTCTCCAAGTGCATGTAGCTATGTGTAGCCTCCGGGAGGTGGCGCCGTCCACACAGGAAGGGAGCCTGTACCTTCGCTAGGTCTGGCAATTTCAAAAGGTTACAAGTGATGTACCTTGAAACAGATCCATTGTTGCCATGACTACACACCCCATAGACTGGGCTGTATTAATAAACAGCTGGTACATTAATAGTCTCCCAGTGTAACTGACGTATTTGTAACTGTCTATTTTACAATTGTGATCTTTTATTATAAACATGGTGGTGTTTTTTACAAGTACTGGGGTAAAGAGATGACAGTCCCTTGTGCTTACGGGTGGGTACCTTTAGGGTACTTGTGAACGGGTCGGGTAGAAATTTTACTTGATCAGACAAAAGTTTCCGGAAAACTCCGTGGGATCTCCCCAGTGACGCAAGTAATGTGAAAAAAAAACGATTCTTAAAATGATTTCAGAACAAACGGAATCAAGCGCGACTCGAAAATTATGCTAACAGTAAATATTGTGAAATGACAGTGTATTCATAGCAAGTATTAACTGTCATAATATCGGAATTTAACAAGGGCCTTGTTTTACACATTAACGTTACTGATTTGTTTGTCTGTTTGTTTGTGTGTTTGTTTTTTTACGCCGCTTTTATCATAATTGCAGCTATATGACGACGTACTGTACATAATCGAGTCTAGATCAGATAATCCAGTTATTCATATTGTGAGCAACCATCGACGCCGTTGGGGTACAATATCACCAAATCACGGATTTTTACCACCCGATTCATTCAGTTGCCTTTTACGACCAGAAGAGGAATTTGTGATAGTGCACTATAGTCCATATGCAATTCTTGCGCGTTCTGGAACCCAAAGCTGGCCCCAGCCCGAGTGAGTGAGTGAGTGAGTCAAAGAGTGAATGACGTTTATATAGATCAGCAAATGCCTGCAGATATATCAAATAGTGAGTGAGTGAGTGAGTGAGTGAGTGAGTGAAGATCAACAACTGCCTGTAGATCATAAAATACACAACTCGATTCTGTTTTTCTGACACATAAGTGTGTATGTATACTTATATATGCAACATATAGTTATTACTTCGCTGTCATTTGTTTAGCCAAAAACGATGTTCCCGTCGTGCTGCTGTTGTTTAACGCCGGTCCGGTCAACATCGTCCAGCAAGAAGCTGACCCCCGCATCTCGGCCATCATGACGCTGTTCTACCCGGCACAAGCCACGGGCACGGCGCTGTTCAAGACCCTCACCAACGACGGGCCTTTCTCCGTCCCCGCCGGCCGACTACCCTACACCTGGTACCGGGACACTAACGGCGTAAGTTTCACAGTCAAAACACCTCTACGTCTTGTCCACTCCCCTACCACTGTTCTAATGGAAGAATATTGTGTCATGTCATTGTGTACATAACATAATCGCAACTAGCCCGCCTCTCGGGAACCATGGCAGTGGTCAGTATCAAATACACAAATACAGTGGGGATAGCGGTGACAGTGGTCATGCTTCCGAGATGGGCTAGGCAGGGAATCTGGGAAAATGACCGATCCTCACATGGAAGCTGGTTCCAATGTGATGAAATGCGTGAGAGATACGGAAACACGCTCTTGTCCCCCATTGGAAAGTTCCGCATAGTGCCCTCATTGAACATTACAGACGTTTCGGGAAAATACTATCACCGTCCGCGGTATATCGGACCGAAAGTTAACACACCACACGGGCATCTAAGTATAGTAGCTTCCTGACGACTTATCGCTGCCCAAACACAATGCTAACAGCGTCTACCGAATCTCAACAGAAACGATGTAACCCATTTTCAAATATTTTTAAACAATTAAATACACTGCAAAATAACAACACGAAGTTCATGTGTTGGACATTTATTCCTACACTCGGCTTTTGCGAAATATGTTTCAAGACGTGATCCACCACGCTGAAATAATGTCGCCTGTTTCTGCCTGTCCCAGTTCCCGTCTATGACAGACTACACGATGACAAACCGCACCTACCGCTACTCCGATGTCGATCCTCTCTACCCCTTCGGCTACGGCCTCTCCTACACCACCTTCCACTACGACAACCTCCAGCTCAGTAGCAACACCATCCGAGCCGCCGACGACGTGTCGGTGCAAGCTCGCGTCAACAACAGAGGCGGACAGGATGCAGACGAGGTGAGTCAACTCCAACACAGCATCCCTCCCGGATGAGGACCTCGTAATGAGTGGGTGAGTGAGGTTTAATGCTGCTTTAAACATTATTCCAGTTACGTTACGGCATGTAGGAGGAAAGGCCGAATTAATGAAGGTCTTAGATGTTTTCCACTTTGATAAAACCCAGAAGCACGGGTATGGTGTTGCCAAACCTAGAAACAACCAGGGCGAATGCGAGATTCGAACCCAGGATCATAGGTTTCGCGCGCACGCCAAAGGGAGACAAGCTGCACAGCGAAATGAGGAGCCTAAGTTTCAAGTTAATATTGATTATCTCCTGAATTCATATCTTTTGAAGAATTCAAAGACATGTACAAGATAAAATCAAATTTCTTGGCTTTTTATGGTATTGTTTGTGGTATTAAGAGATATTTGACCAGTTTGAATTTGACTTAACTCCCTACTGACTCTGTAGAAGAACATCGCTGTGCTATTAAAAAGATCTTCTCTCAAAGGACAGGCTCTAAATATATTTATAATATTCTTGTATGTGTTGATATGAAAACAAGAGGCCAGGAAAAGTGGGAGTTTCAGTTTGGAAAATTGAATTGGAATATTATTTGTATTAAGCCTTCTAAAGCAACACAAGAGGTGAAATTGCGTTGGTTTCAGTATCGAATCATACATAGAATACTTGCAACTAATTCTTTGTTGTTTAAAATGAATATTTCTGATACCACGCTTTGTTTTTTTTGCAAATGTTATGATGAAACTATTGTACACATTTTTGGGGAATGTGAACTTGTACAAGTATTTTGGAAAACCTTCTTAGATTGGATAAATAAATGTAGCCATAAACATCATATGAAATTAAGTGCTGAACTTGTTTTATTTGGTGTTAAAGAAAATATTGTTACTGACAAAGTTTTTGATCTTCTTATTTTAATAGCTAAATCTTTTATATATTTTTGCAGATCCAAAAAAACAAATCTTTGCTTCGCAATATTTCAAAAAGATGTTAGTCTGAGATACAAAATTGAGAAGAATATAGCCTTTACAAATGGTAATGTAGCTACATTTTATAAATCATGGATCTTTTATCACATATTGTTTGAAGAAGCAGAACAGCAATAACATATGTATCTCTTCTCATATTTGTTTCTTGCCAGGATCAGTGTTTGAATAATATTTTGAATGCTTGACTGTGTGTATGTTTTGTTATATTTCTTAAAAATCACCTTGGCACCATTTCCAATACTTGTATTTAATTTTCCCCAAATGTATACATACATTGTCTTCAGAATGTGAGGGTGACCATTGCCCTGGATGGCCATCCTCCTCATGTAACAGGGAAAAGGTGAAATAAAATGTTAAAAAAAAATTAAAAATATTGATTATCTCCGATCTGCTCACGCTAATAAACGACCACCATCTATCCCTATTTCAAATCAGATTATCCCTGATATATACATAATCTCTTATCCTTCGAGTATATTCATGGGATTTACATGTGTGTCGTTCAGCTTCAAAAGGTGATTCAGGGCGAATCTGGGAATCGAACCCATGATCATTGGCAACTCTGAACCTGAGAAATAATTATCTCCGACAAGCTCGCTATAATAAACGATTATTATCTCTCCCTACTTCATATATGCGCTGAAAAAAGTCTGAATATCCCTGATACATCTTTAAACTCACCTCAGATTTACAAGGCGATTCATGTTCGTTCAGTCCAGTGTTGTCAAAACCAGCAGTTACGTGTGACGTATTTAAGTGACACTTCGATAAAGCATCAAAGGTCTACATCTTCTACACGGCAGCTGTTGTTTCTGCTGCAGGTCGTGCAGCTGTACATCAGCTGGGACAATCCCACACTCACCCTCCCAAGGTTGCAGCTGGTCGGATTCCTCAGAATGGCGGTCCCAGCTCAAGGTCACGTGAACGTGAACATGACGATATCTCACGAGAACTTGGCTGTGTGGGCAGACGACACCACCGGCTGGGCTGTACAACCGGGTAAGAAGAGTGCCCAGAACACAGTTTGAATCTCAGGATTCCCAAATTCCCAAATTCCCAAATTCCCAAACTCGATGACTCGAATATACTAATTCAAAAATGTAAAATGTGAAAGAAAACATTTGGTTGCTGCATGTTATCGTATCCCAATTGTATGGATCGATGTTCATGATATCAATCACTGTAATGTCTGATCCACGCACGATTATTTACAAACATCCGTCATATAGCTGGAATATTGCTGAGTGCGGCGTTAAACAACAATCAAACATTACAAAAGTTACTGTACTGCCCTCGGTCACGTTGTCCAGTCGATGTAGTTGATGACGTTGTGTGAATCTTCCAGGGAAAGTGCGGGTGTACTTGGGTGGCCAGCAGCCCAATCAGAAGAAGTCCGTGGGATCAAACACCCTCAGCTCAGAGCTGACCATCACTGGAACAAAGACGCTAGGAGTATATTGAATGTAACAGGCAATGTTAAACATATCGGATCTCATGACGTATTAAAACATGCCGTTATGTGTAACCCAGAAAAGCATAAAATAATGACAGAAATGGAGTAGCTTGTTATTTTGTATATGAACTTTATCAACTACGTCAATTGTATAATGAGGTTGTTGGTTTTCAAAGTGAGCGAAGCTGGAAGTAAGCGTCAGATATAAGCCTAGTAGCATTTGTTGTTAGTGAGTGAGTGAGTGAGTGGTGCTGACAAACCCAGAAACATAATCGGCACGAACCGAGATTCGAACCCACAATCATAGGTTTCTGGTGTGCCAAAGGGACGCAACTCTGCACATCAAATTGCGGCGCCTAAGACGACTGGGCCACCCGTGCCCCCACATTGGGAGTGAACGTGCCGCATGAAGCGTCTTTATAATATCTAGCGTTATCCGACTGGTTCTGATGAATTACGCCTGATGCTGCTCGACCCTAAGCAGATGAGGGAGGGAGGAGTTGTGTGTGTTTGTGTGTGTGTGTGTGGGGGGGGGGGGGGGGGGGGGGGGGTAGAGAGGGAGATCAGGGCATCTGTTCTCCTGCAGAGTGGGCATCAGGTCAAGCGAGGAACCTCACGAGCGACAACAACGAGTTTGGTTCCACAGAGAATTTTAGAAATTGAAAACTGAAAAATATCAGACTCTGTACACATTTAGAAGAAACAATCGTGATGCAAATCTTGAGGAATATGAAAATTCAGAATCTGATTTTACGAAGTGTTGTTTTTAAGAAAAAAGTAGAGAAGAAATTAGTTGATCATGATGCTGCCAGACAAGGCGGTTGTAAAGTACTGTGTTAAGTACTGTGTTGAATACTGTGGTGAGACCTGTGCTTTTACTGTTGAAAATTGTGTTGAGAGTTGTATTCAGTGTTTTGTTTGTTTGTTGTTTAACGCTGCACTCAGCAATATTCCAACTATATGAAGGCGGTCTGTAAATAATTGAGTCTGGACAAGTCAATTTAGTGATTGACATCATGAGCATCGATCTACACAATTGGGATACGATGACATGCATCAACCAACTCAGCGAGCCTTACCACCCGATCCCGTTAGACGCCTCTTACGACAAGCATGGGTTGCTGAAGACCGATTCTCTACTCGGATCTTCACGGTTAAAGAAATAAGGTAACTGATGCAATTATAGTGAAGATATAATGACGATAAATGGCTGTAACATATTTTCGGTCGTGTAGATCAATATCTGGTGTGTCCACCATGTTGGGCGATACATACACGACACCTTGATAGCTGGCTTCTTTCTTTGGAAATAGTATCAATAGCTCCTTGAAGTGTCGGGGGAACAGGAGGCCAAGTCGTCTAAGGCGCCACGATTCGCTGTGCAGAGTTGCATGCCTTGAGCACGCCAGAAACCTATGATTGTGGGTTCGAATCCCAGGTTCGCCCCGATTATGTTTCTATGTTTGTCAGCACCAATCCCGTGCTCGTGGGTTTCACCAAAGTGGTAAACGTCTAAGACCTGCATCACTTCGGGCTTTCCTCCCACATTAAGCTGACACGCCGTGATATAACTGGAATACTGTTAAAAGCGGGTTAAACACAACTCACTCACTCACTCTTGAAGTGTCCTCTTTTTCCAGCGAAGGATGTTAGTGTGGAGAATTTTGGTTTGTTGCCAGGAAATATGGTGGTCAGGATTTGATGAGATGTTCCGAAAGGGCTCAATACATTTCAGATTTTTCAACAAAGGTTTCGCGTTCTTTTATTCTGGTGACTATGGGGCGCGAAGTGTCTCCAAAATAGTTGTTTCCACAGCTGTATGGGATCTCCCAACATAGGCTTTTGGGTGGACTGGGTGGGACCTGTGCCGTTGGCGTGTGGGATGTTTTTTGGAGTCTTGTCGGAGGTGAATGTGACATCAATGTTGGTTGTTTTTGTGGGAAGTCTGCTGGTCTTGTGCCTGGGATGGTGACGCGGTTTAACGATGAAGGGGCAGGAAGTAGCTCTGAATGTCATTACAAAGAATAAAAAGAAGGAGTTATCCACCAAAAGAATTGTTTTTATTTGTAGTACGATATTTTTTATCTCTAGCAAGCATGTGATTTAGTTCGCAAGTGTATATTTCTGTGTGAGTGAGTTAACATTTATCGTCACATCGGCGTTATTTCACCCATATAGAGACGAGAACAAGTTAATACATATACAATTGCGTCATGAATACAAAGTTGTATAACAAACAAATTTGTCAAACTCTGGGCACAATATTATTCATACCTATTTATTACATTTAAGAAATAACAGCTGTAAAATGTTGGACAAAGTTAATTAGACTGGAACCTCCACGTGACCCTGACCAATGTTGTCTGTGCTAGGACTAAGGTACCAGATGAAAGTAGTAACGTTTCTTTCTTTTAATTGTTTGTTGTTTAACGCCGCACTCAGCAATCTTCCAGCTATATGAAGGCGGTCTGTAAATAATCGAGGCTGGACCAGACAATCCAGTGATTGACATCATGATCATCGATCCACGCAATTGGAATACGATGACATGCATCACCCAAGTCAGCGAGCCTGACCACCCGATCCCGTTAGTCGCCTCTTACGACAAGCATAGTCGCCTTTTTCAGCAAGCATGGGTTGCTGAAGACCTATTCTACCCCGGATCTTCCCGGGTCGGTAGTATCAAAGAACGTTGAATAACGTGTCACAAATGGCACATGTAAGGCCAATCTGTTGAAGAAGAAATCTGCCAAAACCAGTACTATTACCTTTTGGCTTGACTCAAAAACCTAAAGACTCAGCCATTCCTCTTTTGTATTGGATTCCAAAGCTGCATTGACAACCCAAGAAGAGGGAGATTTTGCTGGGTCCAGCAATTATGCCACCAGTTTGCTTGAACGTTTTCAATCTCAGAAACAATCAAGTTATCCCAAAATGGTTTGACTTATTTTTTCAACTTTTCAACCACTATGCCACGTGTCAAACTTACGGGAAACCTTCAACCCTTGATCTATCGGGCCATTTGTCACTAAACGTGGCGACATAGATATAAATTAGTTACACTCCATCAAAAGTTCAGGATAATTTATCAAAAATGAAACTTAAGTAAAATGTTATCTAACGTTTCTGACTTGGAGTTAAATGCTGGACATTTGGCTATATGACAAGAAGTTTTTTTACAAGAAGTAGGCATCCCATGGGCACCAAATCTGCTCCACTCTTTGCTGATCTCTTTTTCATACACACGAAAAAGAATATCTGCCCAAAACAAGGGAAGTTTGCCAAGAAGTTAATGATAATCGATGATCTGATATCGTCCAATGAAGGTCAAATAGCTGATTCCCTTCCAGAGATTTACCCACCTACCTGGAATAAGAGACCAGTAAAACTCGCCTCATCCGTTTGATATGTAGATATATACTTAGAGATTAAGCGTGACACAAGTCCAATCGTCAACTTTCCCTTTACGTCGAGCAGTATTCCAGCAGCCCCAGACTTTGGTGTTTACATTTCACAGCTTTTGAGATACCATCGAACATGCTCTTCCTTAAGGAGTGCCATACGATATTTGCTGAAATATGTTTGACAAGGGTTACGACACTGAAAGCCGATTTAAAGTTTTCAAAAAGTATTATGACAGACAAGCTGAAGACATTTCCAAATTTGACGCATTATTGACAAACATTTTTGACCATACATTCTCGTGTTTTGACAAGTGAAAAATTGCCCTGCCTTTGCACGTGTTTTGATTGGTGGCTCCGGTGTAATGTTAAACAGAACATAATGTAATCAATAATTATGTACATCAACCACCAACCAATGAAACGTATTGAACACTAATGTTCTATGGCCTTTCAGGAATAGCAAATAAACGACTGATTGATCAAACGGTAACCATATAAGAGTACGAGTGTAACATGACATTATGGAGATATATGTATAGTTGATACTCGGCTCAGACTAATCAGTATTAGTGTACACTTTAAAAAGACTCCATATTTAACAAATATAGTTTACATTTCATTACATGTGTTATCATTTCTTTTTTAATTCTGAGAAAGTATCTGAAGTGCAGACAGACTGGAGAATGTTCAATGCCCCACTTGTATTTAGACCGGCCCTTTAACACGCACGGTGACCGTGTTCATCTCAGCCGTTGTCGCTGTCGTGGCTTGAAGCCCCAGTATAATCTATCAGCATTGACGTGCCTCAAATGACTAAACGATTCCCTGTATAAGAAGTCCCAAGGTCTCGGTATAAGACCTCTCAAGGTCCAATTGGAGAAGGACATTTAAAACCTCGGTAATACCCACACACAGGCACTCAAATACCGGTTAAGTCCATTGGAAAGACAACCCAAGTTTAATTCAACTGCCATGTTTTATCTGTGTTCGTTCCCCAGACTGGTATCGCTTGGTGCCGTCCTCCGTAAACTGACATTAATCAAATCAGGCAATCATGCGTGAATAGAAACATGTTTCTCCCGCCGCAGAAACAAACCTCCTCTCTCTGTCGTATCTCATCCCGACATGGGGATTGACTATCTGCGTGATGGTCATGCATTTCCCCGTGTGTCCATCCATCTTTGTGCCTGTGCATCACGACTCGGCACCCCCGGGGGAATACCGGGGTAGAATTGGTCGACAGAAACCTATGCTGATCGTTAGAGGTGATCAGAGCGAGGCTCTGTGACGTAATTGGTTATGTGTCTTCGTACCCCGTATTGTTGGAATGCTCATAATATCAATCACAATTTTGTCCGGTCCAGACTCCAGAATTATTTTCATGCCACCGTTATTTAATTGGAATATTGCTGGGTGGGCCGGGGTTAATTAATAAACAAAACACACAAATCATCCATCAGTCCTGTCCGATCATCTCTCAACGTGCTGTGGCTCCTGAATCAATCATGTCAGTGCATCCATTGGTGTCGTGTTTTATCCTTCAGTTCTCTCTGTGCATCCATCTATATGTCGCGTTTCATCCATCAGTTTTATCTGTGCATCCACCTATATGTCGCGTTTCATCCATCAGTTTTATCTGTGCATCCATCTATATGTCGCGTTTCATCCATCTATATGTCGCGTTTCATCCATCAGTTATATCTGTGCATCCACCTATATGTCGCGTTTCATCCATCAGTTTTATCTGTGCATCCATCTATATGTCGCGTTTCATCCATCTATATGTGTGTTTCATTCAACAGTTCTATCTGTGCATCCACCTATATATCGCGTTTCATCCATCTATATGTCGCGTTTCATCCATCGGTTCTATCTGTGCATCCACCTATATGTGTGTTTCATTCAACAGTTCAATCTGTGCATCCACCTATATGTCGTGTTTCATCCATCTATATGTCGCGTTTCATCCATCGGTTATATCTGTGCATCCATCAATGTGGCATGCCCCCCAGTACTTTGTCTTTGCATTTTCATGCACTTTTCAAATACCCTTCTTAACTGTTAGACAAGCATGGTTGAATAATACTCTTTAACGAAATAATTGTTAGGTTCTAAAAAAAGCGACGTGTTAATCCCGACAAAAGTGTATCCTAAATCCTGGCCCCCGTGAATTCTCGGGTTAGAATTGGTTTTCCGCAACCCATGCTTGTTGTAAGAGGCGACTTACAGAATCGGGTGGTCAGGCTCGCCCACTTGGTTGATGCATGTCATCGTATCCCATTTGCGTTGATCGATGCTCATTATGTCAATCACTGGGTTGTCTGGTCCAGACTCGATTATTTACAGACCGCCGTCATTCAGCTGGAATATTGCTGAGTGCGGCGTTAAACAACAAACAAACAAAACAAATACCAACATATAATAATAACGTATATAGGGCACTGATTACATTGTCTTCGTGTGTAGTTTTATCAGGTGAGCTGCTGAACGCCGGGCTATTTTTTCACTAGTTTAATATCAATATGGATCCGGCCGTAATTCGAGTCCAGTCGGCACTTTTTGTCATTGCAGTTGGAGACCAGGCCGTCTACTTTTCTACATCCGGCCTCTGGTCGAGCACTCACGGTAATTTACCTGACTTCATAATTGACATTTTGTGCTCGCACAGTAGAAGGAGACTGAATATTTTGACATCTGCGCCCCAGAGTTTGGTCGGAAGTGGTGAAGACGGTTCCACTGGGATAAGAAGAAGCCATTATCCTATAAAACCGATAAAAGAAATGGAAAAAACAAAACTTAAAATCAAAATTAACTAGGTATCGCTTTCGAACGCAGGAAGAGGATCACCTCCATTTGCAATTTTTAAGCACATGTGAGCCGGCTATTGATTGGTTTAATCTGGGTTTAAACCTTGTATGTCAGGTTTTGTATGGCAGGCACGAAGTGTAATGGAGGCGTTGAGGTTATCGACTATGCATCACTGTAGTGTTGTGTTTAGGCACCAGGGAAAGTAGCTTCAAATACTATTAGGATGACTGTCGACTGTCTATCACTTTGTGTTGTGATGGGTAACGTGGAAAGAAGCCCTATTGGATCAGAGTTAACTATCACTGGAGTTGTTGTGCTGGAAATGTGCTGGTATAGTAATGGTATTGGATGACTCTCGGCTATCTATGACTGAAGTTGTTGTCTTGTGATCGGTTTGAAAAGTAGCCAGTGTTCACGAAATAAGACAAAAGACCGCATATTCCTGAATTTTAAATTTGGGAACAAGGCATTTGACGCTTTAAATAAAAGCTACAAAACCTCTTACAAATTCACAAGAAGTCTCTACCAAAATCAGAGTCGGCGGCTCTGACTATATATCATGGGCATGTGTTTAAAAATCACTATCAAATAGTGACGATACAAGTAAGCGAAAAACTGTGACCCTGTCACAACCAATCTCAATTATGTCCACTATCCCACACGGCAAACTCATATTAAGGACACAAGTAATTCCTTGATCCACTAAACGTTGTGGCAATAGATACAGTGACATCTCTATCTTCAAATGTTTAGGATAATTTCCAAAACATGAAAGCAAATTCATTTCAAATTTTCCAAGAAAACACTATGTAAAATGCAGGACTTTAAGGCAAGAAATTATCACCACCACCACCACCACCACCCCCCATGGGCACCAGTTGTCCCCCCTTTTTGTGCTGATCTGTTTCTTTTTGCATACGAGTTGACCTTGCCAATTTCTTCTTAAATCCGATATGGTTGAACAGTGGTCAAAGTTAAACCGCCTCATCTGTTTCATATTTGGATTCACACATAATGATTCGGAGTGACAAACAAACGAAAAGCGACACAACCCTTTCCATATTCATAGGAAATCTCTGCTATATCCTGAGCACGTGTCTATCACTATCAAGAGGGATGACATAATTCAAGGCCTCATTAAAGCTTTCAAAATGTTTCATGGTAGACATGTGGAGGACATTTCCACATTTGACGCATCATTGACAAAAATCATTTTGACTTGTACCATATGTTTCCGTCTTTGTTTGTTTTTCAGGTGAACAATTGACTTGCCTTTGCATGTGTGTGTGACGGGTGCCACCGGTGGGGCAGGATACGCTCACCTTTTCGCGAACACCTAGTATCATCACTATTTGATAGTTATTCATAAACACATGGTCATGATATAGTCGGATTCTGCTTTAAGCAGATATTTCTATTGAATATGGAAAGGGTTTTGTCGCTTTATTTAATTATTATTGAACTTTCCATATATGTGGAGCAATACTACTATTGCAGCAGCTCTAGCCTGTGGTGTCTACATTTCACATTCTCTGAAGAGGATTACAATTATTGCCCAAAGGTTTGATTATGATTACAACATTCAAAGTCTCAGAAAAGCGTTTTTAAACATGTGGATGACACTTCCAAATTTGACTGATGTCAGGTGCTACCTAATTTGACTTGTACCTCATGTTCTCCTGTTTTTTTTCAGGTGAACAACTGACTTATTTGTGACTGATTATACCGGAGGGGTGGTATAAGCTAACCGTTTCGCGAACAACTGGAGTAGTATAGGTAATAGGGGTTCTGGACCACTTCCACTGGAGCCGGATTTATATACCTATACTGCTACTACAGATGGAATTTTTTATGCCAAAATGATTATGCGATTCAACGATAGTCATGAGATTGGTCCCAGCTCACCAATACCTGGGGCCAATCATTGCTTTAGATGAGTCTAAATGGTAATAAAAATATTCTTTATTATTTTTATCGATAAAGCGATATTCAACATTTTTATTAAGTTCTTCGTTCATTTTACTAGGAGACCAGACTATATAACTACACTCTTTTTGTAAATTGATAAGAAACAATTGATAACCGTATTTGGTTGGTTTGACATCACTGATATAATAAAAACCTTGTGGTAATTCTTTCCATTGAATAGCTTTCTCCATTATTATATATTTATGTTAGCATTTGTCTAAATGTAATCACACGATAGTAAACAATCTATTTTTAATCTCCAACCAGTTCTTTGGTTTTGGCACGGAATAATTGACGCGCTTGTTGCCTCCCCTCTTCTATGAACTTTTTTTTCTCGTCTTCGCTAATACCACTGGTCTTACGAGATTTTGATCGAATCTCCTGCTTCATTTTATTGTATTTGTTGAGCTCCGACAGCACTAAACGAAACTCATCCTCGGATATCTTACAATCAGCCATTGCTGTCGAAATATGATCCTCAATGCTGTTCAACTTTGCTTCGGCGAGTATCCGAATACTATCGTGTTTTAATGCTTTCTTTTGTAACCTACGAGAAATGAATTTTATCGCTATTCCTGCCAGTCCCGAGACTCCAGCGGTTATTTCCATGCCGAGCACGATAGGCGCGGCGATTATAGTTGATAGTAAACCGATACCCGCTACACCGAGTCCCATGCCAGATAGTACAAGAGCGGTGTCAACTCCGTCCAGAGCATTCACGGCTCTGCGATACTTTTTATACAATCCAAGTCTCAACTCCCTATCCTTCCCTATTCGATGTTTTATGTCGCTTATTTGATGTAATCGAAATCCATCAACGGTATCCATCTTTTCAAATGCTTCACCGAGCGTCGGATATAAACTCATAGTGTATATAACGATCATATAATAGTCTTTACTTGGTCTTGCTTAATTGTTTTGAGACTACACATCAACCTTATCAAATGTATATTATACGGCAAGAATATCTTAGTAAGAGAAATACTGTCACTTTTAATAATTTGGACCCCCTCGAGGGTTGCAACGGGCGATGCTCCGATATGAATAATACTGCAACGTTGACGCTCGTGATTCTTGAACCATTTAATCGATAGACCTGGTAATATTTCAAAGGCATCTTCCGGTGCATCTCCGAACAAGACTTCAATAATAAGCGTAGAAAGATTGTACAGGTTGGTGTTTTACATTTAATACAGAAATTTTGAGGTCTGAAATAATACCACACTTCAATTTTTTATATTGTAATGACGAGAAAGATTCCGTTCTACCGCTATTATATTTTTCATTTTTCACTGGAATAGATCTGAGTAGAGTTGAAGGACTTTCTAGTTGAATGTTATCCGTCGTGCTTATTTGATCAAGATGGATGAACAACTCTTTATAGGGAACTAAATCGGGTAATTTAATATAAGGTTGTGCACCATCTAAGCGACTAAATTCCTCTCTACCTGGTTGGCCAAATACAATTATATTTGGACTATGGTTGTATTTCACTGTCCCAGTCGCCTCATTTTGTGTGAGACTAATTTTATTAGGCTTAAAAATTTCATCATTGAGTGAGCTTACGCTGTAATACCCATCAGGTATAGTAATGGATTTGCTAGTACCATATGAAGTTATTATCATTATCCCATTATTATTTTTTATAGCATTTATATTGGTCCACCTTGGGTAATACGTTACATCACATAGAGCGACTTCGAGTTGTCCATCCGAGTTATCGATAGTACCAAGTAGTTGAATAGACTGACCATTTGTTATTCCCAGGAATGTAACATACATATCAAATATACAATGATACTATATCATAACTTAAATATGGAATTAACCATTATTTTTAATATGGAGTGTTACACTTAAGTATCCTATATGTACAGGTTGATGTTTTACATCTAATACAGAAATTTTGAGGTCTGAAATAATACCACGCTTCAATTTTTTATATTGTAATGTTGAGAAAGATTCCGTTCTACCGCTATTGTATTTTTCATCTTTAACTGGAACACATCTGAGTAGAGTTGAAGGACTTTCTTGTTGAATATTATCCGTCGTACTGATCTGATCAAGATGGATGCACAACTCTTTATAGGGAACTAAATCGGGTAATGCATATACAGTCACTGTTTTTTTGGGTGGTAATAATGCTGACTGTCCAAGTCCAAGTGTAATTGCTAAGTACTCGTAAATAATTACACCTTTTTCTCCAGTGTATATTTTCACTGTCCCATTCGACTCATTTTGTGTGATACTCATTCCATTAGACTTAAAAAATTCATCATTGAGTGAGCATACGCTGTAATACCCATCAGGTATAATGAGTTCTCTGTCAATACCATTGTTTTCACCTGGTATACTCATCTTATTATTATTTTTTATAGCACTTATATTGGTCCACAGTGGGTAATACGTTACATCGCATAGGGCGACTTCGAGTTGTCCATCCGAGTTATCGATAGTATGAAGCAGTTCAATAGACTGACCATTTGTTATTCCCGGGAGTGTAACATACATATTAAATATACAATGATACTATATCATAACTTAAATATGAAATCGAGATACATTACTAATCAATCGATTATAGTAACTGCCTCTGGTGCTGAATTTTTCATTAAATTCCTCGATATCTTTGAAAATTACAGGGTCACGGCAACTAGCGATAAAATGGTGCACGATTGGTTTCACAATCCGATGTAATTTTGGCAAAATCAGTTAAACTTTGCCATATGGTGTGCCACAACGGGATGTGGCGTATCTGTTAATGCCCCAGGATTTATGCTAAATAAGTCTGTTTTATTATTTCACGTGTATTATCAGATTAGACGTATACTTAAAGAAATTAGTGCTCCTTTACCGCAGGATCGAGCGTGGAATTCCACAAATAATAATTATGATAGGTCCGCGTATGGGCGTATTTGTAATGAATTTAATGTTTCTACGAGTAAAGATTGGCGCATTAAAGGAGTAAACCATGGTCTAGGTGTTCCATACAGCGGACAAAGAACTGTTAAAGAAGTCAGCGATGATTTAGTTAAAAAAACTCATCAACCATTCGATCCATTTAAATTCTTACAGATAGACAATCTTTTTGTAAGATTGCATAATCTTAATCATGGCTGGGAACTTTCGAGTAACGATTGGAGAGGTTCTCTTATGAGTTTTAAGGGTGGTTTGGCTTATATTGTTACAAAATTTATACAAATGAACGATACCGCAAACGCTTGGAATGAATTTCTTAATGATAAAACGGAAAATAATTTTACTAACCCAGGATTTGTAAGATTTAATGAATCGATAAGAACTTATGTATGGGCAATTCTCGGAGCACAATCGCAAACACGAACATCCATTATCGGTTCTGGGACGGCGCTCGATGCACAAAAACAGTTTGTCGCAAACGTGGAGGACGCCATTAATTCACCAGTTGACATACCATCGTCTATAAAGCGTTTTCAAGATGCATTACAGTACGCTCAATCCAAAGTGGACTTCGTTTATGCGCCGGGACTATACATGTCTCCGAGTAATATGGAACTTAAGATCGGTCAAGTGATAGGCTATAATAATAAAATTGTTATCGCTACCGATCAACAAAAACCAGGTATAAATTCAGATATTAACGTTGAATTAATAACGCAAACGATCACGGGCGAAAAGGGAATAGTCAAGCCGCAAACACCAACTATCGCTAAAACTTCTACTAATGCACAACCATCTACAAACGCACACGTACAAGTACCACCGCATATTGAGGCTAAAAATCAACAACATATCGATGAAAAAACAGCGCTTGTAGTGGGTGGAGTCTCGGTTGGTTTACTCATGATTTGGTTAGCGAACTGATTTGGTTAAATAGTTCTTAGCGAATACGTACAACAGCCCTGCAATTGCTACGATCAACCCCCACAAGTTTTGACTAAGCCAAGTGGTGGTCTTAGCTAATAAATTCAATAGCCAGGAAACAACACTCCCTATTATACCGGGAAGTGCGGCCGCGGATTTCTCAGCGAGCTTTCCCAGTGCTGAACCTAATGCTTTTAAATGCTTTTTTATCCACTCTTTTATACCATTTTTATCGTTAGGAGGTGATCCGCCTCCACCTGTACTACCACCTGTTAACGAGAGAGTCAAAGTCGATATAAAAAATCCCAACGCGGTTAAAATACTGGCAATTGTTATTCCCTGTTCTCTGAACAATGTTTTAATTTTATCGGCCAGTGTAGTGTCATCGTTGAGGACTTGATCGATAGTTTCTCGAATACGACTGATTTGCGAACGAAGTGCCTTTCTATTACTGGAAGCAGCTTCGAGGCGGGCCGATCTTTCGTCTTCTAAGTTACGCAATCTTTCAGCAACGCGGCGTCTACTGAACTCATCGCCCGCCTGTTCGAGTTTTGTTTTCTCTTTAGCTTTATGCTTGTCGATTTCGGATATCTTGGCTATATTATTGATGAGTTCTCCCCGCATTGTTCGCATTGCCTTGTCAAGACCTCGTAATTCCCTAATACTAAACTCCGATACCTGTAACGTGGAATTATCGTAATAGGTATCTAAGATTTCTCCGAGTCCGTCCGAGGCCACCATCGAGGCTGCTTCCAAATCATCTGTATTAACGAGTTCACCACGCACGGTTCGAAGAACCTTAGTAGTCTTCGCGGAAAGTCGTCGGTAGTCCACAAAACCTAATTTATCACGAACAGTGCCGATGCCGTGTTTAGCAGCTATCGTAGACAAGGCTAGGGGCTTACGAGTACGAGAATGCATAAGATCAATATCCGGAGAGTCACGCAGTCGCAATATTCCTTTACTATCTATCGTAAACTTTGAATAGTCACGGCCTATTGGGGTATCTTCTTTTAAGGCATCGTAATAATCATTGACGGACGATTGTAAAAGTTCATCGTTAAGACTACTAAACCTGGTTTCATCAGTACCCTCTTCAGTTCGATTCGGATCATCAAAGGTACTTAGATCAAAGTCATTAATATCAAAATCAGTCATTTTTATATTAAACATAGGGTACATAATTTCAATATAAACAATGTCTTCACAATACGGACGCAAGTTAAACCCACAACGTAGACTTCGAGATCCATTAGGGGTCAAAGCAATTCGTCAGTCTGTAACTATAACTAATAACCCTAGTACCATAGATCAGAATCAAACGCTTCTGGTTCGCTTTCCTAATCTCGGCGCACACGATGTGTTAGTTCCGGGAACTGTCAGACTAGCATTTACGATTAGTTTGACTTCTACAGACGTTAACAGGGAGCCCGTTCAGAACATAGGTCGTGCTATCGTTAAGAAAATCGCGATTAAAATTAGCGGTAATGAGGTTTTGAGTATCGATGATAGCGATGTATACTATTGCTACATGGATCTCTGGAGAACGGATAAAGAGCAGGAAAACTTACAGTACCAAGGTATTTGTAATAAGAACACATTGAGACTGCGCGTGGGTGCTGAAAATGGTGTTGATACCAACGAAAAAGATAAGGCCGTTGCCGACGCATTAGGTAACAGATTCTATGTTCCCTTAGACTTTGAATTACTAGATTCCCACATGCCCTTTTATCAAGCATCCCTAGGCGATAGGTTAGAATACGAACTCACTTTTAATGACTACGGCAGAGTAATCAGATCTGCTAATGAAGATGCTAGCTATTCCATTGACAATATATCACTGGAGTACGATATGATAACGGATCCCGAATTAGCCAGACAAATTCGTAACCAGTATACCGGAAGTTTAGCCATTTTGTACTTTGCGTGCTGCGACATCGAAAGATCACGAGGGACAAAAAAGATACGATGTGGAATATCAATCTAAACGTGCCCACGAGATCGTTGAAGGGTATTTTAATGTTGTTCGAGGACCCCTCCGATGCGTTTAAAAGAAATACCGAGAAGTTTTACAATCCCAAGATTACAAAAGTAGAATTGACTATCGAGGGCGTTCCTAATCAACTATATAGCCAAGGAATGCTAGCGTATCACCAGTGGGATGAGATTAAAAAACTTCCTTCTATAAAACGTTCTCCGGAAGTTAACGCGGTCGTGAAAGATCTTTCTCTCGGGAGTGTATCGATGGGTGAATACCTCACCACGAAGTACGCGCTATGCCTCGACATGCGAACAACGGACGATGACCAACTACACGGCAGTGGGAGGAGAATAGAAAATGCTAGCGAGGGTGCCACCATACAGATAACGAAGCTTCAGGAAGCGGCTGGTAAATTAAACATATATTTGTACGTGATTATGGATGCGCAACTTAATATACAGAATGGGAGATTCGTGCAAGCAATCTATTAATAATCTTTTACCTAAAGATCCGCACTGCGCTATCATATGCGGTCAAACGGGCTGCGGAAAAACAGCTTTTATTCTAGATATTTTAGAAAGTCATTATCGGGACGTTTTCGATCATATTATTATTCTGTAACCGACTATAAGCGTTAATAAAACCTACCTATCGAGAGATTGGGTAATGAATGACGACGGGGTACACAGAGTCGATCCGGGCGATCGTTTACAAGACTGCCTCCGAGTATGTCACGAAAGATACAAAGAAGAATCAACCCTCTTCGTAATAGACGATTGCAGCGCAAGTAAAGAACTCACAAAAAAGAAAGATATGCTTTCGTATTTAGCATTCTCCGGTCGGCATACTCAACATAGCATTTGGGTACTTACTCAAAAATACAACTCTGTCCTGAAAGATCTCAGAGAGCAGACCAAATGGGTAGCGCTGTTTCATTGCAAAGATCGAGATTCATTCGAGGAATGTTTACGCGAAAATGATGTCATTTATACCAAGGGCGAACGAGACAAAGTCAGAAAAGTATTAGCGGCAACGAAGCACTGTAAACTCGTATTAAAAACCGATCAACCAGCTGCTTATGCAATTGCTTAGCAAATTATAGCAAAATTGTAGCAAAATTGTAGCAAAAATGTAACAAAATTATAGCAAAATGTAGCAAAAATATAGCAAAATGTAGCAAAATGTAGCAAATTGAACATTAGCGGTTAATATTACATAAAATGTGGTTCGAAATCCTCATTCTTTCGCAACAGTTCATTATTACGGGATGTATTGGATATGTCATATTATATTATGTTAGACTTAAATATCTCCTTAGGTATTACATTATGGAATGCGACGAACTCATCGAACAAATGCTCAAAGAATCTGATGCAGATCAACATGCTGATAAATCTTTAGATAAACATAGAGAAAGACTTGCCGCTTTGGTAGCCGGTGGAAAATGTTCCCAATATTTGGGAGAAAATAATACCATCGAAAAAATTGATAACATGACCGACGAAGAAATTAAAAAACTGTACGCGCGTTACGAATCTAGACTGGGAGCTACCATGACTAAAACGATAGGGTCTTCTATATTACAACTATACACAGCTGTAGCTAGTACGTTTCTCCCCATCCCGGCAGAACATCGCCTGTATTTATGCGAATCTCTCGAGAAAGACCCATTCATCGAACACGCTATAAGCGCAGTGAGCTGTGAGTTTTATCATAGATACGGAATGTTTTTAGCTCCGTTCACCACAGCTTTAATAACGGCTAGGTATTGTCAATTTAAACATACGTGCCCACTTAATAATATAAATGGAGACACAATCACAACAGGTGACACCACAGATTGTGAACGAGGAACAACAGATTGTGAACACACAACAACAAGTGAATGAGGAACCACCACCAGTGAATGTGAATGCACCACATGTGAATGAGAAAACAAAAAAACAACCCAGAGTGACAAAGAATCCTTTAAAAATAGCCGCAGGAAGAAAGGGTGGGCTGGCACGCAAAGCAAAATTAATAAATAATTCAAATATTAATCCGATTAAAACATGGGCACTAGTAGGAGTTGCTGGTATAGCGGTTGTATGGTTCTTTTATAAGACCGGAGAAGAGAAAACGTCACCCCCGCCGCAACAACAAGTTCAATTAGAGGTTAGTCCTCATATAATGCTATAAGAAGCATGACTACTCCAGCTACAGACAGTAAAATGTTGGTAAACGCGACGTATCATTCAGCGGTGGTCACCGGCTTGGCCATTGGCTATGCCAGTATGGCTAAAATGATTACTAAAGCCACACCTCCCAAGCTAGATTTTAATGGATATGACATACCAATGATGGTTCTGGATATTGGATTAGCTTTGGCAACGAAGGATATGCTCATCAAACAAGGACTTATCCCGGAAGACATAATGAAGTAATTAAACATTTGAATATTTTATATTATTATACATATGGCATCAATTGCGATGATGGTCGGTGGGGCTATTGTTAATGCTGTAGCTTTTTCGGGGAGTAATTTTTTATTTTCTAGTATGAGAGGTTCGGAGCAGAAAAGACATAATAAAGCTTTAGAACAACTCCAAGCAGCCCAGTCACAATGGGCCAGAAATAGGACATTAAGATTAGACTTTATTCATGAAAAACTGCTTAAGGAAGGACATTCAATTCAAACGTTTAAGGATGTTGAATCTGCCATGCACGAATACTTCCTCGTTTATGGGAAAAAACTAGACCCAATACCAAGACCAACAATGAGTCAGTTTTATACACCGTCAGAGGAACAAAAGAACCGAGAGGTCGCATTTATTATTATTGGATTGACTTCTCTATTGATTTTCAGCTATACCATGCATAAGTCAGAGTGACAGCTGTGGCTATGCATAATCAATATCTCACAGTGTAGCTGTGATTTGCATTTAGACAAATGATATGATAGATGTATATACCATGAATAACTGCAAGTTTACACTCATGGGAAAGACTACCCTTTGTAACCGACGCTGTGTTGATTTTTTTTACTGCGGCATACACAATTATTACATCAGGCGCGGAAACTCCAACTATACGTGTTCTGTATGCGGGATATGGGTCAAAGGTCGTTATTGTTTATGCAAGGAACACGGTGCTGATAGGGTCAGGAACCAGATTATTTATGCTAGGAAGAGAGATTACATCAATGAGAGGAATAGGTTGGGGAGAATATGTATTTAGATATATGAAAACAACCAATTAGACATTTGTCTCATTTTGCATATACCATTCAACCACAATGGTTTTTGTCAGAGAATTAAAAGCTATGGCAAAGCAAAGTGGACTGCGTGGATATTCTCGTATGAGAAAAGCTGAATTGATGGATTTACTCGGTTTGGAATACAACAGACCCCAGACTGTAAGAGAACTCAAAGTTCGAGCGAGAAACAGTGGGCTGAGAGGTTATTCTCGAATGAGAAGAGCTGAATTGATCGCTTTACTAGATAATAATCAACCTATTGATAATGATATTCAACCTAATAATGATGATAATGATAATGATAATCAACATCAAGAATTAATATTTGTACCCACATCCGCCGGCGTTGGTAAATATCTAAGAGGTTGGAAGATGGATATTAATTCCAACATGGATGTTAACGATATTAAGCCCATCATATCGAGTAAAATTAACGAGGAATTAGATGATTTACATAGTATAAAATACCAGCTGACGATTAAAATGACATTGAGTAAAAGTAACACAGACGATAGCACCGAATATACCGAACCATATTTCCGTAGCAATCAAGAAGTTATAACCGAATCAGATACTATAAACTCATCATTAGATACATCAATTCAGAGGATACAGGAAACTTTAGAACGCTGGACTAATAGAGGTTCGGGTTGGGGTGTGGATAAAATCGATAGTTTATATTTAGATATAGCAAATTATATGCCTTTCAAAGGTGGATCTTATATAGATTTACCCCCGTATTATAAGAAGAAAAAAGCCATAATTAACGTAAAAAATAAATCCGATGACTGTTTAAGAATGATGATAAGATCTGCATTGTTCCCCGTAGACAAGCATCCGGATAGACCTTCTAGCTATCCCCAAAACGATGGACTCAACTTCGATGGTATAGACGAACCTACACCAATATCACAAATTGATAAGGTGGAAAAGCAAAATAATTTAGCTATAAATGTTTTTGGACATTCTAAAGTAATTGTTGTACACAGGATAAGCTCCGCTCTGGAAAATATTCCCAGAATCAATTCATTTCTGATCGAAAAAGATGGTAAATATCATTATACGTGGATAAAGAGTTTAAACAAGCTATTATACGATCAAACTAAATATAAGGGAAAGAAATATTTCTGTGAAAGATGCCTACATGGGTACAGCAGAGAAGATCTATTAGAAGCGCATAAAGAAGGCTGTAGAGGTGTTGGACAGAATGCTATCAGGATCGATATGCCTAAAGAAGGAAAAAATATATTAAAATTTGAACATTATTGTAATCAAATGCCAGTACCGTACGTAATTTACGCCGACTTCGAAGCGCTTATCAAACCCATAGAAAATACCAACCATAGCAATACTGATAATAGTTTTACGTACAAAACTCAAGAACATATTCCTTGTGGGTTTGGATATATAGTTGTAAGGTATGATGGGAAAACAAACCCGCCCGTGATTTACAGAGGTCCCGATGCAGCGGGAAAGTTCCTAGAATATCTACAAAATGAAGAAAGAATAATCAGGGAAAAATTATCGTGTAAGAAACCCATGCGTATGACGAGGGATGATTGGAGTGCCCATAAGAAGTCAACGAGTTGTCACGTTTGTAATAAACCCCTGGATGGGGATTCCGTAAGAGATCATTGTCACGTCACGGGTAACTATCGGGGAGCCGCGCATAACGAGTGTAACTTGAAACTAAAAATGAACTCTCAAACAATACCCATCCCCGTTGTGTTTCATAACCTTAGAGGATACGATTCACATCTCATTATGCAAGCTATCTCGAAGACCGACGGCGGTTTAACGTGCATTCCTAATAATATGGAAAAATACATATCGTTCTCGTTGACTAAACCTATACATTATAGGGACAAGGATGGGAAATCTAGAACAAAGCAAAGTAATGGGCTTAGATTCATAGACTCCGTACAGTTTCTGTTATCTTCCCTGGACAATTTAGCTAATGCGAACAATCCCGATGACTTCGCGATAACTAATAAATATACCGATAAGATAACTCGTCATTTGTTGCTGAGAAAAGGTGTATATCCTTACGAATATATGGATGATTGGTCTAGATTCGAAGAAACTGAATTACCACCCCTCGAATCATTCTATAGTAACTTAACAGAATCTAGAATAACAGATGCCGATTATGAACACGCTCTGACGGTCTGGGATAAATTAGGTTGTAAGAATTTAGGCGATTATCACGATCTGTACTTAAAAACCAATGTACTGTTACTCGCCGATATATTCGAGATATTTAGAAAGACGTGTTTCAAACAATACGGCTTGGACCCGGCATGGTACTATTCCAGTCCCGGACTATCGTGGGATGCATTGTTGAAGAAGACCGGCGTAGAACTAAAATTACTAACAGATTACGATATGCACTTGTTTATTGAGAAAGGATTAAGAGGTGGTATATCGATGGCAGCTAAAAGGTATTCTAAGGCTAATAATAAATTAGTGGAAGGATACGATCCCAGTAAACCCGACACGCACATATTATATCTCGACGCTAACAATTTGTTCGGATGGGCTATGAGTCAACCTTTACCCACGGGTGGTTTTGAATGGATCGAAGGTAATGATATCGATAATATTCATAATAATGATGCGAATAAAGGGTACATACTAGAAGTTGACTTGGAATATCCAAGTTCGTTACATAAAGATCATAACAGTTATCCGCTAGCTCCCGAAAGATTAATGGTTAATAAAGATTGGATGTCGGAATATCAACGCTCCTTGATGGGTAATAGTAGGTTAGCTAACGTAGAAAAACTCGTACCAAATTTGATGGATAAAACAAAATATATAGTTCACTACAGAAATCTCCAGTTGTATCTATCGTTAGGTATGAAACTTAAGAAAATACACAGAGTTCTAAAGTTCGATCAAAGCCCTTGGATGGAGCCCTATATAAGGTTGAACACAGATTTAAGAAAGATAGCTACCAGCGATTTCGAAAAGAATCTGTATAAGCTCATGAATAACTCGGTATTTGGTAAAACTATGGAGAATCTAAGGAAGCGTGTTGATGTTAAATTAGTCAGATCTAATGAGGAAGAAAGACTCAGGAAACTTATAGCCAGTCCGGCTTTTAACAGAAGCAAGATATTCGATAACGACTTAGCCGCGTTGCATATGCAGAAGAGTAATATAAAATTCAACAGACCGGTGTACGTCGGTATGAGTATTCTCGACTTGTCAAAACACTTAATGTATGACTTTTATTACAACGAACTTAAGAAGCAATACGGCGATAGATGCGAGGTGTTATATACCGACACAGATTCTTTGTTGATGGAAATACAAACCGAGGATGTGTATAAAGATATGGCAGAAAAAATAGATATGTACGACACGAGCGATTATCCTAAAGATAATCCACTGCACAGCGTTGTAAATAAAAAGGTGTTAGGTAAGATGAAGGATGAATGTGCTGGGACCCCTATAGCTGAATATGTAGGATTAAGACCTAAGATGTATTCTATAAAGAAGTCCGATAATGGAGAGATAAGAAAAGCTAAGGGCGTTAAGAAGTATGTTGTAAAAAAGCATATCAAACACGAACAGTATAAAGAATCATTATTCAACGGTAGAACGTTCAAACACGAGATGAACTCTTTAAGAAGTTACAATCATAGGATATATGGATTAAGAATGAACAAGACATCATTATCCCCCTTAGATACAAAGAGATGGATTGATAATGATGGTGTAAATACCTATGCTTATGGTTATGGTGGTAATACCGTACCGTCGGGAACTATGAACAACTCTTCTCGTACAAATGCCCTACCCGGTCCATCTTGAAGATAATAAAGAATAGGCTCTCCTTCTTTCGTAACCAATCGACTAATGTTATAAGTCTTAAGGGACCATATGGGATCGGTTGCGCGACGTAGGCCTCCTTCGAGTTCACCGGCCTGGTATAAATATCTTACCCTTACTCTATCCGGAAGTTTTCGTTCTTTGCCTCTCCTCGGTGCTGAAGATTCGGAAGTCACGGATTTCATTTTAATCGCATCGGATGGTTTCTTCCCTATTAATCTCGTTACTTCATTATTCAACGCTGATACAACGGCTGATAAACGTGTCACCCATTCGGTTGATCTCAATCGCTCGGATTTCATTTCGATCCCATACTGATAGCCAAACAAACGTTCCGCTAATGTCCGGTTAAATCTTTCGACGATAGCTTGACTGCGGTGGGCGTCTCTTTCACCACGGACGATTTCGACATCATGCTTTGTTAACAGTTTAGTTACCGATCCCATAAACTCGCGACCGGGATCTACTTGAAATAGCTTAGGCCATTTTAGCGGTCCACGTTTGTATATGCGACTCAGTGCATTAGCTACCTCTGTTGATTCTTTCGATGTTAATGGCTCAGCCTCTTTGTATCGACTAGCCACATCCACAACGGTTAAAGCGTATTTATACGTTTTGCATTTTACCTTATCGTGGGGAAGAAACAAGTGGTCAGCCTGATGAACTTCATTCGTTGTAAAAATATCAAACTTCTTCCTCGGTATATAACGCGGTGCCGGTAAATATATCTGCCACATCGCTTGTTTCTTTAACCAATCCTTGGCCACATCTTTAGATACCTTAGCCGCGGTGGCTAATTTTTTTATTGCTCCTACACCTTTCCAATATCCTCGTGGGCTATAGTAAATTTTATCCATTATTAATTAATATTGATGTTTCGTTTAATACAACTCATGACTATCGTTGAATCGCATAATCATTTTGGCATAAAAAATTCCATCTGTAGTAGCAGTATAGGTATATAAATCCGGCTCCAGTGGAAGTGGTCCAGAACCCCTATTACCTATACTACTACTGGTATCATCACTATTGATACTGATTCATAAACATATGCTCATGATATCGTCTGAATAGTTCAATGGGCTCTACTTTAGGTAGAGATTTGCTTGTGAATTCGGAAGGGGTTTTCTAGCTTTTTTTTACAGTATGACTTTCCACTAAGTTTCACTGTGGCTCTTGTGATTTTTAAACTGGCAATGTAGCTTTTATTGGATGAATGTCAACTGGCCATCACTTTACCCGTTGAGCTGGGTATGTGGGGAAAGTAGCTTTATTGGGTTGTTGTGAACTCTGAAGGTTGTTTTGGAAGAGTAAACAAAACAGAGCCGATGACAAGGGTTCAAACGGTGCATGTTGATAAAGTGTTTGCCTGATCACACAACTGCCATGTCTCAATTTCATGGTAATCTTGGCAGTGGTACCGATGCTCTGTCGACATTGCCTAATTCTGTTCAGTTCATGTATTTTCACCGCTATTTTGCCTGGGAATCTGTTTTGATGGAAAATCTAGACTGCTTCTTCTCTGACGTTGACGCGTTTTCTATTTACATATCCGAGTATCTAGAATTTGCCACACTAGGGGAAACTATTATTAAAGCCTGGATGGCATTTGGTTGAAAGAACGAAACAATAACTACTTTCAGCTCATGTGTGTTTGAATTTATAGTCTCCAGTCTGGTGTGGTTCTATTTTGCATTTGTCACAACACATACTGGACTATGTTGAACACAATAAACTGAGGGTGTCTAACCTAATGCAGAGTCATTATAACGTTATATAACGTCCAAAAAGGTCTTTATTGAGTGATAGTTTGCTTGTGTGTAAAGGTAAGGAAGGTTGTTTATAATCTCTTGACGTCACCTCAGCTATAACGGACATATAACGGGACACATAATAAGACATGTGTTTTCTGTCAGAGGTGTTCTGTCCAAAATATTAACTAATGTAAATAACCGCATCCCTAATGTAATAAAGGAGTTTAATGTCAAAGGTGTCGTTTAAAAGGTCGATCTTTATGGGGACCCTGATCGCGTGACACGTTTGTTGTTGCTGTTACATGGCTGACGATGGGGGTTATGTCATGAACGTCAAAAACGAACAAGCTGTTTCTTTTCCCAAGACGATGAGAGTAGAACAAAACTAATTGTATGAGCGGATCTCATTAGTGAATATTCCGTACACAAACACCATGCTTAAGTCGGTACCCCTGGCTAGCCCTGGGCTTTGCTGTCACTGTGGGCACACAAGACAGCTCTGTCGTCCTTGGCACGAGTTATGGGGGCACCCGACTGTCTAATCTGTGTCAAGGTCATCTTTACTACTCTGCTGTTTGTTTGTTTGTTTGTTTGTTTGTTTGCTTGCTTTTTTAACGCCCCACTCAGCAATATTCCAGCTATATGACGGGGGTCTGTTAATAAGCGAGTCTGAACAATCAAGTGATTGACATCATGAGCATCGATCAATGCAACTAGGATACGATAACATGCACCAGCCAAGTCAGCGAGCCTGACCACGCGATCCAGTTCGTTGCCTCTTACGACAAGCATAGTCGCCTTTTACGGCAATCATGAGTTGCTGAAGACCTATTCTACCCCGGACCTTCACGGGTCACTACTCTTCTAAACACCATGGTCACTGAAACAATGTCCGTGTCCAAAACCAGAAGGCCAAGAGCCATTTTCCCTCGCCTCCCACGGTAGAGATGGCATAGCAATGTCCAAGGCCTTCCGTTACCCACATTAGAAGCTGCTTCTGTTTGACTAAAGGCATGCTATGTTTTACTGATGCTGCACTCATACCTTGTTTGTTGTTCCTTGTTTAGTCATCTGCTTTCACCCATTGTGAGGTTTAACGTTTCATACCATCACTGAAGAAACGTTTTGTGTTGCCATAGGCAAATCGGCCAGCAAACTCTTAAGAATATAGATACACGTTACATGTGTTTCATGGTGCATGTTTGTACCTGTGAGTGAGTGAGGGAGTAAGTTGGGTTTAACGCCGCTTTTAACAGTATTCCAGTTATATCACGGCGTGTCAGCTTGATGTGAGAGGAAAGCCCGAAGTGATGCAGGTCTCAGACGTTTACCACTTCGGTGAAACCCACGAGCACGGGTATGGTGCTGACAAACCTAGAAACATAATCGGGGCGAACAGGGATTCGACGACTGGGCCACCCGTGCCACCCGTGCCCCCTCACCCATGGTGAGGTTTAACGTTTCAGACCATCACTGAGGAAACGTTTTGTGTTGTCGTACCTAAGACCGTCATTGCAACAGATTATATCTGCCACAGACATTGGAATGTTCAACAGCCATATCATGCAAATGGGCCTTGGGCCTAAAATGATTTTTAGACGTTAAACACCCTCCCCTACTATGTGGGGTTCTTTTGGCAATGGTGAAATTAGATATTACTCAGAATGATTAATATTTCTATTTGCAATGAAAATGGCACCCTTATATATCTTCATACACCTACGTCAAATTAAGGTTTTGTTTGTTTCAGCGGACTCCGCAGGGACACATTAGCTATTAAGTATGTTGCGTTCAAACTACTCTAAGGGATACAGCCGAGGAATGGAAAGCCCACGACTGATGTATGGTGTGTTCCAATTGCTCCGAGCTCCTCCAACGGGATTTCGGCACATTCTCAATTGTAGTTATTAAACTTTAGCAGGGCAGCATTACCCTGATGTATGGTGGCCCATCTCTCAAAGTCTGCAAACGTTTGTTGGTCTAGTAGTTAGGTCTTCCGAGGAGATTCCCCGAAGATGCTTGAGACAAATTCGGTAAATTGCATTTGTAAAGTTTTTTTATAAGGTAAATACCGAGAAGCGAAATAAGATACATACAGAAAGTTACTTGCAGCATTTTCAGATTGTCAGATCTGGTTCATTATAGGCCACGACTGAATTTGTCGAAAGTAATACCATTGTTATGTTCCCCGTGTGAATTGCGAAGCCTGGTTTTTGTGGCCGGCCAATTTAACACAAAAATGTATTATTGCATGCAGGCTGGATATGAAGTACGAATTCCCTGATCTTATCTTCAGCGGTATGGACAATGTAAGATATACCTGTTTTGTATTAATAGGTTTCAGACTTACTGACATACTGATGATAACGATGGCATTACAATGGTTGTCGCTACCAGCAAGCACCTCGGGGATGAAAACCTGGATCTCTACACGGGTACAATGTGTAAAGTCGATTCGTGACCCCCATACCACCCCACCCCCACCCCCACCCCCACCCCCACCCCCACATCCCTGTCCTATTACTGGAATAGAGCCAAAAGAGGTGTTAAACTTAATTCCTCAAGACTGAGGTGAGGTGAGGTTAACGTCGCGTCCAAGATTATTGCACTTATATAGCACGTGTATGTTTGTGTGTGTGTGGCTGCTTGTACTAGTCCGGACTGATGCCGATTTATAGTGCTAGCACACTGAGATACCATGCCGCAGTTAAACATGAATACCCGACTATTCTGACTCCGAGCCGACCAGTCCTTGTTTTAGCCCTTTAATGCCGAGCGCCAGACAGGGTAACAACAAGTACCATCTTTTAACGTCTTTTGGTATGACGCGGCTGGGGATCGAACCCCGGACCTTCCGCTCTCCGGGCGGACGCTCTACCATTAGACCACGGAGGCGGTCCCTCAAGAATGAATTGTTCAAAGACGCGCTGTACCAGATTGACTCAAAACGAGAGGATATCCCGACTGTCTAACAACTGTCCACATCAGTGTGCTTCCGTCGGATCTAAAGCACGACTGATCTTTGTAATGAAGGACACGACGAAGTTGGGAGCAGCCATGCCCTCGTCGTACATATTCTCGTCTTCTCTTCTCTCGACTCACTCCACTCTTCTGCTTTCATCTCCCTCGTCAAATATAACGATGCTTCTATCTTTGAAATAGCAGTACATTTATTTTCAGGTGACCTTTCTGGATTTTCTTTCTAATAATTATAAGTAATCGATGATACCATGCTAAACTGTGATACTGTTGTTGCATTGTGCTGGCCTGGTTGTGACGTGCAGTAGAGATAATTCAGTTATTATCCTCGTCCTCTGACGTCAGCCCTTCGCTGACATACTGCTCTGACGTCATTCAAGACGCATTGCGGTGGTATGAAGACCGCATATTCTATATCTAGATCTCCCAGTCTGTTGCTCAAATACCTCCGCTCTGTCCAGTGATAATCAAACATAACAGAACTGACGTCTGCTGTCGGCAACTCGTCAGAGATGCTTCACAGGCAGATCAGTGCTCTAGGTATAGCCCGGGTCGTTTGTAAGTGCCAAATGACTTAATCCACATGTGGGGTACTTGATTATATAAGTGAGTAATGTTCTACGTAACGAACGACTTCGAATAGTGTCAGAAAAGAAAATACATTTGGTCTCATTAGTGTTTTCACTGTACGCATTCCAGACAAAAACAAGTTTGCGATTTTGTCAATGTCTCGTAATGTCGGCCGCTCCTGTCAAATTAACGTTAACAAAACAGAAAGAATGGTTACATTCTTCAAAGCATGACAGCTCTTGAAATCAAGATATGGGGGTCACCAGTTTTCACCTTCCCCACTAGAGTATGTCAAGGCTACGTTTACTACTATGTTTAGACTATAGTGACGGACAGGGTGTACTTCATTTACTACATTGTTTACCTTGTAGTGACGATCAGGGTGTACTTCATTTACTACAATGTTTACCTTGTAGTGACGGACAGGGTGTACTTCATTTACTACAATGTTTACCTTGTAGTGACGATCAGGGTGTACTTCATTTACTACAATGTTTACCTTGTAGTGAAGGGCAGGGTGTACTTCATTTACTATTACGTTTAGCTTGTAGTGACGGACGGGGTGTACTTCAATTACTACAATGTTTAACTTGTAGTGACGATCAGGGTGTACTTCATTTACTACAATGTTTACCTTGTAGTGACGATCAGGGTGTACTTCATTTACTACAATGTTTACCTTGTAGTGAAGGGCAGGGTGTACTTCATTTACTATTACGTTTAGCTTGTAGTGACGGACGGGGTGTACTTCAATTACTACAATGTTTAACTTGTAGTGACGGACAGGGTGTACTTCATTTAGTACAATGTTTACCTTGTAGTGGCGGAAAGGGTGTACTTCATTTACTACAATGTTTACCTTGTAGTGGCGGAAAGGGTGTACTTCATTTACTATTAAGTTTACCTTGTAGTGGCGGACAGGGTGTACTTCATTAACTACAATGTTTACCTTGTAGTGAAGGACAGGGTGTACTCTATTTACTACAATGTTAACCATGTAGTGAAGGGCAGGGTGTACTTCATTTAGTACTAATAAGAAAACTTACAGTCATGCCCCCGTTGGGATTCTGACAGAGAATAGGTCCAAAGCACCACGTCGCAAGTGCCGTCGGCTTAAACAGACCACTAAGGTCGGAGTGTTGCTCATGCAGTCAACCACTGGTTTAAGACTCTATGACGTACAAGCTGCCATTTAGTACGGGGAATAGCATCAACTGCAGCGAAAACAACACACACGCACGATTATAGCATAGTGAGATTTTAAATTGTCGAGAAGAACGAAAATATTCACAATTTTTCTAACGTGAAGGTTTCCCAGATGTTGGCTTGCAGACAATGGACGTGGAGCTCCGGGCAGTGACGTTTTGGTGATTACCGGCTTTGTGTGGAATAGATCAGCTGGCAGGCTCACACATCCAAGGAAAGGCCGACTTGTGTTGTTTAAATGCTAATACATGCTCAAGGTTCTCTTCTACAACATTTATCGACCAGGTCTCGTGATACGACCGTCTTTGATTACAGGTCTGTCGGCCTTGAGATATGAATAGACACGATCTACGTTCCCTCAGCACTATACATGCACATGTCGACACGTGGAATTGACATAAACACTTAACTACCTTTGTAATGAACACGCTTACAACGAACTGGTGGATATAACGAACTGTTGTTTTTGGTCCCGGACATTTCGTGTATATTTTATCATATATAAGTGATAGATATAACGAACACGCTTACAATGAAATAACGGATAAAACGAACACGCTTATAACGAAATAACGGATATAACGAACTCACTTTGCGGTCACGTTTGTACTGTGATGACCTGTGATTCTCTCAGCTTCTCACGTGTCACCAATCAGCCAATCAAAATACCCGCGCGGCTGTTCAAAGCGGCAATGAACAAAGGAAGGCAAGTAATTGATTGCATTAAGTATTGACACCTTGTTCTTACTGTATACCCTCAATTAACATGATGTATCCTTGGAAGAGTATTTGGCACCTGATGACGATATCATCACAGGTGTGCGACCCACAGAAGATGACCTCAACATGTTTAACTGAAATATACTGTCACTTGTATACTTTCTACAAACCTGTCAGTCCTGCCCTGGAGAAACAATTACATTGGGGCCGAACTGCGTTTTAATTTAAGAAAATGCACATTTAACACATACCACTGACAAATACATCTTATATTTAAATGCATTTCGTGAAAAACATGTGAGAATGGATGTGCCATACTTTGCATTAGTTATTCATTATTATTGTGATGTCACTACGTCATACTTGGTAAATATGATCTACGTTTCTCCGTCTATATACATATATGTCAAATCAAAGTAAACGAAATGAGAGTTGGAAATTTGGCCTCCTTGTCAACCACACTAAAGAAAAGTGAAATTGCAAAGAATAAACAAAACGATTTTGGGCCCAATAAAAGAGATTGGGGGGGGGGGGGGGGGGTGTCGTTAAATGTTCATATTTAAATGATCAAAACATGAATAAAAGCGACAAAAACATTTCCATAATCATTGGAAATATCTGCTAAAAGCAGAGTCTATTGTACGATTCTGACTATAGGTGTTACTGGATCACTACCAAATAGTGGACCCGTGAAGACCCGGGGTAGAATAGGTCTTCAGCAACCCATGCTTGCAGTAAAAGGCGACTATGCTAGTCGTTAGAGGCGACTAACGGGATCGGGTGGTCAGGCTCGCTGACTCGGTTGATGCATGTCATCGATCACCGATTGCATGGATCGATGATCATGATGTCAATCACTGCATTGTCTGGTCCAGACTCGATTATTTCCAGACCGCCTTCATATAGCTGGAATATTGCGGCGTTAAATAACAAACAAACAAACCAAATAGTGACGGCACCAGGTGTTCGCCAAAAGGTGAGCGTATCATTGAATTGTTTGACAGGCATTACTTAGAAGTTGACGGATGACAAAGTTGACATTGTATCGGCGATGTTGAACATCGGGTCAGAACCACAAGTACAAATATAGGTGTCAGTCTAGGTGGTAACATAAACACACTGCCATATTTCAAGCTGAAGGCAAATGGTTGACAGTTTGCCAACAGGTTTTACAACATGGCTGACAGGGAGGCCATCTTTGAAAATCCGATGGAATCCCCTATATTAGATGAAAGTGTCATCATCAGTTGTTGCTGTATACACAAGTATGAAGCAAGTTTACTGTTTGCGGTAGACGATGTTTTGAGCTCACTTCACCATTCGTTTCGGTAAGCTATAGATATAGAAGAGTGTTACTAAACCTAATATTCTGTAGAACTTAATCATGTTAGTGTGCTTGAATTTGTCGCGTCCATTTCGTGGAAGGAATACCCATATAAATACCCCCAAGGCATTGACGGGTTTTTTAGTATTCCGCATTACAGTGCCTTGGGGATCACACAATCAATATAAAGCATCACATTGTTCCAAACCGCGTGGCGCTCTTATAAGATGATTATCTGAAGCATGTTACAAATTTGATTGGAGGCTATTACATCCCCAGAGTAGGTATGGAAGATTCTGAAATCCTTCGATTGTTTAAAAGAGCTAATGAGAACTAATAGAGGGTAAAAACATAAGCCATGATATTCTTTTGATTGCATGTGTCTCTTTCTACAGCCGATTGAAATGGAATAAAAAGCAGCATCTCAATTACTGCTATTATGACTGACTGCGGGTGAGTAGTTCACTTAATATCACGGTGTGTCAAGTTTCATGTGGGACGAATACTCGAAAGTGATACAGGATGTTCTTGGAAGTGGAATTAATTCCTTGTGGATTCTCAAAACCTCATACGATGTGCTAGAATGTTTGCATTCTCAGAAAAGAACCAAGTTCAATTAGGTCAAAACATTTGATTTTTTCGATTTGGACACCGAAATCCCAGACGAAAAACTTGGAGCATTCGTCACTATACGTGGTGACAATAGGTTAAGTTACATCCCTTTCTTCAAACATTCAGTCAAAATTTAAAGTAAATATCATCTGATGTTTACTAAGAAAGCAAAATGTGAAATGCTAGACTTCCTCATCGACAACATCCATGAGACACTTTGTGGACAGGACATTTAGGCAAGAAGTAAGCATCCCCATGGGTACCAACTGTTCTTCCCCTCCTTGCTGATCTGTTTCTGCATGTATTCGAGTAAGAATATCTGCTCGGACTGGCAAAATAAAAACAAGGCAATTGGCCCAAACAGTTAAACTTAAGCTTCTGGTACATCGATGATCTGATACCGTTCAATATTAGTCTGCCAGCCAATTCCTTCCAGTATGGTAATCGTTGAAGACATATGCCAAACCCAGGCATGAGTTCTATCAACTTTTGATTTGGCTCTAAATCCGAAGACATTTCCATTGCTTCTTTTGTACTGGACTCTACAGCTCCATATAAAACAGCTGCAAAGGAGATGTATTACTGGGCACAGCAAATGTACCATCAAATACCCCTCTTAACGATTACCCATAGGCCTTAATACACTCAACGAAGGAGTTCTTTATATCCACAGAAAGTGTTTGAGACAAGTGGAAAACATACAATGTTGATTCTCAAAACCTCAAGGATTTCTTGAATATTTAAAATCTCAGAAAAGAACCAAGTTCAATTATGTTCTTTTATAATTAACCCATTATCTTAAGTCCGCCAGTATAAATCTAAGACATGTGCTGCTCTAGCTGCCCTCTCACATCAACCTTACATCCAGGATATCACTGAAATACTGTTCTATAAGGCGTTAAATCTGACCATTGATCTCAAGAGAACTTCTGAAGGACTACAGCTAGTACTGACCAGTCATAAGGCCTCATGTCTCTAGACCTCCTCCACCAACGACCCCAGGACGGTTGAATGTAGGGTGGCAAAAAAAGGCTTCGACTTAAATGACTTGAGTTACATATATCCTAATCTTCCTTGTAAACCTCCGTGATATCTGTTAGAATGTTCAGTTAGAACCAAAGCAGTCTGTAAGGTTAATGGATCAGGTCATATGGGTTTTCTCTTCAGCCTGGGACTACTTCAGTCAACAACAGAAAAGGGCGGAAATTTCCATAAAAATGGCATTGACAAGAAAAACAGTGAGGATAATTTGAAAGAATATTTCAGTCTTTACGAATAATGGATGCGATAAGAAACTCCGCAAATGCTACAATTAAATTTCTTTTCCTATCTAATTTCGCTTCACAGTGTTTATCTGCTGCTTTAAACTTTATACATGCAATTGCCCGAATTTGTCTTCAGCATCCCCGGGGAATCTCCTCGGAAGACCTAACTACTAGACCAACAAACGTTTGCAGACTTTGAGAGATGGGCCACCATACATCAGGGTAATGCTTCCCTGCTAAAGTTTAATAACTACAATTGAGAACATGCTGAAATCCCGTAAGCGGCTTGGAGGAGCTCGGATCAATTGAAGCACACCATGATGGAGCAGCATGTAGCACAAGGGGCGAGATTTCCGTTTATCGGTTATCGCCCTTGGAGACAAAATAACTTGAATTCGTAAAGTCAATGCATCGCGGTATAAAACTGATAGACGTGAATTACGCTTGCCAATGTATCTATCATCTTTTTTTACAGCACCTAATGTTATTCTGGTCAATAGATACAGCACGGTACGGACTGAATCTTTATCTTAGTTTATGCATCTTCTGTACAAATAAAAGGAGTCGGGCTCAAACTGTCACAGCTTAAGTAGCATCCTCACGCATTTACATGAGAGTAACGTTTGTACATTCTACAGAAAGGAAAAAAGAAGAAGGCACCAACACACGTTTTGGCATGTAAAGACACTAAAATATATACCAGTGGTTTCTACTTGATATCGACGACTCTCCTTGTGTCCATGTGTCCATTGTAAGAGTTTGAGAAGCCGATTGAATTCTGATTAACACCCATCTAAATTCCAGTGCATTCAACGTTTCTCTCTAATGTCCTCCCCGCGAATTATCCAGGTCGTGTTTCAGATGTCGGAGGGACGGAGACACACAGGAGAAGTGAAGGATGTGGAGTGTGCTACTACCTGTATCTGACGGACGCTGTCAGAGGCTACTGTAATAAAGTGTGTGTTCATCTCCGCCGACTGCGTCTCAAGAGGGCGGGCGAACCAGTGTTCTACACGTCCATCTGTGAGTTGCTACACTTCAAGACGTGGTCGATGGGAGACTGACATTCTTGATCACTGCAATATTCCTTTAGAGTGTCTTGTCATAAAGTGTCAACATGGTTAATAACCCCCAACAGCCCTCGACTTTCAGATGTTCGTACTGTTCTTAAAATGAGATTTGATTAACTATACTTGTATATATATATTTTTTTTCTGCAGTTCTTTTTATTTTCCTCTAGTGACTGATATGAGTGACGAGTTGTGTGTTGTTGTTGTTGTTGTTGTAGTTGTTGTTGTTGTTGCTGTACGCGACAATGATCCAGTTACTAAATGGTCGAATCTGGTACAGACAGACCAACGGGTGATAGCATGAAACCCCGGCGCACACATCGGGAAGGTCACTCATTGTATCGAACCAATCCTCATTAAAGTCGGCTCCCCGGGCAAGAGTGGTGCCACAATGGACCACATTCTGCCCCCCGTCCCTTCATGAATACAGCGAGATATAATGTCGTGGGTATATAAAGCCGGGCAATATATAGTATACACCCATGTTTGACGGTGGCTTGAATGAAACAAACAAGAAATGATTATTCGATGATGATGTATTTGTATGTATCATTGTTATGTTTTGGACCCTACGGTTGCAGTGTTTCGGCGAATGTTTTAGTAGCGGTTTGATAACGTTAGTTTTTTTGGGTCACATCCAATGATCAAGTGCAAAGTGTACACTTTCTTTTACCCGGCTGATATTTCATCAAATGAGTTGATATCATTTATTATATATATATGGAAGCACATGACATATATTCCTATTTAATATCTTACATAAAAATGATAATAAACATGTATTTGATCTATACTGTTCAAGAACAATGAAATTACAGCTTTTATAAATACAAAAGTCGTTTGTGCCGGAGCTCATCTTGACGTCTGGGGCTCATGATTTGCTTTTTTCTTAAAGAATTCTAATATGCTGAAACCATAATGCCTTCTTTACATTTGTAAGAGTGTTCAAGTGCCATTTTCTCTTTCCAAAATCTTGGCATCCAGCATGGAAGGGATGTTTGTCACGAAAGGGGACGATTTAAAACTGCGCCATTTTAAAAAGAGATCCCCGATATATATTCTGACAGACACGTGTAGGGAACACGGTCATACTTTAAGCCGTATTATACAAATAGCAGCAATCTAGTAGGGAGTGGATTTATTCTCCCTAGTAGCGAGTGGATTTATTCTCCAAAGCTAAATTGATGCGGACACGCAAGACTTAAGTGTCCTCTCTAGGATGGTCCCGTACGTGCTGACCTGAAGCACTACATCTTTAAAATCACATATACACACACAAGCACACACACACACACACACACACACACACACACACACACACACACACACACAAGCACACACAAGCACGCACACACACACACAAGCACGCACACACACACACACACACAAGCACGCACGCACGCACACACGCATACGCACACGCACACACACTTTGTTTTCATGCACAAAGAGTGAGTGAGTATGATTTTATGCCGCTTTTAGCAATATTCCAGCAATATCACCGCAGGGGACATGCACAACGAAAAGCCGTAAACAATAAAATAGAACAAATAAATGTCTTAGGATAGATGTGCTAATTACGAACCTGCTAGGTGATGGTAGTCCATTATATAGGTTGGTCATTATGATATGTTGGTTATCAATAAAATATCTATATTTGTGTAGTGTTTGTTGTGTTGTGTCTTGGAAACAGCACATACTCTCTGGATGGTTTTCAAGTTTATTTCTAACAACTCAACAAATCATACGTCCGGAACCTACAATGACATCTAGAATGTATAAACGTTGCATGATTCAACATGACGGCTGTACACATACACCCGCCTCTGGATATAACTCAAGGGACCTTCGAAATATGTTCGTTATGTCGATGGTTCTGTATGCTAAGTGTTGTTATGCCGAAATTCGTTATGTCAAAGTTCGGTATGTAGAAGTTCGTTATGCCGAAGTTCGGTTTATTCAAGTTCGTTTTGCCGAAGTTCTTCGTTAAGCTGAATCTTAATTTCGTCATTTGTTGTTCCAACTTGCCACTAGTGGAATATTCCTTATACAGACTTCGTTATATCCGGAGTGGAGTGTACTGACATATGTTATACTGTGAAGCAAACAGACATGTAGAGATACGGTGCGGTGGTAAACCTCACATCATAGCCGACAATGGTGTTACGCTAACACTACGCACGTCTCCTATCACCGTATCCATCATTATAAATGATAAACACACATCAAATATGGGTTTGATTCAAGGTACTTCACAAATGGCGCATACTTTATTAATGTGCGTTTTTGACACTGAAATCACAGACAATACCAATATATCACGCATGTGGCACTGACGTTTCTAGGATGCCAGTCATGAGAAATTAACATACATCCTCTGTTGTTTTAATGAATGAATATGTAGCAATACCTTTATTTCTGAAACGTATTTCAATGGTGTACACTTTTCAAAAGACCATGAACGTATACACAATATAAATTCAAATACAACTCACAACAACCCATCTATTCACAACGAGGCTTGTAGGCTTCCCTTCAGCAAACATCGATGTATGTCGCCATGTTTTAGGGGGGAGATAACCCTATATTCACGGAAAACGAAACATGTCATCGACAGCAGACCTAACCAGTGTTTGTTTTTAAAATAACTGAAAAACTGAAAAAATTTCTAAAACTTTCATTTAGAAATAGTTGATTTCTGAATATATTTTAAGGAACGGCAGCACTAACGCACACAGACAGCAGCCTTTCAAACTAGGCATGCGCAGAACAAGAAGGACGTTGACAGTCATGATCATGAGGATCAGCAGACAGCGAGTACAGTGACATCTCACAGCGGAAATACAACAGTACACACCCAGAATAGTCTATATTGGCATTGTAAGGTGTATATTTACTCGGTGTTTGTTGATCCTCATGATCATGACTGTCAACTTCCTTCTTGTTCTGCGCATGTCTAGTTTGGAAGGCTGCAGTCTGTGTGTTTTAATGCTGCCGTTTCCATGATTTCGGCAGTTCTCTGATTTATAATGCTGTTTCTAAGATTTTGGTTACGTTCTCATTGTTTTATGTTGCCGATGCCTTGTATATTGTAGACATATCCTAGTTTTTTGTTGCAGTCTGTCAGTTTTCACTGGTAGACCTGTTCTTGGAAAGCCAGTCATTACATGCATTCGACTCTGGGAAATGTGTCACTGGTGTCGTTACACGCATGCAGTTCTGGGAAGAGAGTTCATTCCATGTTCTTTCCAAGCTGGGAAATACAACTTTTCGCCCAGTGATTCTAATGGCCTTGATATAGTGACGTTACCGTAATCATATACAGTGGCATGTTATCTAACAGGAAATGAAATAATGATTGTAACATGGCATACATAGTATTATATATATATTGTTTGAACGATCACTGACTTGGCCTACAGATATGAGACTATGTATACCACCGCTAATGACAAGGTCTGCACAATTGGGTTATGACCGAATACAAAACGACTCATACAGTAACATGATAAACATATACAAATTAACATTTGACAGGGATGTAATTCATAAATATTCCATGATACACCAAATGGATTACTTATAATATGTGTAGGCAATATTTGCAGTATGACAATGTCCCAGCAAAAGAATAGTATATATTCTTGATATTTACAAGAGAATGGAGAGAGATAAATACTCGTGACATATCTCCAGTCAAACCTGGACTGCGACCGTAATATAAACATACATCGGTATGATATCCAATACAAATAGCATCAATACAATATTCATAATACATATCACATTCTTCCAATTTACAGTGACGATACTGATAATAGAAATGTTTCTGCTTGGAGTTGAGGAGTCATATATATTTACACAGTGTAGTACGTCAGTTTCAAGGTCAGGAACAGAACCGGATATGTGGGTTATTACTTTTGATGTTCTTACAGGTATATATATGCTCACCGACAGAAACGCGAATAACATACATGTTGGTTCATATATGAAGAATTACACATATTCAAGAGATATAGTATTGGTTCGATGCACAAACGAACATACTGTAATGTTTTGTGAGCCGACGCTCATGAACGCATCGCACGTGACGTCATATCCATGACTCGAGATGCACCATTTGTCTCGTGCAGAATTAGCATGTAAAGTTTGGAAATCACGTGCAGCATGTCGTGCTAAGAATAAAGCAACTCTGTGGTAACACTTGACTGATTGTTAATTTTGTCATTAAGTGGTACATATTGGAAACATTTCTTCTTAACGTACATACTGCTCTACATTGTTGTATGGTTCGCGTTTCTTTTGCGGTGAGTATATATGTTCTCTGCATCATAGCATATATTCACCTGATGAAGGTGTAAGTATATACTCCCAAAAGGTATGTCCCTCATAATAAAGAAGTATTCCTTCTTCCTTATGTATTATTACTTCCGTCCCTTACACAGCGTTGGGGGGCGGTCGGGTAGCCTCGTGGTTAAAGCGTTCGCTCGTCACGCCGAAGACCCGGGTTCGATTCCCGACATGGGTACAATGTGTGAAGCCCATTTCTGGTGTCCCCCGCCGTGATATTGCTGGAATATTGCTAAAAGCGGCGTAAAGCCATATTCACTCACTACACAGCGTTGGGGTTGACCTGTTCCTGAAGGTCACGTTATTACAAGAATACAGCTGGAGACTATATTCACAACTCTGCACGTGTATTACAGAACATGTATGTACATTGTTAGTGCAATACATCCTCGAAAGTGCGGTATCACTATTCTTCCAATGGCAGGGATGGTAATATGTACTCGAAATGAACTTGGCAATTACACCTGAAGGAGAGAGCATCTCTGTCTTTGATAACAGTGCCCGAGTTAATGGGTACTGCAAGTAGTCAAGACAGGCTCACCCGTTTCTCAAACACCCATGTCATCATAACTTTACAATGATTCAGAGTCACTTCAGTTATGTGTGTGAAGAAGTATATAAAGGTCTTCAGCTTCTATTTTTAAGGAGAATATGTTTTGTCAAACCATGGTCACAACTCAACAGAAACAGATTACAAGGAATCCTGACCATATGTCATACTAACAACGACAAGAACGATTTAATACTTGTCCGTGATCATATCACATATGTAATATCGTTCAAAGGTGTGATTTTCAAATCCTGTCTCCCTGTTCCCTATAGTGTGTTTCATACAATTAAATAATGCCCAAACAGTGACCATGCTTTATCCAAGAACACTTTCTTACCTTGACGTATAGTATACCCGTTAACTAGCAATTCATATACCCATTTAATGTTTTAAGGTGTGTAACTGATTAAATGTAAATGAGCCAGTTGTTTACGTGAGCAGAATAACGCTACACATGAGGAATATCAACATAAACAAAAAGAACAGGACTCGGTCCATCACCAGGGCGACCTGATGCCACTCGCTCAGCATCTCTTGTCGGGCCTCGCAAATAGCCGCCCGAGTAGTCAGCAGGTGCACCTGTTTCAGTATGTCGTCGACGTCGCGTTCAAGCTTCGTAGGGGGTCGTGAGTCCTGGTTGCTCATTGGTCCGTCCCCGAGACTTGACATCCCAACGGTGGCGGATTTGTCCAGTCCCCTCATGGTGATGGTCTCCATCTCGTCCAGAGGGTAGTAGTTGTCACTCCCCAGACACACCAGCCGCTTCAAACTCCGGAGGAAGATCTGCCAGCAAAATCAAGGTCGTCGTTAAGGTTCTATCACACTGAATTAGAATCAGTTGTTCCCCAAGTCGCTTTCATAGAGCCTTCAGTGCAGATTGAGACATCTGGCGGCTGTGTTTGGATGATATTGTGTTAGAGTTTTCATTGTTTGTAAATGTACATTCATCCAGTTATAAAAACTGATCATGTTTTTTTCAATATTAAGGGCTGCCTTTTTTAACATGGTGACTTACGTGACCAGATATGTTTTTAAGCAGCTGATATTTGGTGCGGAACTGGGGGGAAAACGGACATGGAACTGGCTAACATACTGTTTTGTTTTTAGTGTTGCTTAAGGCCAGACTCTATACACATGTGTATCTAAAAGCTGTTGGATGCCAAGTTAACAACGCGGTTGTTATTCCAAACTGTAATGATATTATAGTAGGACCTGCAACACACACATTTAAGTTGTGATTGTGATTTAGAATCAGCGCACAAGCGAGCCGGAGTGGATGACTCTACTACCCTCTATCAGCGTGCTCCAGCATACAGGGTCTTTTTGGAGTCTGTTGTTTTAGGCTATGTATTTCAAAACTATCTAACGAGAGAAAATGAGTTTGATACGTTTTGAACTACACAAGATGTAATTAAAAAGGGTATCTATCGGGGATGAGTGTGGTAATATATTTATTACTCACATAAACTTTGTACATTATCGAAGTATCAAGGCTGAATTAGGACGTTGTATAAGGTGTATCAGAGACCATGGTCTCTGGGTGTATGAACGCTGATGGTTCGCCCAGACTGTTCTCTCAATGCGCAACAGTGTGCAGCTTTCTCCAACATCGATTATAAGAAACGATATGATACCGATTCTAAAATCATGTTTACTGTAACATTTATATACACAGACATCCCAAATCTAGAATAAACGGCATTCAACGGAGCATCTAGCCTCAAACTCGGTTCAGTGTAGATGAGGGGAGCCCGCGAGGCGATCGACTCATCGAGTCATGTTGGCTGTGTGAGTTAATACGAGTTAGCAGATGGTGTACCTGCTGTGAAATTGGTTCGATTTATCTTAAAGCTATATCATCTGTTCAATTTCGGAGCAGGAACGATTCCCGACACGAGAAAGCATGGGTTGACAAGAGGACATTACTAACCACCGTCCACTGGTCCAAGTGGGGCAACAACACGAAGTTTAAGGTCGTAAGTAGGCGCGGCGATGAATGTTGATTTCGACATAATACAGTGTTTATTAGTAACGCTGTGTACCTTCATAATGCACTACCACAATACAAAATGATAGGTCGTATACTCTATTTCAACCGTATTTGTTCGACTATTCTGCGATAGATCACAGCGAACTGAAAAACACACGGACATAACATGTCGACACCACAGTTTTGAGATTCATGTGACTCATTGTGAAAAAAGTAGTGCCTTTCGTGAGTCGAGTAGACGTTCCAGAGTACAGCTGCACAGTGCTACCAACGCCCCTAGACGAATGACCTGATGTTATCACACAATGTGTAATACGGGTGTAGGGTTATTTTACGGGTGAGTAATAAAAACCTATTCAACATATCATCGCGTCACGACCAGCGTGACTCTTTACTTCAGCTTCATGAAGAGTGAATGAGTGAGTGAGTGAGTTGGGTTTAACGCCGCTTTTAACAGTATTCCAGTTATATCACGGCGTGTCAGCTTAATGTGGGAGGAAAGCCCGAAGTGATGCAGGTCTCGGACGTTTACCACTTCGGTGAAACCCACGAGTACGGGTATGGTGCTGACAAACCTAGAAACATAATCGGGGCGAACCGGGATTCGAACCCACAATCATAGGTTTCTGGCGTGCCCAGGGGACGCAACTCTGCACAGCGAATCGCGGCGCCTTAGACGACTGGGCCACCCGTGCCCCCCGCTTCATGAAGATGTTAAGAGTAGGGACGGTACTTCTGACATCTGCTTGTAGGGACGGTACTTCTGACATCTGCTTTAGCATATAATGTACTTAATGTTGCAGTGTTATATGATATTTTGCACGTTACGGCAGAGAATGTACATCTTTTGAAACTAATAGTCTCATTTAAATAAGCATGTACCGTAGTCAGACACTGTCGAGCGAAATCAACTTTTTCAACTTTTAAGTGTCGTCAGCTTTACGTCATGTTCAGTGATGACATGACATTGTTGAAATACTGTTTGTTAAAATTCAAAGAAACGTTTAATGTTTTCCGTCTTTCGTTTTCAAAATGAACGTTTGCTAATCTTGTCAAATGACTACTTTCTGATATTGCTACACGGATATCTGTTACTACTATCCACATATCACTGAACATTGTAACATGAGACAAAGTGTGGATAAACATGGATGTCAACAATGACGCTCTTTACCCATCTGATTATGTCTGGTACTTTCCCCCGACGGGGTCCTCTGTTGTGCACGTTGAGAACCCAGATGGACGCCAGCATTGACATCGTGACCCAGATCAGTGTCAGCATGTAATACATCTCTGCAACAACAAACAGCTGATCAACGTCATAATACTACATATATGCAACAATAAACAGCTGATCAACGTCAGACTGTGACATCTCTGCAACTACAAACAGCTGATCAACGTCAGAATATTACATTCTGCAACACCAAACAGCTGATCAACGTCTGAATATTACATGTCTGCAACTACAAACAGCTTATCAGAGTCTGAATATTACATCTCTGAGAGACCCGTGAAGATCCGGGGTAGAATAGGTCTTCAGCAACCCATGCTTGCCGTAAAAGGCGACTATGCTTGTCGTAAGAGGCGACAAACGGGATCGGGTGGTCAGGCTCGCTGACTTGGTTGATGCATGTCATAGATCCCAATTGCGTGGATCGATACTCATGATATTAATCACTGGATTGTCTGGTCCAGACTCGATTATTTACAGACCGCTGTAATGTTGCTGAGTGCGGCGTTAAACAACAAAGCAACCAAGTCAACGTCAGAATATTACATGTCTGCAACTACAAACAGCTTATCAGAGTCTGAATATTACATCTCTGCGAGGCCCGTGAAGATCCGGGGTAGAATAGGTCTTCAGCAACCCATGCTTGCCGTAAAAGGCGACTATGCTCGTCGTAAGAGGCGACTAACGGGATCGGGTGGTCAGGCTCGCTGACTTGGTTGATGCATGTCATAGATCCCAATTGCGTGGATCGATACTCATGATATTAATCACTGGATTGTCTGGTCCAGACTCGATTATTTACAGACCGCTGTAATGTTGCTGAGTGCGGCGTTAAACAACAAAGCAACCAAGTCAACGTCAGAATATTACATGTCTGCAACTATAAACAGCTGATCAAAGTCAGAATATTACATGTCTTAACGTCAGCACGTATAAGGAGTGACAGCAGGGGACATGGTAAGGAGTAGTTTAATGTCGACCCAGAAACTGATCTTGTCTCAATACAGTAAATGGGTCAATGTTGACGAGAAAACAATGTGGAATGTATTATATACAGAACCGAAAAAACTGTTCACTTTGCATGGTTTTGCAACATCAGCCATTATGGATCACTTCGCTTGAAAAAATCTTATTGATGTGAAAAGTGACCTTCAATGACGCCAGAACATCTATATGTTCTGAAAAAAAGATTTTAAGATAAACACACGGATCATTATCTTTGACAAGCATAATAAATAACCCTAGTTTCAGACATGCTATTACATTGTTAATACCGGCACAGGTGCTACTTTCTTGTCAGACAACGTCCGCCATGGTACGTCCCTCTAACATATCGGACAGATTGACATTATACACTTGCAACAAGTTGGAATCTCCCGATCATACATCACAGTCAGTCGCTGAGCCGCGACAGGGTAGACCCAGATATACGACTCTTGCCATCCATATACAACAGGAAAAACTGGCCACGGAGACCGATAATGGGTTCAATTAGAAACGTGGAGCCTCTCGGCTTCCCAATTACAGATGATGCATTAGACATAAAGTTGATAAAGAGCCTCAAGTAGCCAGCGACGAACGCTCACTCCTGTGACTTGTCTTGTCTACCGATCATTGCTTACATGGGGCACTGGTTAAACACGATCACTGGGTGACAGAGCTTGCAGTGAAGGGGACTGGTAAATGACAACAGAGTCAGGGAGACTGGTCTGCTTCTTCAACTGTCTGTGATAAACTAACCGTACCTACTAGCTGATGAATATACCGATTGTGACATACCAGTATTGTATATAAACCTATTTGTTCAATGTTATTTTTAATGCATTAATGTATTTCAACACTGTGTGGCCCATTCATCAAAGGAACCTCAATACTTTGTATGGTGTTGTGTCTCTTGGGCGTGCCATTATCCTGTGATCTTGGTTTCGAATCTGGATTTGCCATAATAATAATAATAATAATTATCAGTCTCGTACTTTGCTCCGTGGTCATGAAAACTGTTACACTGATTTAACCGAAATCCTGTAAAAAGCGGGATGGAACTCCCCAGTCTTTATCGCCGATTTTTACAGAAAAACGCTCAGCGCCATCTGGCGGTATTGTGACTCACCTATGGCGGGGATAGTGGCGACGGAGTCTGGTAGGACATCCTGCAGCTTCATACTGAGTAGCAACACCGACAGGATCAACACTGACCCTGCACAAATAATAGCAGAATTAGTATTTTTAAATAAATATAACTTGTCAACGCAAGAGAATAACCATCCTAGATTTTCTGCCAAAACAGATTCCACTTTGCGTAAAGGGCAAATAGCTGTGGATAAGCGAATAACATAACAACAAATGAGAACCTCAAATAAGAACCTTTCCTATCGTCTCGTCTTATTTTCAGGGGCTGCCCATTTGATATTGTGGTGGAGGAGATCGAGATTGTAGCTTTTTTTGGAACTGTTCCCGAAAATGCTGGTAAATAGTTTATCCTGAAATCTTACCAAACAAAATAAATCGTTAACTAGAAATGATGTATGTTCTAAAAAATAATGTTTTGTGGGTCGCCAAATGGTTGATTGGCTCTTCCATACATACAAAATATATTGTATGTCTTGAAATGCTGACACTAACACGTTGTACCTGACCATGCTTGTGATTGGCATTACATGTTGTGTACTATATGATCCTAGATGAGCCGTGTTTTATCTCAACTAGCGACTAATATCCTACCTAGTGTGAGCCTCTCTTTCGACTCCGGTGGAAGTAGGAGCTGGAATGGCACAAGAACTCCCAGGAGCAGAGCAGGGATGACGAAGATGTGGGCATAGTAGGCTGGGCTCCGTCTCAGTGTCAGGGTGATCATCATGTCAGGGTAGGGTTCTGGGCAGCACGAGTAATGGGTCTGCTTCACCGTGGCTGTGGAGCTGATGATCTTCCATTCGCTGTTCAGCAGTCCTCCGCCCAGGTCTATGGCGTGGTCGGCAGACCCTCCCCACAGACTGATGTTAATACCCGTCCCGCTGTATGTCCAACTGGACAACTGTATGCTACATACTTGCTCATCAAATGGAAACTTTGAGAGGTCAACTTGGCATAAGGTGCGCAATCGCACCGGATGCATCCAGTTCACGTGACCGGAAGCGTAAACCCGCACCATTGTTTGTACAATGTCAAATTGTGATTCAACACTGAAATGAAATGTACATTATATAATATACGATAATATTACATAGTTTTATCAGATGTAAGACACTCTATGCGATATCGATCCTCGGATGAATAGACACAAGGAACAACCAGCCCTTACTATTTATTCCCATATTTAACAGATTGTTTTCAGTCGTACCCTGCTGTAATTTATTGGCGAAAGGCATTGTCCTTTTTGCAAAGTGAGGTGCTCATATTGAAATACAGAAACCGAAATAATTTTTCTGGTGATATGTTTTGAAGCAGTCATTTGACCATCCTTTTCCATATGAGCATCCTACCATCTGTAGACACAGTGGGCATGTGCCAGTAATAAGCAGATATGGGTGGTGTCGTGGACACTTATTAAACTGAGATGAAGTGTCATGTGTGAATATTTAAAAGGGATACACGGAAGATCAGGACACATGAAAATATAGAATACACTGCGACAAACCTTTTTCTATAGTCATAGGAACATCAGAATGGGGCATTACATCGGATACAATTTTTGTGACTTATGCATCAAATTTGGAAATTTTCAAGCTTAATGGCCTTGAATATTACGGACAAGAGTAATATGATTTTTTTTTAAATCTTCTCACAAGGAGCATGTTCGATGTTACCTGAAAATGTGCGCAATGTCGACAACAAAGGCTGGAGCTGCTTGAAACTTGTTCCACATAAAGGGAAAGATGACTTCAGAAAAGATGAAAAAAATACAAGTGACAAAACCCTTTCCACATTCATAACCAGGGTATGAAACTCAAAAAAATTTCAGCCAGACCACAGGACTGGCTAGCTGAAATACTTGCCAGCCCTGACCAAAACCTGCCTGCCCACTATAATCATATGTTTCTCAGGATAATTTAATTAAAATTTTAAATCGAATTCATTGAACATGAAGTAATGCAAGAAAAGAAATAGCAAACACTTTTTAGGTCTGGTGAGCAAAGTGAATATACACTACCTCATTTTCAGTTACAGATATATCTGTCGAGCCATCAGAAAGAATGGTGCAAAAATGAGCTTCCATAATTTTCTTCTCAATTTTCTGTCTCTCAACTTCTGCAATGGCCACCAAACATTCTTTACATGAGTTATCATTCAGGTAAGTATTGCCGAGATCAACACCATTCTGTTTAGACACAAGACAAAGTTCTCTAAAATCAGATATTGGTCTGGACATTTTCGCTAAATAATGTGCATTCCTGAACAGCTTTGTCAATCTGTCAAACACTGCAGCATTTAACTTTTGTTTTGTTTTTTCTGCAAAGCTCACTTCTGCAGAATGAGAGTCTTGATGTTGCACAGCATGGCGATGTCCTTCTGACTTTATGCCTCAAGTTACTACAACCAGTAACAAACGGCCCCTGAATATTTTCTAAACTTGTCACTAACCACTTTCCTAGCGAGTGGACCATACACAGAACGGCAAGTACCACAGTACACGAGCTCACGATTATCGTCTGTCACCAACCATGGGCGGATACAGCTTTTTTTAAAAGGGGGGGGGGGAGGGGGGGGGGGGGGTGCACAATCAAGATCTATTTATTGTCTTTGGTTGTAATTTATACAGAAATAAAGATATTTTTTTTCGAAATAAAAAGGGGGGTGGTGCGCACCCCTCTGTATCCGCCCTCCGCCCATGCCATTTCCAAGAAGGAACGATCGTTCGCTTCGTGCTATCATAGATCTTGTCTCTTTCAGCCTGTGACTTTGCATTTTTCTTGTCATCACTGACTTCAGGTAAACCAAGAAACTTTAAAAGACTCATGCTGTCGAGCAACGTGGGTAATGGGCGCCGCCATTTGCAATATCACTAGCAACAGAAACAGGGTGGTTGATTGGTCGTCGTGTCGGGGATTATCCAATCAAATAGCTTGTCTCAAAATATGAAAACTGATTGCTTGTAGCATAAGCGCATCGCTAAATTTTAGGTTGTCTAAAAGCTAACGGGGTTTCTTTTTGGTTACATTTTATCATTCATCTTTACATGTGAATTAATGCTTATCATCGGGAAATATTTAGAATATTTTCACATATGAAATATAACCCGACCGTCGGGCAGGGGGATTTGAAAATCTGGCAGCCCGAGTTGAAATCAACCCGTCTCGGACGGTCGGGCAGGCAGGTATTTCGAACACTGTCATAACATGCCTTGATTGTACGATTCAACTTTATCATGAGCGTGTGTCCGTCACAAACACTTGCACAGAAGTCACCCCTCTTACAGTCATGAGGAGAGCGTTTTGTCACTCCGAATCTTAATGCATACCTGTTTCACTAGTTTCTTTCAGTTATAAATCAGGTGGGTAAATCCACAGAAGGGACATTTTGACCATTAATGAATTATATCAGATCAGCGATATACCGGAAGGATGTTAAACTTCTTGGCCTAATTCCATTGTTTTGACTTTGCCAATGCCAGCAGGTATTACAATTCATAGGCATAAAGCAACCGATCACCAAGAGTGTGAGTGAGTGAGTTGGAGTAGACGCCGCTTTTAACATTATTCCAGTTATATCACGGCGTGTCAGCTTAATGTGGGAGGAGAGCCCGAAGTGATGCAGGTCTCAGACGTTTACCACTTCGGTGAAACCCACGAGCACGGGTATGGTGCAAACAAACCTAGAAACATAGTCGGGGCGAACTGGGATTCGAACACACAATCATAGGTTTCTGACGTGCCAAAGAGACGCAACTCTGCACAGCGAATCGCGGCGCCTTAGAAGACTGGGCCACCTCCGATCATCAAGAATGGGAGGACAATTGGTACCCACAGGGATGTCTACTTCTTAGAGCTATCTACGAATCCAGCATTTCATAAATTATTTGAAACTTGAGATGCCATTTGCGTTCATTTTTGATACATTGTCCTGTACCTTTGCACCACTGATGAAGGAATTAATGTTTTCTTTTTTTGTAAGTTTGTGGTGGGGTATGATGGGACATAAAGTGTTTTAACATAATTGAAGTTGGTTCTTTTGTTAAATTGTAACATTCAGAAAATCCTAGAATCTTTTTATTATCCACATGGTATTGATTCGACTTTTTTTCACATACGTTCTGAGAATATAATGAAAGCCATTCGTTGATTGTATTGATGATCATGGTTATTAGTTGAGACAAGGATTTGGTGATATATTTGCTGGATCAAGCAATATATCTCTCATCGTACGGAATTTCATAGTACTTTGGAATTCATCACAAAAGAGGAATGGAAATGTCCTCAGGTTTTTACTCAAGTTGATAGTACTGTATCATGGTTTGGGCAGATTTCTTCTTCAATTAACATACTGGCCTAATATGTGGAATTAATTGATATATCATGTTTAGTTCATGTAGTGAAGATTACATATAATGGTTACGTTATTTGAGGCCTTGTTAGTGGACAAAAACTACAAACTGTTCAAGTAGGAAAGCCAGACTTTGGATGGCTGGGACAGAACAGGTTTATACCAACACTCTTTCTTCTTGTTTCGTGTGCGCATTCTACCATTGACAACATCACGCACAGACAGAGCCGTGTCTGGAAGACATTCATCAGGTTTATCTTCTCTATTGACACATTTTGGGGCAAACGTTGTGATCCCAATTTGCAGCAGGCAATAATATTTTGGTCCATATTTGAATAACGACGGTTGTTATTGTCAACAATAGACAGGTCACCTGTGATTATTTGACCAGCCGATTGGTAGCAGTATGATGAGCCTTAGTAGCTTCACGTGGTAGAAATTACAACATGAGCTGACAAGTCGTCGTTGATCAAGTTACTAAAATTGAAGAACGTTGGTGAAATGGTGGTGGTGTGGGAAGTGTTGGTGGTTCTTGAAATTTAAAGTAATGTGAGACACGGTTTTGTATATGAGAATGTTACTTAAGTTTAAAGCATCAATTCCCTTGTTTGCAAATTTTCCATTCAGGAACATGCAGTCTTTTGTTATAATATAGTGAAATCAGTTCCGGTTTGGCCAATATGTAGAACTATACTACCTAGTCGGTTCTGCGGACTACTGTTTGTGAACCTAACTCGTTTGATGTTTTCCAACGACTCCGAGTTCAGCCTTGAAACAGGGGCCACCATTCTTCCAATGGTATCCCTAGGTGCTGAACATAAATTTCGTGGTAATTGCTATAGTGATGTAAACATCGTGGTGTACACCTCAAGTTCATATACGATGCAACGCTCTACCTACTTGTTGTAGGGGACGATGTCGGGCAGCCAGATGAGGCTGGAGGGCATGCTGATGCTGTCCACGTTGCTGTAGTCTTTCTTGTTCCACTTGAGACGCAGGTCGTGCCAGTTCTTCCTCAGGTACGCACACATCTCCAGGTACTCGTTCTTCTCGTTCTGAAACACCACACATTCTGTTATGATTCCCCGCCAATCATTCTGTTATGTTTCCCTACAAATCATTCTGTGTTGTGTTTCCCCATCGACCATTCTGTGTTGTGTTTCCCCACCAACCATTCTGTGTTTTGTTTCCCCACCAGTCATTCTGTGTTATGTTTCCCAACCAGTCATTCTGCGTTATGTTTCCCCACCACTCATTCTATGTTATGTTTCCCTACCAATCTTTCTGTGTTATGTTTCCCCACCAGTCATTCTGTGTTATGTTTCCCTACCAATCATTCTGTGTTATGTTTCCCTACCAATCATTCTGTGTTATGTTTCCCTACCTATCATTCTGAGTTATGTTTCCCCACCACTCATTCTATGTTATGTTTCCCTACCAATCTTTCTGTGTTATGTTTCCCTACCTATCATTCTGTGTTATGTTTCCCTACCTATCATTCTGAGTTATGTTTCCCCACCACTCATTCTATGTTATGTTTCCCTACCAATCTTTCTGTGTTATGTTTCCCCACCAGTCATTCTGTGTTATTTTTCCCTACCAATCATTCTGTGTTATGTTTCCCTACCAATCATTCTGTGTTATGTTTCCCTACCTATCATTCTGAGTTATGTTTCCCCACCACTCATTCTATGTTATATTTCCCTACCAATCTTTCTGTGTTATGTTTCCCTACCTATCATTCTGTGTTATGTTTCCCTACCTATCATTCTGAGTTATGTTTCCCCACCACTCATTCTATGTTATGTTTCCCTACCAATCTTTCTGTGTTATGTTTCCCTACCTATCATTCTGAGTTATGTTTCCCCACCACTCATTCTATGTTATGTTTCCCTACCAATCTTTCTGTGTTATGTTTCCCTACCTATCATTCTGAGTTATGTTTCCCCACCACTTATTCTATGTTATGTTTCCCTACCAATCTTTCTGTGTTATGTTTCCCCACCAGTCATTCTGTGTTATGTTTCCCTACCAATCATTCTGTGTTATGTTTCCCTACCTATCATTCTGAGTTATGTTTCCCCACCACTCATTCTATGTTATATTTCCCTACCAATCTTTCTGTGTTATGTTTCCCCACCAGTCATTCTGTGTTATGTTTCCCTACCAATCATTCTGTGTTATGTTTCCCTACCTATCATTCTGAGTTATGTTTCCCCACCACTCATTCTATGTTATGTTTCCCTACCAATCTTTCTGTGTTATGTTTCCCTACCTATCATTCTGAGTTATGTTTCCCCACCACTTATTCTATGTTATGTTTCCCTACCAATCTTTCTGTGTTATGTTTCCCCACCAGTCATTCTGTGTTATGTTTCCCTACCAATCATTCTGTGTTATGTTTCCCTACCTATCATTCTGAGTTATGCTTCGTCAGCGTACAGCCCAGCCTGCTTGTACACAGCTGACGTAATTCAAAATTAACAAACCGTTTATATTAGATTCAACAAAATCAGTATTTGTACTCTCCTGTCACTGGATTTTCTGAGTCATCGATCACTTATTTGTCTGGTTTGTTTACAGGCTGACATCGCATGGTAGGAATGGTGCTGCGTGAGGCAATAAATAGTTACTTTTTTATGCAAATTGTATGAATGGCGGGTGCTATTGGCAGAGCAGGACATGCTTACTCTTGTCGGAAATTTTGTATGTTAACTTCTCAATCAATAAAATAGTTCACTGTATGTGTAACAGTTATAACCATAACTAAGCTGAATGGGATCCCTAATGTAGCCTTCCAGTGTGGCGCTTGCATAGAGATTTACACCTCATCTGATCTGTCAGTTATTCAGGTGTTCCTCGGGATCAGGGAAAAATTTCATTCAAAAGTTAGCTGAGGTGGGCTGTCACCTCCATATGTGTGCTGTTCCTTGTTAGACCTTTCACTCTGTCTATGAATTACCTTAAGAGTTTCGTTTAAAGCGCCAGAACTGTTGGTAATTATCCTATAACTATAGCCTTAGACACCAGAACTGTTGGTAATTGTCCTATAACTATAGCATTAGACACTAGAACTGTTGGTAATTGTCCTATAACTATAGCCTTAGACACCAGAATTGTTGGTAATTGTCCTATAACTATAGCCTCAGACACTAGAACTGTTGGTAATTGTCCTATAACTATAGCCTTAGACACTAGAACTGTGGGTAATTATCCTATAATTATAGCCTTAGACACTAGAATTGTTGGTAATTATCCTATAACTATAGCCTTAGACACAAGAACTGTTGGTAATTATCCAATAACTATAGCCTTAGACACTAGAACTGTGGGTAATTGTCCTATAATTATAGCCTTAGACACTAGAATTGTTGGTAATTATCCTATAACTATAGCCTTAGACACAAGAACTGTTGGTAATTGTCCTATAACTATAGCATTAGACACTAGAACTGTTGGTAATTGTCCTATAACTATAGCCTTAGACACCAGAACTGTTGGTAATTGTCCTATAACTATAGCCTCAGACACTAGAACTGTTGGTAATTGTCCTATAACTATAGCCTTAGACACTAGAACTGTGGGTAATTATCCTATAATTATAGCCTTAGACACTAGAATTGTTGGTAATTATCCTATAACTATAGCCTTAGACACTAGAACTGTTAGCCTTATTGATAATCCCAACCTGAACGTTATGAATCTTTGTGCACTGGCAACCATATGACAGACGACATTGCCGACGTCACGTTATGGCCGAGGTCAAGGTAGCGCAGTCGGATGTAGCGATCTTGGGCGAGGTGGTTACTCTTTGTCGTCCCGATCTTGGCCGATCACGTGTTGACCCATGCTGTTGAAACCGATCCCATAGCCTTGTAGTGGTGCTGGGCGCTACATTGAAAACGCTTGCTACAGCTGATTGGGATTTCCTTTGCACTTCTGTTAATTTTGGCATGTTGTTGAACTGTCATTGTTCGATTGACGTAGATGCCAGGCAACCAAAAACCCTGCACTTTAATACCGTTCATAGTGCTGCTGCACGTGCGTGCTGCTCCATGACACTTGGTGTGTTTTTCCGAATCGTACGTGTTTCCCTATTAATGGTTTGCATGTCCTTCTTGTGATCATTTTGATCCGGGAAATTTGTCACTGACACTATAACACATTAAACCTCTTCATTTTGCACCTCTTGGTCCGCTAATTTTGCTTTTATGGCCAAAACATCCATTTTGCATTTCATTTTTGAAGAGTATATAATGTCATTCTTTAATTTTGTCGTCGAAATCTCTCTTCTCATCACTTACAAACATAACCTAAACATTGGACGTTTTCCTGGATGTGCGTATTAATACATGTTACGTCAGAAGGTCAGTGATTTGTCAGTCGGACAGTGACAACAGTCAATATAGTTCCAACTTCAACTTCTTTCTTAGACAGTGGCGTAATTACATTTCGGCAAAATAACAATTACCTGCACATATTGTTTCTACTTGCCTTTCACGGCAATCTATCGGTCTGCCCGCTAGAGTAACAGCCATTTATCAAAGAGAAGCGAGTCTAACCCAAGTCTATGAGACGTCACGTTTGTGTAGAGTCTGCCTGTCCTGTCATAACGTTACGAAGTGCAGTCAGGTGTACACACAGCAACAAAATGAAACACGGTAACAATTTTGACATATTTCGGCCAAATCCAACTGTTTTAATTTGGGCAATAGCCCCAAAGTCGCAGAGGTATAAACGCACAGATATGGAAACTGATCAAGCTTGGCTGGTCTCCTCGCCAAATTGTCTCGCAATGTATATCCCCAAAGTTGCCAAAACTTGTAAAATGCCTTAACTACATCCCAGTTGTTCACTGATTTCCTGTATCTTAGACCATTGTTTTAATATGATATCAATTATCCCGGTAGTTTCTGGAGACTATCGACTGTTAATGCTGACTCGATTGCCGTTTGACAAGGGCGACGCCATGTTTGTTTGTCAACACCGAAAGTAGGACCTGCTTGACCGTTCATATTTGCATCTTTGTCCTTATACGACCCAAACGGATATCCGTGAAACGTACCTATTGTATGATAGATATAAGTATCACAACCGGCGGTGAATACGATCCAACCAGATCTGAAGGCCTAAATACACAAGGAAAAGCAAATCTTTCTGTGGTATGTTTGCAATATTAATTAACAATATTCATAAAGTATTTTCATAATTCATATTGATTTAACGATTTTTTTGTTTTAAATATTGTTTGTTTTCACTTTGCTTTGATAAATACAGCAGGGTGTTAACATATTTCAAGAGGTACATACTAGAACTAAAATATGCTATAATTTTAATTTTTCTATTGCCTACTAACCTTCTACCCATTACAACAATTTAATACAATATACTTGTAAAAACTGCTAATCATTCAGATTTCTTTTCTTAATTTCTAAACACCTTTAGATAATGACATGTTTAGAATATAGACATGTTCAACATAATTCTAAAAACATTTTGGCCTCAGTGGAGTGCGTTTATGTTTGCCGTTTAGGATCCACATGAGTGCACCACATAGGGGAATATTTTGGGGTATTGTTATAATTTGTTTATTTTTCTATAGCAGAAAACTAGAATGTTGTCTAAGGCCAACTCTTGTGTCACTTTGAACTTCATCACGGCCGATGCTACTCAGAGTACAGGACACTGGGTTTATCAACTATGTTTAAAGAATACTTGTTTAAAGAATGTTGCTGTGACAGAGCTGTGAAGCTGCTACTGACCAGGTCGAGGATCTTGACGATGATGATGCCGAGGGAGACCTGGATCGGTTCTGTGGCATTCTCCGCGGGTCTCACTGATGCCTCGTAGTCATCCAGGAGGTCCCTCATCAGCTGCTGCTCGGAGGCCAGGTAGGGGTAGGCGGACCGGTTGAACGCTGCAAACAGTACACAGAATATACATGTGGACAGTTAATAGAGCAGTTCATTTAGTCACTAACCTTCTGTACAATGTTGGAGAAAACATTTCCTGGTTGCCTTTTCACGACAAGGGGGTGAATGGTTGAGTGAGCAGCAATTAAACGTCACATCGACAGTATCTCAGCCATATAGCGACGAGAGAGAGGGGAATGAGTTTGATGCCATTGCTTGCCGAAGGTGTGAGTGAGTGAGTCGGGTTTAACGCCGCTTTGAACAGTATTCCAGTTATGTCACGGCGGGTCAGTGGGAGGAAAGCCCGAAGTGATGCAAGTCTCTGACGTTTACAACTTTGGTGAAACCCACGAGCACGGGTATGGTGCTGACAAACCTAGTAATGAAATCGTTACGAACACAAAACCATATGTTTTTTGCGTGCCAAAGGGCCAAAACTTTACACAGCAAAATATCTTTGCCTCTTGTGTCACTTATGCCCCCGCCGAATATGTAGTGTTGCAGTCATATGGTGCGGGCAAACAAAGGATAATGATTAGGAAGAATCGTGTATTTGACCGCACGATCATCAGATCAAGGCATATAAAAAGGGAAGCAATTCTGCACAACGAATAACTTTTAATCTCAACCATCGACAAGTATAAAATAAGATTATCCCTGTTGTACATTGCAATGGAGTTACATGGACAACATACCCGTGAAGATCCGGGTAAGAAGTGGTCTTCTGCAACCGTAATGTTTGCCGTAAGAGGCGAGTAACATGATAAGGTGGTCAGGTTCGCTGACTTTGTGGATGCATGTCATCGTGCTCCAGTTGAGTAGATCGATGGCCATGATGTCACTGGATTGTCTGGTCTACACTTGATTATTTACAGACCGCCTTCATGTAGCTGGAATATTGCTGAGTGCGGCGTTGCAGAACAAACACACAAACAACATAGACAAGACTGTTTATCAGAATGAGATGAACACATTCTCTTGAATGGTGAACATTACATTTTTAACATTTGGTTTCAGATAGTTTCTTCACGTCACTTGATCCCTGGACCAAGGATACAGAGCATATGCACTGCCTGTTCCATGTCGTGCCCACAAGATGATCAGACAGGATCCACGCAAACAATACATGTAAGATGACGTCAGCATATATCACCCAACTAACAAAATGAGGTCAGCATATATCATCATGCTGACAAGGTGAGGTCAGTATATATCATCATGCTGACAAGGTGATGTCAGTATATATCATCATGCTGACAAGGTGAGGTCAGTATATATCATCATGCTGACAAGGTGAGGTCAGCATATATCATCATGCTGACAATGTGAGGGCAGTATATATCATCATGCTGCCAAGGTGAGGTCAGCATACTAGTATATCATCATGCTGACAAGGTGAGGTCAGTATATATCATCATGCTGACAAGGTGAGGTCAGTATATATGATCCTTCTCAAAAGAAGAGGTAAGTAAGTATCACCCTCCTCACAAGGTAAGGACAGGTATATATCATCTGCGCACAAGAGAAGGTCAGTGAGCATCACCTTGTTCACAAGGTCAGAACAAGTATATATATCACTCACAAGGTAAGGTCAGTATATATCATCCCACTCACAAGGTGAGGTCAGTATATATCATCTCACTCACAAGGTAAGGTCAGTATATATCATCCCACTCACAAGGTGAGGTCAGAATATATTACCCCACTCATAAGGTAAGGTCAGTATATATCATCCTGCTCACAAGGTGAGGTCAGTATATATCACCACACTCCCAAGGTAAGGTCAGTATATATCATCCCCCTCACAAGGTGGTCAGTATATATTATCCCACTCACATGGTGAGATCAGTATATATCATCCTGCTCACGAGGTGAGGTCAGTATATATCATCTACTCAAAGTGAGATCAGTATATATCATCTGCTCACGAGGTGAGGTCAGTATATATCATCTACTCAAAGTGAGATCAGTATATATTATCTGCTCAGAAGGTGAGGTTAGTATATATCATCCTACACATGAGGAGAACGTGGTATATATTACACACAATGGGAGCAACTTTGTGCAAATGTTGTTTTTTCTAGAGATCTAAAGATAACTTTGTACATTGAACCTGGAATGTAAATGCAATACAAGCTGTACATTGTAAGGGTTAATTACAAGGCCTTGTCGTGTGGGATTATTGGGGAAACGCCAGACTGCTAGCCTCACGGGATCGGACAGCAGATATTGAAGACTTGTTTCCATCCTTTAAGGGTATACAGTTTCGTTTGCCAGAGACTTGAGTTGACAAACGCTTCTTATGCCAATATGGATTTTAAAAGTTACTACAAACCACACAATTGCAAACGAAACTAAGTTAATCAGTCAGTATCTTCCCAGTTTATTCTGACATGAAGGGCAGAACGCACTGATATTCAGTTGGCAGAAACACTATCACAAGTTGACCCCAAGGCTCCTTCACATTAAATGAGAGTATGATGCGATTACATATCCGTTCAAGGCGTGAAACACGATCTATGTCCGTGCAACACACAAGCTGCCCGCCTCGGCGTTGTTACAACGACGTCGCGGTAACACGACACGACAACACAACTCTAGAGTCCGCTCAAACAGAGGTAACTAGATTTGTAGGCTGTAATGTAATAGGCAAGATTGATTTGTGAAATGTAACCATGCATTAGCCTCATTATGCTACCGTTCACATCAAATTTGGTTCCAACAGCTTGTTGTTAGCATTGCTGTCTTCCACATAATGTCAGAGAGTGTTGCTTAAGTAGCTGAAGGACGCAGCCTGGTTAGTTTATCTCGATACGAAGATGGACGGTATGAGGTGGCTGCTGATGCTGCGCGTGAGACGTTATGACACGTATAGCGGAAGATGAGATTGGATTCACTCACACGCGGTTTGAAACAATATTCCAATAACGCTACTCATAGGCTGAGTTAATGGGTTTGGCGATAATGACAAAGATATTTCACATGCTTTGTTTTTGTTGTTTGTTGTTTAACGCCGCACACAGCAATATTCCTACCATATGATGGCGGTCTGTAAATAATCGAGTCTTGACCAGACAGTCCAGTGATTGATATCATGAGCATCGATCCACGCAATTAAGGTATTGTGATATTTATCAACCAAGTCAGCGATCCGTTCGTTGCCTCTTACGGTAAGCATGGGTTGCTGAAGATCTATTCTAACCCGGATATTTCACGGGTTTATTTCACATCCAATACGCTGTAAGATTGTATCATCTCGGACCAACACGCTGTAAGATTGTATCATCTCGGTCCAATACGCTGTAAGATTGTATCATCTCGGTCCAATACGCTGTAAAATTGTCACATCTCGGTCCAATACGCTGTAAGATTGTATCATCTCGGACCAACACGCTGTAAGATTGTATCATCTCGGTCCAATACGCTGTAAAATTGTATCATCTCGGTCCAATACGCTGTAAAATTGTATCATCTCGGACCAACACGCTGTAAGATTGTATCATCTCGGTCCAACACGCTGTAAGATTGTCACATCTCGGTCCAATACGCTGTAAGATTGTCACATCTCGGACCAACACGCTGTAAGATTGTATCATCTCGGACCAACACGCTGTAAGATTGTATCATCTCGGTCCAACACGCTGTAAGATTGTATCATCTCGGTCCAATACGCTGTAAGATTGTATCATTTCGGTCCAATATGCTGTAAGATGGTTACATCTCGGACCAACACGCTGTAAGATTGTCACATCTCGGACCAACACGCTGTAAGATTGTATCATCTCGGACCAACACGCTGTAAGATTGTCACATCTCGGTCCAACACGCTGTAAGATTGTATCATCTCGGACCAACACGCTGTAAGATTGTATCATCTCGGTCCAACACGCTGTAAGATTGTATCATCTCGGTCCAATACGCTGTAAGATTGTATCATTTCGGTCCAATATGCTGTAAGATTGTATCATCTCGGACCAACACGCTGTAAGATTGTATCATCTCGGTCCAACACGCTGTAAGATTGTATCATCTCGGTCCAATACGCTGTAAGATTGTATCATTTCGGACCAACACGCTGTAAGATTGTATCATCTCGGTCCAACACGCTGTAAGATTGTATCATCTCGGACCAACACGCTGTAAGATTGTCACATCTCGGTCCAACACGCTGTAAGATTGTATCATCTCGGTCCAACACGCTGTAAGATTGTATCATCTCGGACCAACACGCTGTAAGATTGTATCATCTCGGACCAACACGCTGTAAGATTGTATCATCTCGGACCAACACGCTGTAAGATTGTATCATCTCGGACCAACACGCTGTAAGATTGTATCATCTCGGTCCAACACGCTGTAAGATTGTATCATCTCGGACCAACACGCTGTAAGATTGTATCATCTCGGACCAACACGCTGTAAGATTGTCACATCTCGGTCCAATACGCTGTAAGATTGTATCATTTCGGACCAACACGCTGTAAGATTGTATCATCTCGGTCCAACACGCTGTAAGATTGTATCATCTCGGACCAACACGCTGTAAGATTGTCACATCTCGGACCAACACGCTGTAAGATTGTATCATCTCGGTCCAACACGCTGTAAGATTGTATCATCTCGGACCAACACGCTGTAAGATTGTATCATCTCGGACCAACACGCTGTAAGATTGTATCATCTCGGACCAACACGCTGTAAGATTGTATCATCTCGGACCAACACGCGGTAAGATTGTATCATCTCGGTCCAACACGCTGTAAGATTGTATCATCTCGGACCAACACGCTGTAAGATTGTATCATCTCGGACCAACACGCTGTAAGATTGTCACATCTCGGTCCAATACGCTGTAAGATTGTATCATCTCGGTCCAATACGCTGTAAGATTGTCACATCTCGGTCCAATACGCTGTAAGATTGTATCATCTCGGTCCAACACGCTGTAAGATTGTATCATCTCGGACCAACACGCTGTAAGATTGTATCATCTCGGTCCAACACGCTGTAAGATTGTATCATCTCGGTCCAACACGCTGTAAGATTGTATCATCTCGGTCCAATACGCTGTAAGATTGTATCATCTCGGACCAACACGCTGTAAGATTGTATCATCTCGGACCAACACGCTGTAAGATTGTATCATCTCGGTCCAATACGCTGTAAGATTGTATCATCTCGGTCCAATACGCTGTAAGATTGTATCATCTCGGTCCAACACGCTGTAAGATTGTATCATCTCGGTCCAATACGCTGTAAAATTGTCACATCTCGGACCAACACGCTGTAAGATTGTATCATCTCGGTCCAATACGCTGTAAAATTGTCACATCTCGGTCCAATACGCTGTAAAATTTTCACATCTCGGACCAACACGCTGTAAGATTGTATCATGTCGGTCCAATACGCTGTAAGATTGTCACATCACGGTGCGATACGCTGTACAATTTTCACCATCTTAGGTTTGATACGCCGGAAGAGGGTCGCCATCTTGGGTTCAGTACGTCACAAGATTGTCACCATTCGTCATGCCGAAGACCTGGGTTCGAGTCCCCACATGGGTACAATGTGTGAAGCCCATTTATGGCGCCCTCCGTCATGATATTGCTGGAATATTGCTAAAACCAGCGTAAAACCACACACACACACAGTCACTCCAATGTCTCGTAAGATGGTCATCATCAAGGTCCAATATGCGCTCACATGATCCCTACTTAATTACAATGCGCGGTCAGCAGCTGTCTTTACACCAAACAGAAACAGGAAATTCAAACAGTAAGTGATCGAATGTTGTTTTATGCCACATTTACATTATTACAGCTGTTTCACGTCCTTCTGGTCTGTAGATAATGCAAGACTAGACAAAGCAAAAAACTTACGGAAAGCCTGAGGAACGACCACAACAACTGGTGGACGCTAACACGCAAGTATCCAAGACACAAAATCTGATCCCCATTTTATGACATGAGATAATAGGGACCTGATCAGACCTGAACCTCTACAGGGGACAAAGAAGCCACGTGTAATCCGGAGACCCAACGGGCTTTGATGAACGCTGGAAGAATACTACAGTAAACTACGGTTATAACGAACTCAAAGGGACCATTTATTTTAGTTCGTTATAACCGTAGTTCGTTATAAGCATATACACAGCATATATACAACAAATGGCCGGGAGTAATAGATAAGTTCGTTATATCGGTCAGTTCGTTATAAGCGTGTTCGTTATAACCGTAGTTTACTGTATCTGAGAAACGCTTGACGACTTTTGTCAACTTGCTTATAATATAGATTGAGTTATGTCGTCCCTCTGTTCTTCACCTGTAGATTATCTAAGCGAATTGCAACATGGCGACAATGTGTGAAGCCCATTTCTGGTGTCCCCCGTCGTCATATTGCTGGAATCTTGCTAAAAGCGGCGTAAAACCATACTCAATCACTCACTCTAAGGAACTGACAGTTTACTGACCTCCTGCAAATTTTGAGTTCAAGCATTAATTTTAAACACGTGCATTACACATTCACTGGCTACAGCGATCAAATGTATCTGCACTGCGAATATACGAGTAAGTTCAAATGCAGCACGGTTATCGAAGCGAGAAGTTTAAGATTCTCGTGTAGTATAAACGTACCGCGTGCGTTCCGCACATCAAGTTGTGTTGTATCATTTTCATTTATTTATTGATTTATTTCAACTTTCAGGCTGTATTTTAATCTGATTACGCAGTATTTTCTTACTTTGATGCTGTAACGAATGTCCAATTACTTGTGCGTTATCCTTTACTTAATGCAGGTTTATTCTGCTAAGCTTCAATGCAACAGATTAATGCATGTTTTTGTCAAATGTTCCAAGCGCTATCCACTCGCCCTCCTGGGCTCCAACTGGGGAAGTAATCGCTATCAGTCTGCCTCCAATGTTCGATCACTTCTCCATGTCTTAACTCTAATGACATGAAAACACACTGCAACACCCCCGGGACAATGAAACTGTAACCAAACATTGGCCGAATCTTCATGTTACGTAAGGCTGATTAAATCAATACCGCCTCAAACACCTCCGTCCCACTAGGAGAGGTCGGGAGAGATGTCTGTGGATGTGATGTACGAGTCCTCCTGGTCCGTCTGATGACTGCTGCCGACCTCACGTCACGGAACCAGTTGTTGGGGTAATAGTAATCGCCGAAGCAGTTCAGAGTTCAGTTTGAACGTGAGTATATCTGCATCAGACAGCCATCTTAGTGTCCCCGTCAAACTGGCATCTTTGTGCCCCCGTCTAACTGATATCCAAGTCCCAAAGTCCAACTGACATCCTAGTGCCCCGACCTTACTGATATCCAAGTCTAACTGACATCTTAGTCCCACAGTCTAACTGACATCTTAGTGCCCCGATCCTACTGACATCTTAGTCCCACAGTCTAACTGACATCTTAGTCCCACTGTCTAACTGAAATCGAAGTCCCACTGTCTAACTGAAATCTTAGTCCCACAGTCTAACTGAAATCTTAGTCCCACTGTCTAACTGATATCTTAGTGCCCCGACCTTACTAACATCTTTGTGCCCCGATCCTACTGACATCTTAGTCCCACAGTCTAACTGAAATCTTAGTCTCCTGTCCAACTGACATCTTAGTGCCCCGACCTTACTAACATCTTTGTGCCCGATCCTACTGACATCTTAGTCCCACTGTCTAACTGACATCTTAGTCCCACAGTCTAACTGAAATCTTAGTCCCACTGTCTAACTGACATCTTAGTGCCCCGACTTTACTAACATCTTTGTGCCCCAATCTTACTGACATCTTAGTCCCTCAGTCTAACTGACATCTTAGTGCCCCGACCTTACTGACAACTTAGTGCCCCGATCTAACTGACATCTTAGTCCCACAGTCTAACTGACATCTTAGTCCCTCAGTCTAACTGACATCTTAGTGCCCCGATCTTATTGACATATAAGTGCCCCGACATTACTGACATCTTACTGACATCTTAGGGCCCCGATATTACTGACATCTTACTGACATCTTAGTGCCCCAATCTAACTGGCACCCTAGTACCACGAACTAATTGACAGCAGTTCCGCTTTGTTCAGTTTCAACGTGAGTATCTGCATTCCATATGGATTTTCGAGAGACTCTTAAACGAACAATAATAAAGTCATGTACAAAAAAGTATGTGAAATGGAAATGAAAAGGAAATAAAAAGTGGAACCATGAAGTAATGTTTGAGTTACAATACACAATGTTGGTCCGTTTATCCAAGATCAGTTTCATGGTCATGGCAGAACGATACCTCAAACCTGACATGACAGACAGAGTGAGTGAATGTTGTTTTACACCACAGTCTAATATTTACAGCTACCGACAGCTTGCATCTTACCGACTGTGGACTTGGCAACAATGCCCTTGTATCCGGCTCAACAATATACTTCGATGTATAAATAACAAAACGACATTAACGGGTTTACATCATTTCTATATTACAGGCAGGATGGTATTTAAGTTTGCTGTAATGGTGTGATTAAATCACTAGGATCGGTCCCTGTGGCTGTAATGCTGTGATTAAATCACTGGGATCGGACCAAGTAGCTGTAATGCTGTGATTAAATCACTGGGATCGGTCCCTGTAGCTGCAATGCTGTGATGAAATCACTAGGATCTGTCCCAGTAGCTGTAATGCTGTGATTAAATCACTAAGATCGGACCAAGTAGCTGTAATGCTGTGATTAAATCACTAGTATCGGTCCCTGTAGCTGCAATGCTGTGATTAAATCACTAGGATCGGTCCCAGTAGCTGTAATGCTGTGATTAAATCACTAGGATCGGTCCAAGTAGCTGTAATGCTGTGATTAAATCACAAGGATCGGTCCCAGTAGCTGTAATGCTGTGATTAAATCACTAAGATCGGTCCCAGTAGCTGCAATGATGTGATAAAATCACTGGGATCGGTCCCAGTAGCTGTAATGCTGTGATTAAATCACTAAGATCGGCCCCAGTGGCTGCAATGCTGTGATTAAATCACTAAGATCGGCCCCAGTGGCTGCAATGCTGTGATTAAATCACTAAGATCGTTCCAAGTATCTGTAATGGTGTGATTAAATCACTAGGATCGGTCCCAGTAGCTGTAATGCTGTGATTAAATCACTAAGATCGTTCCAAGTATCTGTAATGCTGTGATTAAATCACTAGGATCGGTCCCAGTAGCTGTAATGCTGTGATTAAATCACTAAGATCGGTCCCAGTAGCTGTAATGCTGTGATTAAATCACTAAGATCGGTCCAAGTAGCTGTAACATCCGGGCAGTCATGTAAGTAAACACACGTTACGTTCCATAATAACCCTCCATATCAAATATTTCATAAAATATGACATATGAATGTTTTTGTTTGAGAAATAATGACGAATGATTCACGGTATCACTGGAGGATATATCTTTATATAGCTCCTTGTCGTTGTAACCACGGCAAATGCAAGCTCATTAGCTGCCTGGTCCTCTAGTCTCGGGATAAACAGGGACCACGCACGTTGAGAACACAGCATCTCAAGAGATGAGTGATAATATCGACACAATCAATACCAAATTATACGCAATACGCATCTTGTGATTGTTTCACGTCTGTTATTGAATACGATTTACCATCCATGCCAGCATCACTGGAATCTGTACGATGAAGCCTCCCTCTGTAACCAGGAAGATGGGGGACGATGGGTTTGTACATACATCTTTCCAGACTGTGTTAACGATCATTTATACTGAACCATTCACATCCCACCTAAGGGCATAGCACTACGAGAGCCACACTGGATGTACTTTGTCTCAGGTTCATTCAGATATGTTTGAAACAGGCTTTAAGGTTTTAACTTAATCCCACATTTATCAATAAATGCAATACGGTGCAAGCAATAAGCACCACCAAAAGCTGATATATTCACACTAGAGTGAGTTAGTGAATAAGCCAGGAGGTTGACGGAATGAATATCGACCTTTGTCATCAGAATGATGCGATCATACATATAGGTTTTCCAGTGCTAGCCCACAGAGATACCATGCCTCAGTTTAACATGGACAGTGTAACTGACTCCAAGCCGACCAGGCCTTGTTTTAGCCTTTTAACGCCGAGCGTCAGGCAGGGTCACAACAAATATATTTTTTAGCGTCTCTTGGTACTACGCACCCGGGGATCGAACCCCCGACCTTCCGGTCTGCGGGTAGACGCTCTACCTGCTTGACGACGCATCACAACCAAGCGCCTGGCATCAGCAAGGTTTAAATGTCAACCTTTGGGAAGAGAATGTCTGTTTTATGAAAACGACTTTCGTAAAAAGTCGCTATTGTATGAAAGCCAGTGTTTACCAATGATAGTATGGCATCAGTGGTCACTGTTGTGTTGAAACTAATGTTACAAAGAAGAATCATGGGGTCACTGATCACTGTTGTATTGAAACAATTGTTGTGTTATGACACAATAAGGAACAATTGTGTCGCTGTGTTGAAGCTAATGTTTCTCTTCGTCGAGTAGGATCAATGCTGGAATGCAAGTTCGCTTTGACAGACAGTACTAAAGATCAGAAAACCAAATCAGTATCATGTACGTTTTGGTTTTATATTAAATTCCCATCAAGCTCCGAGCCAGACATTACCCATAAAACCCCAATGATGCTGATGAATTGAAAGGTCATGTTGGAGACCAGTGAAGGAGAAGGGAGAGGGTTTCTCGGATCGGTGGACTTATTGACAAGAGACGCTCTTCGGGACAAGGACATCGCAGAGCTCTGGTTGGGCTCAAGCTGCCCTAACGTATTGACAGGAACCTACCATTATACTGGCTTTGCAATAACTAACATCTGGAAGGTCGTGAAGGCGAGTGGTGTGTCGTGTTCTTCCGTAGTGCGGAAATCTCCGATGCTTCTTTGATCGATTGTTGGGTTCGGGCCTCCCTAAACTGAATGTTGAAAGCGATGGATGGTCTGCGTGAACATTGTGTTATGTACATTAAAGCAAACTTGGCTGGCTTTCACTAAAAGCATTGGTGATACAATCGCCGATACGCTGAGACTAGTAACGCAGTTGTAAGGGCGACAGGGTGACATAGGCATCATTTTACACTACGTGTTTATACACAAGGCCGGAACATTGGTTGTGTGTGTATTAACATGACGTCAACAGTGGCGTTATCATCTACTATGACGTCGAACGTCAGAAGTGATATCTGTGCTGTCGTATGGATTTTTAATCAATCCGCCTATTTTTTATTCTTGTATAATACTAATAATAATAATAATAATAATAATAATAATAATAATAATAATGATGATGATGATGATGATGATGATGATGATGATGATGATAGTAATAATAAAGCGACAAAACACTTTCGATATCCAATAGAAATCTCTGCATAAAGCAGAGTCGATTATACAATTCCGACTCTATCATGTGAATGAGTTAATGAATCACTATCAAATAGTAATGATATCAGGTGTTCGCGAAAAGGTTAGCGTATCTTGCCCCACCGGTGGCACCCGTCACAAACACATGCAAAGGCAAGTCAATTATTCACCTGAAAAAAAACACACGGGAACATATGGAACAAGTCAAAATAGGGAAAGCATCAGTCATCATTTTTGTCACTGATGCGACAAATTTGGAAATGTCCTCGACATGTCTACCATAAAACGTTTTGAAAGCTTTACTGAGCCCTTGAATGTTGTAACCTTGATCAAACAAGTTAAGACGCTCTTTGAAATCTTGGGAGAAAGAGCATGCTCGATTGTATCTTAACAAAGGCTGGAGCTGCTGGAATATTGCTCGACATTAAGGGAAAGTTGACTGTTGGAAAGTTGAAGTCATCCCTCTTGTCTTGTGGAGAGTGTTTTGTCACTGTGATTTTTTATGCATAGATGTAAATATGAAACAGATGAGGCGGTCTCACTGGTCTCCTTTATTTCAAGTTCAGGTGGGTGAATCAGTGGAAGGGAATTGGCAATTTGATTGTTATTGAACGATATCAGATCATCGATATATATCTAAATCTTAAGTTAAACCTCTTGGCCAAATTACGTCGTTTGACTTTGCCAATCCCAACAGAAATTCCGATTCATATGCTTATAGAAACAGATCAGCAAAGAGGGGAGAACATTTGGTGCCCATGGGAATGCCTGCTTCCTGCCTAAATGTCTTACCCCAAAATGTTACGTAGATGAAACCAATGAGGAAGTCCAGCATTTCACATATTGTTTTCTCAGTAAACTTCAGATGGCATTCGCTTTTGTTTTTCACAAACTGGCCTGAACCTCTGAATATCGATCCGTAGCTCTATCTGTGTTCACCATCTTTTGTAACAAAAGACCCATGGATCAAGGAATATAGTTTTTTCTTAAGTTTGTCATGTGGATAGTGGTGTACAAAGTTAAAGAATAAAATGATCTGACAGAATGGTTCTTTTCTGAGATCGCAAAAACTCAAGCAAATCCTTTGTGTTTTTGAGAATCCACGAATTCCACTTGTCTCAAATGCTTTCTGTAAATATAAAGAAAGTCCTTCCTTGATTGTATTAAGGATTATGGTTAGTCTTTGAGAAAGGGATTTGGTGGTACATGTGCTCGACCCAGCAATATGTCTCTCTTTGTATGGATTTTTACGGAGCTTTATAATCCAGTACAAAAGAGGAATGGACATGTCTTCAGGTTTTAGAGTCAAAAGTTGACAGTACTGATTTATGGTGTTGGCGGATTCCTTCCTCAGTGAACACACTGGCCCCACTGGCCTAAGAATTCATAAATATTTCCCAAATCATCAATGTTCATGTTAATAGTAATTTATCGACTGAGGACCAGACAATCCATTGATTGATAGAATGAGCATCGATAAAAGCCATTGGGATACGATGACATGCTCAAACCAAGTCAGCGAGCCTGACCACCTGATCCCATTACTCGCCTTTTACGAGAAGCATGAGAAGATCAATTATAACCCGGATCTTCGCATGTTTACTGTTATCTGTGCCCAACGAACACATTGATGCAGCAAACGGAACCTGGCTGCATCTCTCGTAATCTCGGCCCCAAATGGTGTCTGGTTAAAAGACTGAGAACGGATTAACCTCTCGTCAAGTCTGGAACAGACCAGAAGTGCCACCACGATCGGGCCCCGGGGTGCACTCGACACAAACCTAATGAGAGTGCTGTAGTAAAGCGGCGCTAGATAAAGCTGTGGTGAGCACCGGGTGTCATCACGGATCAATGGACTTGTGCTTATAGTGTTTTATGTTTCGCAGGGTCGTATCTTATTGCTTCAATAAAATCCTCGGATGTCTCTGAACCAAAAGGAGACGAAATAACCTCGTATTTAAGCTTGTATTGTGTTTACAGCTTTCCAACGATGGCACCCAGAGTCTGGGAATACTTGTACATTGTCCCACATGCGAATATGTGGATCACGTGACATTGTCAATTTGATCTTAATCGTCAGTGCCGTATCATATTCATATCGCCGTTGTAATAACACGTCTGAAGTGTCAAAATTGTAAACTTGCACCCATGAGTTGGTGGTTATCTGCAGTGAAATTAAGCTGAAACTGTTGTGCCAATGGTCAGTAAGTTTCATCCTATTGTATTGGCGAATACATTTCCATAATGATAGTTTCACCCTTTGGTATTGGCGAGTACTTGTCCATTGTGATAGTTTCAACCAATTGTATTGGCGAGTACTTGTCCATGATGATAGTTTCATCCTATTGTATTGGCGAATACATTTCCATAATGATAGTTTCACCCTTTGGTATTGGCGAGTACTTGTCCATTGTGATAGTTTCACCCTTTGGTATTGGCGAGTACTTGTCCATGGTGTTAGTTTCACCCTATTGTATTGGCGTGTACTTGTCCATGGTGATAGTTGCACCCAATGGTATTGGCGAGTACCAGTCCATGGGAATAGTTTCGACGAACAAACGAACATTAATAATTATCTTTTATACCAACAAACATTGATAATGCGTGTGTTGAAATGGACTACACTGATGAACAAACTAATTAGGATTCAACATGCGTACACAGCAAACCACTTGTCAAGACCAGACTTGTTGAATGACATTTTCATTGTATTGGGGTCAAGGTGTGGCATGACACGGATGTTCCTACCGTTAGGGCAAGGATAACCCTTTTATATTTCCTTTAAATATGATGAACATTGCCTATTGTAAATCAAAATAACCAGTCAGTTCACTGTACTGTTTTTTAAGAACACGGACATTAACATGTAGTATATGAATTTAATCTAACATGTCTTCTCTGTTGCTCACCGCCTCCGTGGTCTAGTGGTAGAGCGTCCGCCCCGGAGAACGGAAGGTAAGGGGGTTCGAACCCCGGCCGCGTCATACAAAAAAACGTTAAAAGATGGTACCTGTTGTTACCCTGTTTGGCGCTCGGCATTAAGGGACTAAAACAAGGACTGGTCGGCTCGGAATCAGTATACTGTGTCTGAGTGTGGTATTCATGTTAAACTGCGGGATGGTATCTCACTGAGCTATCACTATAAATCGGCATCAGTCCGGACTAGTACAAGCAGCCACACAAACACACACGCGTATAAGTACGTCGCTATATAAGTGCAGTAATCTTGGACGCGGCGTTAAACCCAATCTAAACATGACATAGGTGGCCACAGGTCACATCGGTGAGACAAATATGGATCATCTAAACTGAGAATTCATGTAGCATCAGCGGCCTTTTACCCTAGTTAATCGATTTCCAATACTACTGCCAATTTCACCGAGTAAATAAATATATGAAAATATCTTTTAAAAAAACGACAATAGAGTGGAAGAATGTGATATATGGTGTTTATGCATTGAAGTATTAATGGTTCCTTATCATTGTTTTAAATACTGATCACATCGAATGAAGTTAAATGTATCCTAAAGTTCGGGTGACCTTGATGACCTTATATCCTTAGATTAACATCAGAAACATTAGACAGCCTCCGTGGTCTAGTGGTAGAGCGTCCGCCCGCAGAGCGGAAGGTCGGGGGTTCGATCCTCAGCCGCGTCATACCAAAAGACGTTAAAATATGGTACTTGTTGTTACCCTGTCTGGCGCTCGGCATTAAGGGGCTAAAACAAGGACTGGTCGGCTCGAAGTCAGTATACTGTGTCGGAATGGTATCCATGTTAAACTGTGGCATGGTATCTCAGTGTGCTAGCACTATAAATCGGCATCAGTCCGGACTAGTACAAGCAGCCACACACACACACATACACGTGCATGCACGTCGCTATATAAGTGCAATAATCTTGGAGGCGACGTTAAACCCCATTTCACCTCACCTCCAACTGTTGTGGTACTAAGGCACTGGCCTAACGCTGATGTGAGACATTGCACTGCTAGCATGGGAAATCAATACGCATGTCTCGTTATCTATACGTCAACTCAATATTCATTGGCTTGATATAATAGATTTACAATGATAAAACTATTTGGGGTAAATCCATCTGCACATCAAAGGCAAGCATAGTGTTTTAACATCCATGTACTCGCAGGCCGAGATTCACGAAGCAGTGGAGAAGATAAGAAGGCCTTTCATTGATTCCTTGTGAAGATATTCCTGCAGAGAGGGCAATAGATATGTTCAAGTCACCAAAACGAATTCGTCGTTTGCCACATGTGTCTTTGTAGTCTGTCATCCCAAACAACAAACGGGAGGGAAAGCTTCATTCCTTGATCCATGGGGCATTTGTTACCAAAAGTGATGACCACGTATGTAGTTACATGACCATTCCATGAACAAAATATTATCTTTTAATGGTATCCCTAGTCAAAAATTAACAAAGATATTACAATACATCTATCAAAGTCTACGAGTGTGTAGTAAATTACTTAGTAAATCCGATATGTCCAGAAATAATTAGTTGTTTTGAAACTTTCGCATCTAGATCAGGAGTATCTACATTTCATTTTTGTCTGTTTGTTTCTACTAGAAATGCATATACATTTAAATTGTCAAATTGTCTTGACATGATGAGTATATTACTGATAGATCCTTTTGTATTGAACGTCGCGCTATGGCTGAAAGCCTTTGCGACGTAAAACTTCATATTTCCATTCCATTCCTTTTGTATTCCTTTTGTATTTTATACTACTACTGCTGCCACTGTGGTTATTACCACTGTTATTACAATACCTCTATTACATGTCAAGCATCATATTAGTTATCCAATAATGATATAATGCACTGTACAGCTGTAAATGATATTGTTTATCTGTATGTGTATATGGGCCAATGGCCTTTCATACAATAAAGATTGATTGATCTTGATAGGTCCATTCAAAAATGAATGCAAATACCATCTAAAGTTCATTGAAAAACCAATATGTGAAATCCTGGATCATTGATCACATCTACCTTACAGTTAGGGATAAGACATTGAGGCAAGAATAAGGCATCCCCATGGACACCCATTGTGCTCCCCTTCTTACTGATCTGTTTTATATGCACATTATTCGGAATTTCTACTCGGATTGGCAAAGTCAAACAAGGTAATTTTGCCCTAGAAGTTTAACTTAAGCTTCAGTAATATCGATGATCTAATATTGTTCAATAACCATCAAGTGAGCCTTGATCCTCTGTATAATATTTTGATCTATGCATAAAGATTCAGAGTGACCAAACACTCTCCACAAGACTGTATAACAAGAGGGATGACTTCAACTTTCCAATAGTCAAATAGTCGAGCAATATTCCAGCAGTTCTAGCCTTTGGTGTCAAAAATTCTAAACTTTTGAGATACAATCGAGCATAGTCTTTCTACCAAGATTTCAAAGAGTGTCATACGACTCTGAAACATTTAACACACACACACACACATACACAAACACACACACACACACACACATACACGCGCGCGCGCGCACACACACACACACACACACACACACACATGTGCATGCACGTCGCTATATAAGTGCAATAATCTTGGACGCGACAGTAAAGCTTACAAAGCCTTTGTTTATAGACATGTAGAGGACCTTTCCACATTTGACGCATTTGTCCGATGCAATTCCCTAGATTGACTTGAACCATATGTTCCCGTGGGGGTTTTTCACACTTGACTTGCTGTTGCATGTGTTTGTGACGCTCGTCTTCCGCGAACACCTGATATCATCACTATTTGATGGGGATTCAAGGACGCATGCTCATGATATGGTCGGAATAGTACAATCACATTTGAACAAGGTTTTGTTGCAGTAATTGTACAACTGTAAAAGTCGCTCTGACGGAACTTGTACATACATGGCTACACGTCCGGGGATGCCTGGAGTCAAGGTGAGTGAGTGAGTGAGGTTTACTCCGTTTGTTTGCCTTATTACCGATATTTCAGGGCGGAGGAAACCCAGAACGGACTACACAGGACATGCTTACCCTTTTCGCGAACACCTGGTGTCATCACAGATTTTCAGAGGCCAATTCATATAATTTCCACAGATGTTTGCCCTTTACGCCAAGTGGATTGTTTCTGCAGAAAATTTAGGCTGCTTATTCTCTTGCATTGACAATTTATATCCACATATAGCACCAATGTCGAGAACTGAATCCGGGGCTTCGGCGCGAAGAGCGAACGCTTTAACCACAAGACTAACACAACGCAGTTTTCATTTTCTCATATCCGCCCTCAACATAGACTTGATATGTTCATAACATTTCCACATCGAGGCGAACAGAAATTTTATCGTCAAAAAAAAGAAAATAAATACAAACAAGAATTAAAGAAAAGAAAACGAAAATTAAGAACGTCAGATGCTAGAATAAGTTTGTAATGGGTGCCATCTACATAATTTACGTCGAGTGACTAGAGGTTTCGGAGAAAGAAGTTTACTTCGATTCACATCTAAAATTGCAGCCTTTTATATCCTAATAGTCTGTTTATTGAAGTCGGTGACTTGTATGACACATCAGGCGTGTATGGTACTGATATGAAAGAGGAATCAAGAAGACTTTTCGGTTCAGATGAGGCTGGGAATGACGGAGAACAAAACCAATGCAAAAACCTCCCTATTTATCGAACAAATGTGTCATGATCATTTTCAATATTCATTTTTTAATGTTGAATGATTGTTGAATCAAATTCAGTCTGCAAGTGTGACGATAAGAAATATACAGTTACATCGATGCCAATGATGTATTGCCCCTGACAGGGGACACGGGTGGCCCCGTCGTCTAAGGCGCCGCGATTCACTGTGCAGAGTTGCGTCCTTTGGGCACGCCAGAAACCTATGATTGTGGGTTCGAATCCCGGTTCGCCCCAATTATGTTTCTAGGTTTGTCAGCACCATACCCGTGCTCGTGGGTTTCACCGAAGTGGTAAACGTCTGAGACCTGCATCACTTCGGGCTTTCCTCCCACATTAAGCTGACACGCCGTGATATAACTGGAATAAAGTTAAAAGCGGCGTTAAACCTAACTCACTCACACTATTTCCCCTGACCACAGACAGTATCGGCTGATGAAGTTGATGGGCCCTCACTGGGATCCATGAGGCGACGAGGAACAGTCTTCCCGACTACATCGGCTCTGGAAGAAGCCTTCTTGTTTTACAGTTTCCGTGATATTTTACATAATCTACACCACTAATTTTATGAATGTATAGTTTGTTTCCGTCGCAAAAAGCCGATGTCCGTTAAATATTCTTGTCGTCTCCAAGAACTATAGATTCCAGGGTGTTTCATACTCTTCTTGAATTTCATATCACATTGCGGTTTCATTGATCCACTTTCACTGACGGAATTAGTATTGATAAAACACAGGGTTTGAGTTGATGAAGTGTATTGAATACATATGTTCTGCTGACGTTCGCGCACAAAAATAAAAATGAAAAACTGATGCCTCGGTGATGAGATTGAAGCTATAATTGGACAATAGCGTTACAATAATTCGAAACAAATGGAACTGGACCCATTATCTTTTCCAGACCATAATGAAACCTTAGGGTGAGGTGAAATGGGGTTTAACGTTGCGTCCAGTCGCAGTTTAACATGAATACCCCACTCAGACACAGTATACTAACTCCGAGCCGATCAGTCCTTGTTTTAGCCCCTTAATGCCGAGCGCCAGACAGGGTAACAACAAGTACCATCTTTTAACGTCTTTTGGTATGACGCAGTCGGGGATCGAACCCCGGGCCTTCTGCTCTCCGGGCGGACGGTCTACCACTAGACCACGGAGACGGTCGAAACCTTAGGGAACATGCACTAGGAAGTTTAAACTTTCTGACACTGCTGACCATGCGATTGTTCATACACTGTCTATACCATCATCAAACGAGACAGGAGCCACGCAGTGCAGTTCCAGCCTTGGTGTAGCCATGGGTGCACTTACCAACATAAGAAATGCATGCAAATTAAGACCCTTATCGTGATAGATCATCACATTAATAGTAAAATAACAGAAAGCAGCAAAACGTATGAACTGACATTTCTTGAACTTAATATCATCTCGGTATCAAACTAGGAGTTCTTCAAGTAAGGTTGTCCTTCCCGTCCTGGGTGTATTTCCAAATGCACTTTTTCTAGGGGCAGACTGACATTCACGTGATCCTTAATAGAAAATACATCAGTTTCATCTATGTTTCCTTTTCAAATCCCTATCCCAGATACGATGCAGACACACCATAAACCGCTGCGTAATCAAGTGCAAAGCCAGATTGAAAACCAGTGATGAAGAAGGAAGAGGGTTTCTCAGATCGTTTGACTTCTTAAAGAGAGTTGCTCTTCAACCGAGAACGGGCCACAACAGCAGTACCTCGATGGGGCGTCTGTAGGAATGTCCTAACCTGCTTGCCCTTTACGTTTGGCAACAATATAACATTTTACTGGTTTTGCAATAAAAGCAGATATTGAAAATCTGTAAGGTCTGAGCTATGTGATATGAAGTGTGGCTAGTTGGGAAGGTTCAAAATAAGCCCGTTGATGCTTGATGTGATCGATTGTTGGGTTCTGGTATGCGTGCACTTAATATTGTAAACAGTCTCCCTTAACTGAAGATTGGAAGCGGTGGAGGGGGATCTGCAGAGATGTGGTAAATTGATATGTCAGACGCCATTCAGGGAAAAGTGAAATGATTGGATAAAAAACCTGAAACATCTATAACGTTGACTGGATGTATAGTAGACTGGCTGAAATAAGGCCATCTGAACACAGATTTACACGAAGATATATTCAACACGAGCATACAGGGGGCAGTGTTGGCCCAGTCATCTAAGGAACCGCAATTCGCTGTGCACAGTTGTTTCCCTTGACCAATGGTTGTGCGTTATAATTACTGTTGACAATAAATACTAGGTAGAGTGCACAACATGAGGAATATGCCCATTCTGTCCCAGCCAGCTATCGTCCAAAGTCTGGCTGCCTTGAAAAGGCCTAAAAAAACGTAACCGTTATTTGTAAGCATCACTACATAAATTGTCCGATCAAAGAACTTGGTAAAACAGTCATATCAAATAATGCCATAAGGCCAGTATGTTAACTGAGGAAGGCATCTGCCAAAACCAAGCATCAGCACTCTTAACTCTTAAGTCTTGACTTTAAAACCTGGAGACATACCTATTCCTCTATTGTACTTGACTCCAAAGCTCCATAAAAATCCGTATAAAGAGAGACATATTGCTGGGTCCAGCAAATGTACTATCAAATCCCTGTCTCAAAGATTAACCACAATCCTTAATACAATCAAGGGCGGACTTTCTTTATATTCACAGAAAGAGACAAGTGGAATTTATACCATGTATATTCTCACACATTCAAAGGATTTGCTTGAGTTTTTGCAATCTCAGAACAATTGGCACCTGGGTGGGACTGGGTGGTTTATTCCAATTCTATTTCCTCTCTTTCAGTTTGTACATTCTACCAATGACAGCATCATGCGCTGACCTAACCCACTCTGAAAGACATTCAACAGGTTCATCTTCCCTATATCAGCCAATATAAGGTTTATGCTTCGAAAGCATCCAAAATGATCCCAAACAGTGAGCATGTTCCAGTTGTAAGCAGGTTTTGGCGTTGTTGTGGACATCAATCAAAATGAGATCAAGTATCGTGTGTGGATATTTCAAAAGGATATATGGAAGTTTGGGACATTAAGAAAGAAACGAGTCGTGGTTTATCATACACTAAAACACTGCAGGGAGAATAAACTATGAGGGGCCATCCCCGAGTGGTTTATTCTCCCTGCAGCGTTTTATCATATATGTATATAATAAAACCATAAAAATATTTACCCGTATTTAATAATGATGACTGCCTGAATACCACCCGACCTCGTCAGTGGTGGACAAGTCCAGTTTACGAACAGGGGTGGTATTTCCAAGATATTCACACAATTTTCATGTCGATTATCTGTACTTTTTATCCCAATACAAATTGCCATATATCTTTCACTTTTGGATCCGATCGTTCGAACATTGTGTTTATCTGCTTTGCCCAGCTACACTTATGAGGAACGTCGTCCAAATTACGAGGTCATCACGAGGTAGCGAGCGTTTGTTCGAATCAGAAATGACGTCATCATGGAGCCATGTTTTATCTCGAAATAAACTACGTATTTGTTCATTGTCCTTTGCGATCTATCGCGAAGTTGTCTTATATATGGACATATTGAATAAACCCCTTTCCATAATCATAAGAAAGAAATAGGGAATTGCATCCGCCATCATTTTTGTCACTGCACGATGCGTCAAATTTAGAAATGTCCTCAAAATGTCAAAAGATTTACTGAGGCTTTGAATGTTGTAACCTTGATCAAACAACCCATGAGCAAGAGCCATATGAGGCTTTTTGAAATCTTCGTAAAAGGATCATTGTAGACTACCTCAAACGTTGTTCATTGTAGACACCAAAGGCTCGAGCTGCTGGAATTTTGCTCGGCATAAAGTGAAAGTAGACTATTGGAAAGTTGAAGTCATCTTCTTGTACAGTTTTGTAAAAAGTCTTTTTTTTGTCACTCTGAAACATTTTCATAGATCTGAATGTGAAACAGATGAGGCGGGTTCACTGGTATCCTTTGTCTTGTTCAGATGGGTAAGTCAATGGAGGGTAGTTGGCTATTTGACCATTATTGAACTCTATCAGATCACTGATATACCTGAAGCATACGTGGTCGTGGTCAAAGGTTATTTGACCATTATTGAACTCTATCAGATCACTGATATACCTGAAGCATACGTGGTCGTGGTCAAAGGTTATTTGACCATTATTGAACTCTATCAGATCACTGATATACCTGAAGCATACGTGGTCGTGGTCAAAGGTTATTTGACCATTATTGAACTCTATCAGATCACTGATATACCTGAAGCATACGTGGTCGTGGTCAAAGGTTATTTGACCATTATTGAACTCTATCAGATCACTGATATACCTGAAGCATACGTTGTCGTGGCCAAATGTGTTGAATGTTTCCTGACAGAAACACTTTCTGTTCCACATCGTAAATTGAAGGGGGCGGAAAAAGATAAGAATTCATCGGAAAAAAACTAAATTGTCCCAGATAATTCTTGAAAAACATAATCATGCTTCAGACTGTTAAACAAAAAGCAACTGTCGGCCACAGATATTACATTTTTCCTGAAAATACCATACAGGCTCATACTTGTAATTTAAAAATGGTCTGTAGCTGTTGATGAAAACATATATAATCTCCAGAGAAAATTAAATGGTCGGTCCCTCGCCATCATGTAATCAAGCTCTCTTGCTACTGCAAGCTGTTCGTGAAAATAAGAAAAATCGATTTCACTGTCGACAGATAAAACAATAATCCAGATGTCAAGTAAAGAACCTGAACCACGGTGCCACCAGACTCGATGAAGAAGTTTACAGGTTGGAGGTCGTCGTCTAAAGTACAATCAATACAACACAGGTGCGTGAAATTACATTTCCATACGAAAGTTCTACCGCCCCATCATTCCGAGTGTCAGCTGTAAGACTCGATTGAATCGTTGAATCGTCCAAGAGTGAGACAGTGGGTTTTACTCCACGTTTGTCAGTAGTCCAGCCATATCACGACAGAGAGCACCAGTCTTGGTTTCACACAGTGTACCTATGTTGCACATCGTGAAGAGCGAATGCTCTACCTACTGCGCTACCCTATAAGTGAAGGACAGGCGAAGGTCAGGTGAAGGACAGTTCAAGGACAGGTGAAGGACAGTTGAAGATCAGGTGAAGGTCAAGCGAAGGACAGTTGAAGGTCAGGCGAAGAACAGTTAAAGGAAAGGTGAAGGAGGTCAGGTGAAGGTCAGGTGAAGGACAGACGAAGGACAGGTGGGACCGATTCATCCAATGTTCAAAGGACGTCGATTAAACGTACTACACCACATCATAAAAATACCATAAGAGGCACAGAGGAAGTTATCAGTAGGATGATAATTAAACTTACGATTTTACAAACTCTGATGATCCGGGTTAGAATCTTCAGCAACCTATTGAAAGGCGATTATGGTTGTCGTAAGAGGAAACTAACGGGATTGGGTGGTCAGTCCTGAGTGCGTATATTGATGCTCATGATGTCAATCACTGGATTGTCTGTCCAGAGTCGACTATTTACAGACCGCCGTCATACAGCTAGAATATTACTGAGTGCGGCGTTAAACAACAAACAAACAAACAAAAATACGATATTCATGTTATCCACTACGTGTACTCAACAGACATATCAAACGAATAAAAAAATATAGAAGTACTCTTAAGTATTTATAACGCAATCATATGTCTGTTATTGCAAAATGTGAAGATTATGTGTCTTGATACCCTTTATGGCCCATAACAGTGAGCAAGGTTACCCTTAAACTTACAATATACCCACTTGTGAAAAAAAAGTTTAAAATAACACTCACTGTGCAATAGCATTTAGTTAGCGAGATACATGTTTTAATGCCTACTACATAATTAAAACACGTATAGAGACATATGTATTCTGGAGGCAAATACCAATTGTACATATCTCCCTTGGGATCGCTGGTGCGATGGCACCGTGCATGATGTTATGGTTATCTGGGCTGGTCCTGATGGCGCTGCGATAAGCAGAGCGTAGAAGTGCCATGTACCGGTCTCACCACGCCGCCATGTCGTGCTGGGTCAGTGTGCTCCTGTCTACTCACATAGCATTACAACATGGGCTACGAGGTCAGCCGGTGCTTTACTTCAACACTTCTTTGTACTCGGGGGCCAAGGACTTTCTTTTCCTTTTAGAGTGAGTGAGTGAGTGAGTGAGTGAGTGAGTGAGTGAGTGAGTGAGTGAGTGAGTGAGTGAGTGAGTGAGTGAGTGAGTGAGTGAGTGAGTGAGTGCTTTGTCGCAATGTCATGGAAGGGGACACCAGCAATGGGCTTCACACAGCGTACCGTGTGGGGAATCAAACCCGGGTCCTCGGCGTGACGAGCGAACGATAATGACCTCTAGGCTACCTCTAACGACCTTACAATGCCCTGTGAGGATTCAAGGGCAGAACAGGTACCTGACAATCAGGTTTTGTTTGGAGTGAGTGAGTGAGTGAGTGAGTGAGTGAGTGAGTGAGTGAGTGAGTGAGTGAGTGAGTGAGTGAGTGAAACCAAGATGAAGCTACTCCAGTCTGGTCGAGAAAGCGCATTCTGCACAGAAACACGCATTCCATGTCAAATTATACAATACAACCTTTTGGCATTGATAGCAGTAACGCTTATGTCGCTAGCCTAATACCGTATCACTCTGTGACTGAGTAACTGTTCCTGTCTCATGCAGTGTTGTATCCTCCAGGCTGACGTCGCCGCCGAAAACTGCGGGGTAATGGGCGTTGCAGTGACGGCGGCCTCGTCCTCGTCTTACAGGCCGGAGATTGCATGTTTCCTGGTCAGTTCACAGTAAGGCATGTCTGGGGCATCCCGCAACACTTCCACTCCACCCACGCTATAGCTCACAGTGAAACAGGGGGACGTGTCACACTTCCACCCACGCTATAGCTCACAGTGAAACAGGGGGACATGTCACACTTCCACCCACGCTATAGCACACAGTGAAACAGGGGGACGTGTCACAGATCCACCCACGCTATAGCTCACAGTGAAACGGGGGGACGTGTCACACTTCCACCCACGCTATAGCTCACAGTGAAACAGGGGGACATGTCACACTTCCACCCACGCTATAGCTCACAGTGAAACAGGGGGACATGTTACACTATCACTCACGATATAGCTCACAGTGAAACAGGGGACATGTCACACTTCCGACAATGCTATAGCTCACAGTGAAACAGGGGGACATGTCACACTTACACCCATGCTTTAGCTCACAGTGAAACAGGGGGACATGTCACACTTACACCCACGCTATAGCTCACAGTGAAACAGGGGGACATGTCACACTTCCACCCACGCTATAGCTCACAGTGAAACAGGGGGACATGTCACACTTCCACCCACGCTATAGCTCACAGTGAAACAGGGGGACATGTCACACTTCCTACCACGCTATAGCTCAGAGTGAAACAGGGGGACATGTCACACTTCCACCCATGCTATAGCTCACAGTGATACAGGGGGACATGTCACACTTCCACCCATGCTATAGCTCACAGTGATACAGGGGGACATGTCACACTTCCACCCACGCTATAGCTCACAGCGAAACAGGGGGACATGTCACACTTCCACCCACGCTATAGCTCACAGTGAAACAGGGGGACATGTCACACTTCCACCCACGCTATAGCTCACAGTGAAACAGGGGGACATGTCACACTTCCACCCATGCTATAGCTCACAGTGAAACAGGGGGACATGCCACACTTCCACCCACGCTATAGCTCACAGTGAAACAGGGGGACATGTCACACTTCCACCCATGCTATAGCTCACAGTGAAACAGGGGGACATGTCACACTTCCACCCACGCTATAGCTCACAGTGAAACAGGGGGACATGTCACACTTCCACCCACGCTATAGCTCACAGTGAAACAGGGGGACATGCCACACTTCCACCCAAGCTATAGCTCACAGTGAAACAGGGGGACATGTCACACTTCCACCCACGCTATAGCACACAGTGAAACAAGGGGACATGTCACACTTCCACCCACGCTATAGCTCACAGTGAAACAAGGGGACATGTCACACTTCCACCCACGTTATAGCTCACTGTGAAACAGGGGGACATGTTACACTATCACTCACGCTATAGCTCACAGTGAAACAGGGGGACGTGTCACACATCCACTCACGCTATAGCTCACAGTGAAACAGGGGGACATGTCACACTTCCACCCACGCTATAGCTCACAGTGAAACAGGGGGATATGTCCCATTTACTCCCACGCTAAAGCTCTCAATGAAACAAAGGGATATCGTCAAATTGTAAAGGCAGATCTGATATGAAATGTTATATTCTCCGGCAGAAAGGAGGTACCTGT